>NW_020837947.1:32330654-32671798 GCF_003676395.1 Aethalodelphis obliquidens | reverse complement strand
GTGTGTGTGTGTGTGTGTGTGTGTGTGTGTGTGTGTGTGTGTGTGTGTGAGAGAGAGAGAGAGAGAGAGAGAGAGAGAGAGAGAGAGAAGGAGGGAGAGATACAGAGTCTTGAATTTAAAAAGGTAAATCAAGGCTGCATCTCGATATCACTAAAGTAAAAGTGTGACCTTGAACAATTTAACCTTTTGGAACCTTAATTTCCCCCTGTATATGATATGATATAATAATAATAATACTTATGAGATTTTTCAAGAGTAAATAAAATGATGCCAAAAGTGCTATTGAAATTCTAAAGTTTTATATAAATGTTTGCTTGATTATATAAGGCTCAGTAATTGGGTCCCTTAATTTGAGACCTACCGTAGTTTTATGTTATGCATATATTGCTTAAAAATGTGACAAATGTTTGTTTTCAAACTTAAAAATACCCAGATCATCTGATTTGTTGCAATGATGTGGTAATCAGAGAATCTTGCTCTGGATGGTTACAAACTTTTGGAGATTGCTTTACATAATAGCAACAAGAACAATGATAGCAGCTAACCTTTATTCAACACTTGTAAAGTGTCAAGCACTATTCTAGATTATTCAATTGAATTCTCACCACAACCCTATAAAGCATTTACTGTTGTATCATATCCATGTTTCGGATGAAGATTTGAGACAAAGAGAGATTAAGTAATTTACTCTAGTCATAAGCAATTAATAAGTGGCAGGCAGAGCTGACTGTTTCTTCCCCAGAAGTCTAGCTCCAGAACATGTTCTTTTTCCCACTATGCCATTCTGTCTTTGTGTATACAAGTAGTTTTCTCTTAATAAAATGTGTTGCTCTTTCCTATAAATTTTTTATCTCTAAAATCACAGAGCAGAAAGCAGATGTATATAAAACTAATACTATCCCGGGGCTCTACAATAGAAATTGCAGAGGGTTACCCTGATATTTAGTCACCAACTATAATAAAGTAGCTGTAAAACTTAGCATGGTGGAATTTCAAGTTGCCCAGTGATTTCAGATCTAGTCCAACCTTTCAGCTGATATAGGCATTCCTCCTCCATCATCCTAGACAGATGAAACTCTATTCATACATCTTCAGGGATATGGATACCCTACAAGGTAGTTCATTCAATTTTCAACAGTTCTAGATATTAGAAGTTAATTTTTCCACATGACCAAACAATACTCCTTCTCCCCACTTCCTTATATAGGCTCAATTTCTGTGCTACAAACAGAGCACGTTTCTTTCCTATTGTACAAGCTAGAGCCTCAGACATTCGAGAAAACAATCATGTTTTCCCTAAGTTTTTTCTTTTTTAAGATTAAAGATTACTATTACCTTTCTAAACCTTTTGCTCAGCTTTTAGAGCCATCAACATCCTGGTCATTCCTCTTTGAATGAACTCTGATTTGTCAACTACTCTCTTAAACGGTGATATCAAGAATGTGCTCTTACTAGCTGTGATTGCAGTTGGATTATTGCTTCCTTTAATCTGTGTGCTAGGTCTCTTCTTAATACAGAGAGTACATTATTTGCCAATGTATCAGAACGTATTGAAAATGTGCATATGACTTATAAAATATGTATTAGGGAGTGCTGGAAATTGCACTATTATTCTAGCATATAGAAGCTGGTGAAAAGTAATGGCGTATAGTTGCTTCATGTGTGTAAATGTCTAAATGACTTAAATATTGATTTTTTTCCCTTCAACTTCAGATCAAACTTCCCAGTGCTAAAGCCTTCTTATTTTAAAACAAATGCATTTATAGTTTGCCAGTCAGCAGTACAGTAAGTTCCTGTGGTAAGCTCAAATCACCAAAAAGCTCAAATAGATATGTCTAGTTTGGTTTGTTTTTAGGACTGATAAAGATAATAATAGAGAGACCAATAAAGACCTACTTTAATAACAACTGCAAGTTATCTCATGGAGTCGTACAAATTTTCCAAGTTTTTTTAATGCCTTCTCCATCTATTCAATATCATATATTGAAATGATATATGGTGTTGAATTTGATTAAAATTCAGCAAATATTTATGTACCATCTACTATCTGTGAGATACTTATGCAGAGTACCAGAGGGAAACATTAAAACATGAATAAGATCTGAATCCTGCCATCACTGTGACTCTTCCAGAAAACCTAAGACTTTAAAGTTCATTTAGAATTGTGAAATAAATATTATTATGATTAGATTTTTTGTGTGAAGTGTGTATATATTTAATTTTGAAAATACATTAAAACAGTATAACTTACAATATTTTTTACTTATATACTATATGCTAGGTGCCGGGTGAGGAATTTACCTTGTATTTTCTCATTTCATACTCAGAACAAAATTCTGAGGTAGGTGTAATTCAGCTCATTTTAGTGAAAATCAACTGAGACTCTGAAGGCATAAATAACTTTCCCAAGGGCCATACAGCAATTTAGAGGCAGAACCAGGATCTGAAATTAGGTCTGGAAGATCTCCAGGAATGGGTTTGATCTTTGGTGTGATTTATATCTGACCCCTATATTAATAGACATCAGATAACTAACACAGCCCTTTATCTGTTCATTCTGGAAGAAGATACTTAAATGTATTTTATTAGCCTGTTGATTCTCCTCTAGTTTCCATTGCATATTTGGGAATGTTTTCTTCTAAAATTCATAATCAGCTTCTACTGCTGTTAATAAAGAATCACCAGCAGAGTTCACAAATGAGGAAAGAAAGCAAAGAGAATAGTGGTAGATCAATTTAGCATCAGATCAGAATAGTATTCCAAGATGTGTTCTGGCTTCTGCTTTTGAGGGAGATAAGTTGACTGCTATTTCAAAATAACCTCTATTTAAATAATGTAACCTAAAATTAATTGAACTTATTTAAACATGCAGCAGTTCCAACCATATTTAGTGTTGCTAAAGATATAAACTGTTAGAATTGACTGTGGGCAAGAGGAAAGCTCTGTTTATTACACTCTTGTTGCTACTTTTGCAATGTGAGGGGAAAAGGCTATACAATAGCCATATACTATCCAAAGTAATGAATATACTTATAAGACAAAATACTTAAGCAGTAAGAGAAAGGTTAACTAAAATTCTCATTCACATAGAAAACAGCAATGCTGATAACTCTTTTTTACAGTGTTTTCATAAATTTTCCACAAGGATTGTATATTTTGTTTTCATTCGTCATTTATGTGAAAATAGAAAGTCTGTTTCTATTTAACTTACTGGAACTTGGATTAAAATGGGTCCTGTTATTTTAATCAGATCAATGTTGTATATCATGAGGATATAGTTTTCTGTTTTCTTGGCAGAGAACTTAAAGAAAAAAATTAAGCCCTAGTCAATACAAAACATACGTATATATAAAACCATAATTTATGGTTTATTTGATTAGATCAATGTTTAATAATATGCTACATGTATTGTTTGTACTGAATATTTACTCATAAATTAATCCAACTCAAAGAAAGAGTACTAATGGAAGCTTCCATCCAAACATAAAAAGTAAACAGAAGACAAACAGCTGTTGCAAAAATCCTATTTTTGAGTCTGGGCTTGATAACAAAAAACAGTTTGGAGAATTTGGCTGCTACCATTTACTCGCATCTGTTGAGACTGTACTATTTCAACTCAATATTTGATCAGTGCATGTCACAAGGTAGCAAGTAGTTCTCTAAGTCAGAGAACTTAGAGAAAACACTAAATACTAATTTATGTATGGGATGTTGTACTTCTAAGTGCTTCGTCTTCTATGTAAAGTTTAGCAAATCTGTTCATGAGATGTTTATATTTTTAAGTGCCCCCAGAAGGATCTAGGCATTTGTAGAAAATACATGAAATAGAAAAAGATTAACCCATTCATTGTAATTTTAAAAAATTTGATCTGTCTACCTTTGGACTTCTTGTTATATGAGAACCACTAATTGTCTGGTTTTCAGTTGCAACCAGATACATTCTTACCTGATCAAACCTTTATAATTCCATTTGCTTTGAATCATAACTGTGTATAGGGAAAGTATAATTGGGCCTCACTTTGTTACGCAGGAGACAGAAAGCTTACGCTGGAGATAGGTTGGCATTACTCAAGTGAATAAACATCTAACAAAAATTCATATGAGAATCTCATATTGACTTCTTAATTCCTCTAGATGTATCTCTCACAATTGCTTTGTTTTCCCTCTGCCAACCAAAATGCTGTAATGAATATCTCTTGGCATTATGAATAAGAAACATTGTATATGAATACTAGCTAGGAGGTAGGTTGTGAGAATTTGGAAAAACATGGTGCAAGTTGGGAAGAATAAATATGCGTGAGTAGTTCCGTAAGCAGTTGGAGGACTGGGCTGCAAGGACACTGAATGATCAGGTAGCGAGTGTTACACTGAGGGAGTATCCCTAGTGGGCTGCCACAAAACTCTGTCCTTGGCCCTGACGCATTCACAATTTTAATCACTGCTTTGGATACATATGAACTTTAGATGATACAAAGTACAGAGGGATGCAAAATTATCTTATCGGGTTGGAAGTGGCCAAGTCTAAAAGGAAAAAAAAAAAACCAGAAGAAAGAGGAGAGAAGGAGATGGTGGGAGTGGGGGTAGGGTTTGAGGGAGATGTGTAAAAGGAAGGAAAGAAGGCAGAAAAAGCAAGCAGAGAGGAAGAAAAGAAAGGGAGTAAGGCAGGCAGAAAGTAAAATTCCTCGAGTTTTTTTCTTTGTATCTCCTGGACTGCATAAAGTAGCCTCTTGCCTTCCAAAGCAACATCTCTAGAACGTATTGTCCCCATGTGACACCCACAACTCCTAGTCCATTTTCTGTGCGTCAAAGATGATGTAACTTTAAGATCTCCCATGTAAATTCTGCCTGTTCTCTAATTCAACATCCCCTTGCATCGGTTCTATTCTAATGATCAAGTTTTGAAAGGAGAGAAACATGCACTTATCTCAATGTTATAAATGTACAGAAGAGTATAACAAAACCTGTAGTGGAATACATTTTCTGTTTTGAAAGAGAGCTTCATGAATAGACACATTAATAAACACTTAAATGGGAGGATACCTTTTCAGAGTTTAATACTCTGGGGCTTTGGAATCTAGAAAGATGAATCGCCTGCCCTCTTTGTGATACGAAATTGAAATTGACAGCTCTGTTTCACTTTTCCTGCTCAATATTACAAAGCCTTTTCCTCATTTGATTTTAGTATATCCCTTCTGAAATATTTGCTGTGGTAAGAAAAGCAAATATTAGGTTTCACACCCCATTTTGTGGAGTAAGAGTGATGATGTTCTGACATCAGAGGACCAAATATTCCAGGCCTATTTTTCTGAGAAAAATTTCCTTGCAGATATATTGTCCTCCATAGATCATCCACCCTTCATCCCTCAATCCATACTTCTTAAATTGGGGGGAGAAAAAGAGAGGCTAGAACACACAAAACCTAATACTAAATGCTTTTGTAAAGCTTAGCTTTATGAATTAACTTTAGCCTTTTCCACTCATGAGGAAAAACTTTCCTGCCTCATTAGATCTTTAATGCAATGTGCTGCATGCACACTGCATTATTAAGTGTGACATTAGGTTATATATTGCATAGTAACTATAATGTTACTTGCAATCAAGCTGTTCCTTTCCCCTGAAGGTAGAATTAAAACAGGTATTCAAGGGAAACAGCTACTCGCATTGCTCTTTTCTTAATGGGGTGAATTTGAGGATCAGGAGAGTGAAGGGCTTAGCACTGAACCATCTCCAGGAACGGATGGATGGGTGCTGCTCCTTTGTCTTGCAGCGCCTTCGCAATTTGATATCTGAATCTCCCCAAAGGGAATTTTGCTTAATAGATAAGGGGAAAGATAAAAGGCTAGGTCTTTGGGAACTCTTATGGAATGAAATATTTTCATTAAATTCACTTTCTCTTTGTATTGAAAAGGAATATAATTTTCATCTCTGGTACATATAGTCTAATCCATCCAGTAAATATAAGAAAGGCCCTAAAGCAAACTGGAATTGCACTTATTTCTACCTGTGGAAAAGCATATTTCTCTAGCCAATAGAACGATGCCAGTTTAGTTCCTAAATAGCAGGAGAAAATGAAATGTTCTATTGGCTGTACATGCAGTGCTCTGTAAAATTAGAGAAATCAGTGTTGTCCCCAAAAAGGACTAATATGAAAACCTCAAATATAAAATTAATAGAGTCTACAAAGTCCAAGATTGTGGAAAGTTCAAGTTATTTACAGTACACATAACTTACCAATGTCATGTGATGTATGGTTAGAATTCTTTAATGTTATTGGATGAGTTGGTTTATACAGAGCTCTACCTGTTCTTCTGTCCTTTAGTTCTTTTACTAGTTGTGGTTGCCACTGACTTCTCAGTAGACTTTAAGAATATCACTGAAAGAACTTTTTTCCCTCAGTCTTCTGTCCAGCGGGACATCAACAAGGCAAAGAAAGAAAAGCAGCATTTGAATGGTCAGAGAGCTGTAGGAATGAGAATTGCAGCAGGAAAATTACTTGAAGCACACATAAATAGCAGACTGGATAGATACAGAGGCTAGATTGGGAGTTCTGAAACTTTTTCAATTTGTGGTATTCTTAGTGTCTCCATATTTTTCTCACAATGCCTTCTAGATCAACTGAAATATGCCGCAGTAGTTAGGGCTAAACAACTTAATAAATATTTGTAATTTAACAACTTAGCAGTCATTAAAAAATAATGCACATAAATTTAGACAATATAATAATTTCTTTTCTTCATAAATTACCACAATTACTTACTAATGGGATCTTTCTTGCTGAGTAATATTCAAGTTCTCAAAACCGAGAATCAGATCAGACATTGCTGCCTTTATTTTCTGTTTCACATTGATTTTTGTACAATGCTTGTTTTTGTTTTTGTTTATCACAGCATCCACTGAAAACTTTGCTTAACAAAGATATGACATGGCTGAAAATGCAAGTAAACAAAAACATAGCTCAAAATTTTGAGAACATCCTCTAGAGGAATATAGAACTATCTGTTAAAATTGTGAACTACATAGAGCTAGTTGTTTGTGTGGTGTCCAACCATTATATAGTATTGCTGTATTTCCTTCAAACATTTACAACATCCCACAGTGCCTTTGTGAGTTTACTGAAGTGCCCTGGGACATCTCTGCGCAGATTTTGTGAACAGGGAGCTAGATAGATCCTACAGAGTATTGAAACTGCATAGAAACTTGAATGATACCGTAGATCCCAGGGCCACTAGAGGTTCTTCATTAGGCAAGTGCAATAACAGAAGTAATTGTTGGTAACACTTTCCCCAAAAAAGAAGACTGAAGTCAGGGAATTGAATTCAAATGCTTGATGAGGATCTAGTGAGTGGGATGTAGCAATGGGAACAGAAAGTTAGACAAGAAGCATTTCAAGGAATAGGATCGAGGCACTAATCTGATACAGAAAATAAAGTGAAAACAATATTATGTTGTACCTATGGTTTCCAAATTACAGTAGAGAAACAAAGCAATTGGCTTGACCCATGCTTCATGAAATTTAAGAAAATAGTTGTTTCCTGGGAAGACCCAGATAATAAGATTAACTTTGGGTATGTTGAGTGTGTGATACATTACTGAACAATCATTCAGTACAGAACTGTTACAGGCTGAATTGTTCCCCAAAATTGTATGTTGAAGTCCTAACTCCCAGAACCTCAAAATGTGACTGTATTTGGAGAAAGGATCTTTTATTCCAATTAATTAATTAAGTTAAAATGGGGTTCTTAGTGTGGTCCCTAATACACTATGACTGTTGTCCTTATAAGAAGAGGAAATTAGGAAAGAGACAAACACAGAAGGAAGACCATGGAAGAACACAGGAAAAAGATGACCATCTATAATACAAGACAATGTGAGAGGCCTAAGAAAAACCAACCCTGCTGACATCTTGATCTCAGATTTCTGTTGTTTACCCAGTCACTGGTCCTTTGTTATGACACCAGGAGCAAATTAACACAGGGACATGGGACAGGATAGAAGATACAGATTGAGAAACCAGGTATGAACATAGTTCAATCCATGAGAGAGGAATGGAAAGTCAATAAGAAAGGATAACCAAAAGAGAGTAGGAGTCTTGGAGACATCCAAACACTGAGTATAGAATAAAAGAAAAATGTATCTATCACAGAGACAGAGTTATGACCTCTGTCGTACTCCAGAGGAAGAAGTATCAGAAAAGTCTAATGTAGTAGAAGACCAAGGAGTCAAGAATCTTAAGAATTATCACATGACACATAGAACTGGACAAAAGCCCATTAGTGGTTGCTAGATAAAGCTGATAAATGACCTTTCAAGAAGCACTTTTAGTGAAGTACTAAGGGTGGAAAGCAGGCTGCAGCTTGATAAAATAAAAAAAGGGTGGTTGGGTAGAAATAAAGAAAACGAGTGTAATACCACATATCTTAGAGTTTGACAGCAAAACTAACAAATAACCAGAGATAACAGCTAGAGGAGACAACAAAGTTAATTGATGACTTGCAGCCCTGTGCACATTTGATTTGATGGAGAGAGTGAAGATTGGGTTACTGAAGGAATTATAGGAGAGTGGAGAAGCAAGCATGTGGGGGAGCCAAGTAAAAATGGCATTTGGAATATGGAGCAGTACATTGATGGAGAAGAGACAGAATTCCTCATCCAAGCCATATATGAAAGGACAACTTATATTCTGAGTATTTGCAAAACTTTTTCCCCCAAAAAACAATATTCCTCAGAAAAGAAGGTGTTATCTTATAACTGAATCATTACAAAGACCTTACAATGGTATGTACTCTTTGGGGAAGACACACTAGCTGGAAACACCACCAGGAAGTGCTTGGTCTTATTGCTTATGAAGAGATTACTTTATGGAGTTGAAGGAAAAATAGAGGCAAAGGAGTTTAACAGAGAATAAGTAATTATTCCTAGGAGGTACAATCTCTAAATTGAAGGATGATATCTTAAACAGTCTTTTAAAAAATTACCTAAGTACTTGACTAAGTAGTTATATAGAGGTGATCATAAATACACACCTTAGGATGAATGAAGTAGACAATGATTTTAATATTATAGAAATGAACACTTGTGGTTTGGGGAAAAAACACCTGGTAACAGTATCATGCATTTATTTAAAATTTCCTGTTTTTCACAACTTAGGTGGAAGCAAAATAAATTCACTCATGAAAATTGTTAGATGATTCAAAAACTGGTTCTAATGTTGCCAAAGCATGGGTATCAAATATGCGTGGAAGAGTTTGGAGAAAAGTTTTTATGAAATGTGAAACCAGTTTTTCATTATTATTATTACTACTATTACTATAAGCCCTCAGGAAAATAGGTTGAATTAATTCTATTCCTTAGTTCATGTTTTATATTATCATTGACCTGCAAAAGGCCCCTCTCTTTTTCTATGTAGTTATTTGTTCTTTTTTCCCCGTTTCCACCCTCATTACTCTCCCATATTATATTATCTCATATACTATATGACCGATTATAAGCAAGTATGGAAAATACATTGACAAATCAAATATTGTAACAGATCAAACATTTTTGTATTTCATCTTAAGTCTTAACATCTGGGATACTCAAATTACACACACTTTGGCTCTTTTTATTGGCAAAGTGGGAATTACCTTTAATTCTAAGTTTCTCAAATTGATTTAAGAAATTAAGAATTAATTTACATTGGTCTTTTTTTTTTTTTTAGAGAAACATATTCCAGAAGAATAATAACATGTAATCCAAATTTTAAATAATCAAAACACATTTGGAAGCTCAAAAGTTTGCGACATTATAGATCTATGTCCCAATGTTCTTCCCAAACTCAATCCCTACCTCCTACTAAATATTTTTATTAATTTATGAAATTCTGAATAGTTAAGTCCTCTTTGAAATATATGAAACATTCTTTCTGCTGCCTTTCTAGACTCCTGTCATTGAGAAAATGTCTGGCTGATTTTGAACAAGCATGCTATGTGAAATTTTGGAAGCTTATCTTAATAGAGCCAAAAACCTTTTACATAGATTCACCCCTCATTACTCACAATAATGCCAAGGGCTATAGTCCAGAGAGATATTTATTATTTTATATATGAAAAGACATTAGAATAGGGCTATTTCTCAGTGGAGCAGGGGAATAAAAGTTTTCTGAATTTTAGTTCCTTATAGAGCTCCCTGTAATGAGCTCTTAGAAGACATTAGGAGCTGCAATTTTAAAACCCTGTTTAATCAGCCATGGCGAGCTATGTTCCATTCCCTATGGAACAACTCTGAGAGGAATCCGGGTTCCTCCTCTTCAATCCAGAGCATGATCGGGAATTGCTTTGTGGTCAGGGTCTGCTATGAGAGGCCACAAAGAGCCTAGGGCTGCGAAGCTGGGTCTGTTTGTCAGCATGGAGGAAACTGCAGAATACAAATCATCAGCTTTGTTTTATGAGTGTCTATTTACAATGCTGGGGTGGAATTTTTTAAAAAGCACTGTAGCATTTGCATCGAGTCTGTCACTCAAGCTCCAGTGTTGATTCCTATCCTGTAAATGATCTTGCTTTCCTATTTTTTTATCCTTTCTGCAAGGTTACTGTCAATGTCAGAGGATGTAAACCTCAAGCATACATTGTATGGGGCTCGGCATGCATGTGGGAAGGAAAGAAGTTTGTTTAATGAAAAGGGATAACAGCATTCATTCAAACTAAGCATAGTTGATTGCACAGGGGAAAGTGTATCTTCTTTGGGAGTTTTGATTGAATTTTATCATGATATAAAATTTGCTGCTACCCTTTTTCTTTGACCAACAACATTTCCCAGCTTAGCTTATAGTCTAGGTAAAGTGCCTGTGAAATGGAGTGATGTCTTTGCTGAAATCATTCAGACCCACAGAAAGTGAGTGACCCTCAGGGATGGGTAGAAATCTCCCAATTTTAACAAAGATCCTTCTCTGTTTGGGAATTTTAAAGCTCAAGCTACGCACTAGGAGAATGACACGAGGGGCTGTGTTTGGTTCCCTGGAACTTAACCTATTTCAGCAAGCCTGCAATACCAGGGAAAATAACACATGAATTTATATTTGTGTCAGGCTTGCTGTTGATGGGTAAGGTTCGTATAAAGGTTACTCCTAAAGAAGTGTCTATCATTCTCACTCTGCACGCTCATGATTTCTGCTTCTTCCAAATCCTGCCCTCTAGAGCAATACAATAATTTTAAAATAATAACTAAAACATGATTTAATGACCCACCTCCAGACCTGTAATGATTACGCATCTCCTCTCTTGTAGCTCACAGCAGTTGGAGGACAATTGACATTTACTGTATCATACGACCTTGAAGAAGAGGAGGAAGATACAGAACACGTGCTCCAGCTTATGCTCATCTTAGAGGTAGAGTATGGAAAGTGTCATTTATATTTAACTGCTTTACACTCTTACGTTATTTGAGGTTACTCCTTACTTGGCTAGTTTAACATTAATTTACATACTACTAGAGAAAAATATCATATTTTGGGAATTTTTTTATGCCAGTCTTATGTTTCACTCTGAGACATAACTAAAAGACTGAGCATAGGCATTGGATTCCAATGGTAAATGGGAGTTTTACAGCAGATTTGGAATTTAAATTTAAAACTTAATGACCATTTTCCCAAGAATATAAGGATACTGAAAGTATTTAGGCAAATGGCAGATTTACATAGTTGTACTTTTTCCATCTCTCCTTGCTTCCAAGTAGATTTTATTGTTTATTTCTTTGTTTATATTAGCTAGAAGTAAATGGAAAAGGAAACATTTATTTAGGTGCAGTTAAATCGAATTCAAAACTCCTAATTTAGGTAAGAAAAATATAGGAGAAACTGCTTTCGGGATTTGGAGGGCCATAGGCAGTTCCCAAATGCTAGAAGGCTAAAGTTATCACAAAGTCTGTCTTCCATCCTTTCTCATACTCTTCCTTTCACATAACACATGCCCTCCTCCCCTCAGCTCACACAGAATCACACATTTCATGCATATTTATGAGTCCAAATGGATCTGTGTTGATTTAGCACGAGGCTCTGTTGTTTTTTGTCTTGAAACTTTCATGCATGAGAATCAATAAAAAAAATTCTTTCCCCAAAATGAATGTTCCCAGTATTAGATGAAGTGATCTGGGTGATATATATATATCATTACATATGTATGTGTATGAAACTAGAAGTATGTCATGGAATTCCTTTGAGGTAAAAGGGATTCTCTAAATGTAAAATGTTGAGAAGTTACATATTATTAATACGAATGAACTAAGATAAAATGTTAACCCGAATGGTAATGATGCCATTATCCTATTGTGAACATTAAACTGCAGGTTTTTTTCTTGTTTGCTTTTCCCCCCCCAGATAGAAGAGTCCTTTAAAACAATAGCTTCATACACTGTTCTAAGTTTTCTTCCCTATTTTCCTATACAACCCCCATTCACCATAAAATAGTATATTTGAAATACGCAATTTTTGTACACTTCTGTAAAACTGAGACATTTGTAATCACATATATCTATGAGTTGCCAGGTATTTATTATTTTAGTTAATGGGGGAAGCAAAGTCATGCATAACCAGGAAGCTTATACTTTGTGATGCATCTGGTTAAGGCTAATATTTGAATTGTTTTCTCTGCCTTTTATACATACTAGAAATATGCTGACTGACAGGGGAAGCTAACCTGAAATTAAAAGCCTACAGAAGATAATCCACAGAGAAAAGAATCCCTTTCTTCACAGTTTTACCCTTTTATACTTTCTTTTTCTCTTTAGGGAAATGACTTGAGAATCAGCACAGCCCAAGATGAGGTGTATCTGCAACCATCTGAAGAACATATTAATGTGTTGTCACTTAAAGAAGATTTATTTACCATACATGGCACAAATTTCCCAGTCAGTAGGAAAGAGTTTATGACCGTGCTTGCGAATTTAAAGAGAGTCCTTATACAAATCACATACAGCCTTGGGATGGATGCCATCTTCAGGTAAACTCAAGAACTGCATCTCCCAGCGTTCACACATTTACCTTGGGGCAAACACGCATGTGCTGAGTGACTGAAGATCCCTAAGGTTTGCTGTCTTCAAATAGTAGATAAGAACGGAGCACTGGTTTTCTGAAAAGTGTTTCTATTAAGCTTTAAAATTTTACATACCCAAGATGAATTTGTCTTAGTCATTTTTTAGTATTGATGATTCTTTTTCACTTCTGCCAGAGCATGCAATAAGAATGATTCCCATACTGAGAAATGCTATACTGGAAAAGAGTCTCCTTTATGATGACTCAGATAGTGGAAAACTAAAGTGATACAATTCCAGGATACCCGTATTCAGAAAGTGGTTTGTAAAATATTTTCTTCCATTAATTAATTCAGTCGTCTCTGACTTAATAGTATATAGTTTATGATGAGAAATATAAGCACCTTCATTTAAGTAACTACAAGGTTTTTTTAAAAAAATACTGTAATACTGTAATGGCTGCATGATATAAAGGAAGGTATGAGCTTTGGAGGTAACCTGACTAGGAATTAAATTAGCTCTATTGCTTATTGTATGTGTGACCTTTGGCAAGTGGTTGGTCCTTGTGGAAACTTGATTTCTTCAAATATGAAGTGGAGAAAATAGTGCCTACCTTTCAGGGTCGTTGTGAAAATTATATGTGATAATTATGTAAAGTGCTCTTTACCTAGAACGCTTTCAAAGGATTATTCCTTTCTGTTCTCCATTTTTTTTCCTTAAAGAGGGAGCTCCCTGACTTGAACCAAACATCCATAAGGGGCTGACTGTAGGCTGCTGTGCTTTTCATTTTTAAAACAATGATGGGGCTTCCCTGGTGGCGCAGTGGTTGAGAGTCCGCCTGCCAATGCAGGGGACACGGGTTCGTGCCCCGGTCCGGGAAGATCCCACATGCCGCGGAGCGGCTGGGCCCGTGAGCCATGGCCGCTGAGCCTGCGTGTCCGGAGCCTGTGCTCCACAACGGGAGAGGCCACAACACTGAGAGGCCTGCGTACCGCAAAAAAAATAAAATTAAAAAAAAAAAAGATGTATTTTTCTGACAAAATTTTGACTTTGTGTCTAAATGAGCTCTTTTCCTTTCTCCTTTTCTACTCTAATAGTAAATAACACAAGCTCTCGTGGCAATTTTGTCCTAAATCAGGTTAATTCGATGACCAAATGTGACCCCAAACCGACAACTTGGCATACCCATAATCAAAGCAATGTCTCCAATACTGATTTATCTGCAAAAGGGTTTTTTTTTTTTTTATTACTGATGCTCCCCTACCTCCTTCATTTGCTTGCATGGCCTAGTTTGTCTTTCATTTGTAGTACTTTAACTAAGCGTAATCATCATTACCATCTCCCAAAGGAGAGTATCGCAGATTCATAAACAGAACCACTGCCAAATAATGTACCTCTTCTGCAGAGTCAATTCTGCTAGAAGCTGGGTTAAAATGCCATGAAGATGAGAAGCAGCACTTAGGAATTAATTATGTTTTTTCACATGTAGTAAATAGAGATTGCCACGATGTTTAACAAGTACAACAAGATGAGTCCTCTGGATTTCAAAATAAATGACAAGCAAATTGACAAAAAGTGACTGGGGGACTTATTTATTTTTGCCAGCATTGTTTCTCAGACTAGTTAATCCAAAGACATGAATCCCCCTGATTCATGTCAGATACTTTTAGTGTCTACCCATCTGAAAATCACTAGTTCCAGTTGGACCTGCTGAGGTTTCCCCATACACGAACAATGTGTTCACAGAGTGTGTCTATGGGATCTGACACAGGAACTAATCCAAGTAGGTGATGCTTTCTGCGGCCTACATTTTGTAAGGCACTGTGGTTCAAGGAGTGAAAGCCATATCATATTTGAAACTCCTACCCACTTCAGGTGAGCCGAAAGTCAGCATGAATCCCGAGTCAGTACGCTTGTTATATTTTATTTATCTCTTATCTACTAGTAGATTGAGTCATATTTGTAAAACATCATTTGAATTGATTTCAACTTGTCTTGCACAGTAGGCTTCCAACTTGGTATACAGCTTGTGTGCAAGCACAAGTAAATTGAAGCTATCTCAACAGAAATTCATGTTTAGAATTACTTAAGGAAGATTTATTTCCAGGGTAGTTCTCTCAGCAAATGGGCTTACGTTCCTCCTGTTATGGAGGAACTGGAATTGAATAGTGGAGGGAGAAGTGGGCTGCAGGTCAGGATTTTGACTTCTGTTTTCAACTTAGCTATTTAATAGTTGGAAACATTAAGTGTCATTTTGACCTCTTTGGATTCAATCACCTCATCTGTAAAATAAGGATGAGGACAATTGCTTGCCAACGTCAGAAAGTCACTATGAGAATGGAATTAGAGGACTGCAAAAGCATTTTGCTAACGGCAAATCAGCACACAAATCTGAAGCCTTTCCATCTGACCTGCATCATTCCAGGGAATACCATTTTTTCCAAGTACCGTTAAGACTTGGAGACGTCTAGAATAAAGCATGGACTGATATTTCTAAAACTGAGACCATTTTTGCTGTCATTCTTTTCGACAATGCTGAGAGGCCCATATGATAAAATTAATTGATTTCCTTCTCATTGCCCTCATTGATAAGATGAAGATAAAAATGGAAAATTTTTCATTCTTCCTTTAAGAATGTAAGAGAAATCAACTTAACCTGTGTATCTTTCTCCTTTAAATTCACCAAACCTTGTTTTTAGTAGCATCCTTGATATTTAGCTTGATATTTTTTCTTATACCCTATAGTAGACATTAGTACAGTTCATCAAATTTTTAATCTCCTCCTTTTGGAATATTGCATTTCCTTTGAGGGTAGATGTGGTCATAGGACTTGGTTTGGCCAATGAAATCTGAGCTGAAATGATGCATTATTCCTCTCCTCCTCCCCCCAAGCCCTGGAAAAGCATTGAATTGCCAGTGTGAGACTCTGTGGCGCTTACTTAGCTACCAGAAGATCAAAACAGCCTGAAATATTGACAGCACACATAGGTCAGCTACCTGGAATAGTTACCCAGACCTGTAGAGGATTTCACATGAGTAAACTTTTGTTTTCTATTAAGCCACTGAGAATTTGGAGTTGTCTGTTACCACAGCATAACTGAGCCCTTCATGACTTTATTGTGATGCAACCCATGTGTCTTTATTGCTTGAAAAGAAATACGAAATTTCTCCAAGGCAAGATGTTTTCATGTGACTTTTAATAGTAAATTTTTTGGCATGGGTATCAAAAATATTACACAGAATTTACATAATAAATAATCTAGAAAAATCCTTATAAAGAAAGGAGTGTTTTGAGGCTTGTGTAAATAGTGTTGGTAGTATACTTCTACCTTTTGAAATTAATGGTACAGGTAATCGCATTTTGAAGAAATTATTATGACGAGGGTTCTCAGGCTCTTAAAAAGATTTATGTAACTTGCTCTTGGGAAGAGGTTCAGCCAGGGTTTATGCCCACATGTGTTTTCTCCCCATTATCTTTGACTACCTCCCAAATCTATTCTGTAACATTGGATTCATTCAGTCTGCCAGCATTTACTGAGTGCCTTCCCTGTGCATTTGAGTTGCAGCTCTCTCTTCTGTAAAATGGCAAAAAGAATACCTAACTTTCAAGATTGAATGCTAAGGTGAGAAAATGATGTATCCAAGACATCTGACCTGCTATCTAGTATATGTTGGGAGGCAATGTCGAGTAACAGGCTAACCATTGGGTTTGGGTTTGAGTCTGTGCTGCACCATTTGCTAATGGTATTATAGTGACAAGGCACTTTACTTCTCTGAGCTTCAGGTTCTGGCTTTGTAAATGTGGACAAAAACATGATTACCACATTAGTTTCATTGATATTTAAAGGAGCTATGTCTCAAGTTCCCATGATAGTGCACAGAAGACACTCAGTACACAGTAATTATTTTGTGATAGTTCTAGGCTAAGGAAAGAGGATACAAAGATGGATAAAGGATCATTGAATCCAAAGAAGGCATAGTCAAGTATGAAAGGCAGACATGTAGTAACGTTTATGGTAGTATAATAAAGAGTGCAATGGAAGTGTGCATAGAGCATCCTGGTGGAACTAGGGAGGAAGAGGTGAATTCTTATATTAGCATTTAATATATTTTTGATGAATGGCTGCAACAATAGCAGATTCTGTCAGTTATTTTCCTTACTTGGTATGGGATTGAAAATGTTTGGAGAAAATGTCTAGCTCGTTCCCAGATGGCCCACTCAGACATTGAATGAACCAGTGAATGATTCTGTTGCCTTTTTAGGAATGAAGTAAAAATGATCAGCCTTCACTAATTGAGTAGTACTTTGTGGAACTTCCACAGGACAGAGGCTAAAGGAAGTTCTAAGTCATCATCTTATGTTTTGTCAAAAACGAAATAGAACAAAGCACCTGAACAGCGATAAAATCTTTATGGTGATGAACCTGAAGTAACATTTGTTTAAGTAGAATTAAATAGATATCTTCTATACAAAAAAGGTGAATTAAGAATATAAAAGAGTTTTAAGATCAAATGTCCTGTTGTTTAAAGAATAGTTTGGGTTTCTTTCTTTTTTGTGTGTGAAGCATGACATAGCTAACTCTGGTGGAAAATATAGGAAAACAAAAATATTAAGAACAATCTTTAAGACAGTTCCAGGACAGTGTTTCTTATATGATTCCAATATTTTCAATACTAGCTTATATAATTATGTCTTTTCTCTTCATCCATCATCTTCTGTATTTCCCACTCATAATAATAAAGAGAACTAGCCAGCTAAAACATTTGATTTAGTTGACAAATCTTCGACAGTTCATGCATCTCCAAACTTTAGTACTTTATTACTATCAGCATTATGGATTTAAATAAATGCAGCCTGTATCAAGAAAATAAAATGACCATATTGAAGGGAGAAGAAGAATAAACTGCAGCCTTCTCCATGAGTAACACTAAAAACTGTTAAACACATTAAAATCCCATTTAACAAATAGCAGAACCTAATGAACATTGGGACTGCTCAGTGAATACTAATGCGCAATATTGCTGGGAAAGATGTTTGAGTGTTGAAATTTCTCATAGCTCAAAATGGTTACATAGATTAAGGAGAGGAACATCTGTTGTTTCAAAAGACAAATGAAGGTTGGCAGTTCGTTGAAAATATTTTTGTTTTTGTTTTGTTCTATTTTAAATTGTTTCTTAAAGCAGTCAATTACTCATTTTTCTATTTTAAAACATTCCAGTAATCTTTCTTTATGTTTTGCTCATTAATTTTATATTGAAAATCCTGGGATTATATCTATATACAATTGACCAGGCTGCTGTTTAGTAAGTTGTGAAAGTCTTTTGTATGATAATCAACTAGTATAGTCATCATGAAATCATCTAATTCTGAAATCAAAGTGATCAGAAATACAAGTTTGTCATGCGACAGTCCATTAATTGCAGGCAATTAGATGTCACAATAAATTCAGATGAGTTCTGGCCTCTGGCCTCAAGTCCTAATGCTAGCAGTTTTCAATTTATTTTCTTTGTTAGATAAAACAAGTAAGTTTTCTTCTACTTATCTGATTTTATTCATCTGAAATGTGGATCCTGGCTTCAGTGTATCATTTGTTATGGAGTATGTTACACATTGTTTGTAATATAACTACATTCCATTCATCTATCCATTTATTTATTCATTTATGTATGTATTTGGTCTTGTATCCATCCATTTATCCATTTATCTATTCATCTACCCACTACCTGTCTATCCTTCTATCCATCCAGAGATTCATCCATCCAACAAAAATGTGTTGAGCATGTATTGACGTGATCAGGCTAGGTAGAGACGACACAACAGGGTCTCTGTTCTTAAGGAGTACTCATAAACTCATGTTAGCATAAACAAGTAGTATCCTTATTTTAGTAACTCTTCCAAACCTTATGTTGTGTTAAAAATTGCCAGATCTAGGAATTTCACTCCTCGTTATATACCCCAAAGAATTAAAAGCAGGCACTCAAAAATAGTTGTATACAAATGTTTATAGCAATATATTTACAATAGCCTAAAAGTAGAAATAGCCAACCATCCATGAACAGATGAATGGAATAAGAAAATGTGGTATATTCATGCAATAGAATATTACTCATCCATAAAAATGAATGAAATACTGATATGTGTTATAACGTGGATGAACCTTGAAAACATTATGCTAACAGAGAGAAGCCAGACACAAAAGGTCATGTATTATATATGTCCATTTGTATGAAATATCCAGAAGAGGTAAATCCATGGAAACAGAAGCAGATTCTCAGTTGCCAGAGGTTGGGGGAACAGTGGACTAGAGTGTGACTGCTTGATAGATACCTGGTTTTATTGTGGAAGGGGGAGGGGGCTAATGAAAATGTTTGGAACTAGATAGAGATGTTGGTTGTACAGCACTGTGAATATATTAAATGACACTTGAAAGTGGTTAGTTTATGTTATGTGAATGTCACCTCAATTAAAAAAATATTGCCAGTGACACTTTATATACAAGTTTATTTGGTGGAAAAAATTACCGTTTGAAAAATTTTTTCAATCTCTGTGTAACCTGAACACTGTAAAACAGTGATTTTTAATGCTTGTAGGATTAAGAAAATCGGAGTAAAAACAATAAAGATTTTAGAAACTTGTTGCTGAAAAGCTTACGACTTGGTTAAAGGTTGTCACTTCTGAAGATACATTTAATGAGCTGATTAACTTTGTTCTCTGGCTTGATTACAACATAGATTCTCAAACTGGCAAGCTCTTTGGTAATTGTGAATCGCCAAACAATAAAAATCTACCACCACTCTTAAGAAAGCAACTAAAAATGCATACCCTAGCAAGAATCAGTTACATCTTTTTTATGGTTAAATAATGGCATATTATGTGTTATGGAGATCTATCAGTCATTTTAAAAAACAATAATTATCATTATGAATCAATAGCAGTCATTTAATTTTGTACTCTTAGAGTTTATTTAAAATTTATTTTAATACATTAAAATGACAAAAATCTAGTTTTGGGGATGGAAATAGTATTTCTTGTACTACTCACGTAGTCATTTTGATCCTGCTGCAGCAGTCAATATATGTTAATAAAATGCCTAGCATTTTATAACCACGTATATGAGCTATGTACTATATCAAGAGCTTTACATTCATTATTTCATTTAATCCTTTAATCAAGCTCATCGCGTATGGACTCTTGTTTTATCTCCATTACATAGATGATGATATTGAGGCCAAGAGATGTTAAGTAATTTTTCCTAGGCTACGGGACTGGTAGATGTCAGAGACAGGATATGAATCTGTCTGACTTCTGAGTTTGTGTTCTTAACAATGAAGATTTTACGTTTTGTTTTTTTTAATGGGAAAAAGCCAATAAGACACTAATAACATTTATTTAAATTGTGAATGTATATTGGTTGCATATTTGGAAAGAAATACATACACACACTATACATATATACTATTTATGTAACAGCATTTTTCAATTTGACCAAACCAGCTTTTCCTAGGAATAATGAATGATACCAAATCTCTGTGCTAAAATCACCAGATTGTACAGAAGTACCAATAAAGTGAAGCCCGTAAGTACAGAAAACAGTGAATTTAATTTAGGCCCAAAACAATTTAGGAAAATAGTTCTAACTAATGCAACAGAGCATTTGAAAAAGTTTCACTTTTACCTACCAACATGAAGATCTATCTCTGAGAAAAAGCAACCAAAATAATTTCCATCTTTTTCTTTCTTTTTCTTTTTTTTTTTGCTTCCATTTTTCTTTAAATTTAAAATGTTGGACTGAATATTAATATTATGTCCTTCTGCTTATCTAGTTTAAATATTAAAAATAAGTCCATCATATGAGTGTTTCCTGTTTTAAAAATTCCTTCAACTATGTTTTTTTTTTTTTTTGGCTGCGTTGAGTCTTCGTTGCTGTGCACGGGCTTTCTCTAGTTGTGGCGAGCGGGGGCTACTCTTCGTTGCAGTGCGCAGGCTCCTCATTGTGGTGGCTTCTCTTGTTGGGGAGCACAGGCTCTAGGTGCGCGGGCTTCAGTAGTTGCAGCACATGGGCTCTGTGGTTGCGGCGTGCGCAGGCTCCAGGGTGCACGGATTCAGTAGTTGTGGCTCGTGGGCTCTAGAGCACAGGCTCAGTAGTTGTGGCACATGGCCTTAGTTGCTCCACGGCATGTAGGATCTTCCCAGACCAGGAATCGAACCCATGTCCCCTGCATTGGCAGGCGGATTCTTAACCACTGCACCACCAGGGAAGCCCCTTCAACTATGATTTTAAACTCTGTATCTCAAAAAAAAAAGGGGGGGTGGTGGAATCAAAACACATAGCCAAAAACCAAGAAATGAGCAAGAATAGTCCTATCTTTTCAACATTTGATTGTGGTACTGGTTGTGAGCACTTTTAACTGGGCTGACTTTGCCTAATATGATGAATGACCAGAGCATCAAGTTATGGATATTCATTTGCCTTCTTTTTCAACATAAAAATTTGCTTATATTTACATCATTGTTTCTGTACTATTCCTCAAGGGATGTAACACCTAGGAGTCTGTTGCTTATTTACCATTTCTTTTTCCTTCTGCTCCAGGCTGAGCTCTGTTGGCCTTGAATCTGCTGTCCCCTATCCTACTGACAGAAGCATTGCAGCAGCTGTGGAAGTTTGTCAATGTCCATCAGGGTATACTGGCTCCTCCTGTGAAGTAAGTTTGCAAGAATATAGCTTCAGTGCATTCTAAGTTCCTTCAGCATTATTTTCCATAAACTATTCTAAAATAAGCTTAGTTTTTTCATCAAGGATTGCACAAATGGTAGTGTATTATTAGTTAAAGAAGAAACTCCAATGTCTGCGAAAAAGTCATGACTTTCAAATAGTGTTACTCATGTAATGCCATCTTGAAATCAGGTTTCTTGTAGAGATATTTTGCATTATGACATATAGCTAAAAATCTGATGTTTCTTTAAGTGTTTGTTTTTGATTTAATCTCTTGATGAAATAGGATAAATGATGGTGGAATAATATTTCAATATATTTCTCTTTCATTTCCACCTGAGTACTTACGAGGAATTTAGCACTATTTCTTTTCTTTTTCACCCTTTCCACATTTTTTAATCCATTTTTTAATCTACTTTATTCCTAAGAATACAACCAAATCACAATCATCTGAAGGGCTCAGTCTTTAAAATGTCCAGAACGTAATATATGGAAGAAATACCTTGATCTAGAAAATTTCCTACAGGTCTTTGATTTTCTAGCACCTAAAGTTTGAGATATTTATTGCTGTCTCAATATTCTAGATTTATAATAAGATTAATGTTCCTTACTTAATATCACAGTGTGTCATTCTAAGGTAATAATTTTTATTTACTTTTATGCATTTTCTTTAGGTAGTTTGAAAATTGATTTTACTTGAAATCTGGTCAAAAAAATATAAACACCATTTCCCTTATAGAGGGCATGGCTTGCGGATAAATGGGAACTTAAATTCTTTAAAAATGGTGCCTTTAAGGAATCATCTGACTGTACCAAGATGTTCCGCTTCAGCACACTATCCCATTATGCCATTTACAGAAATACCCTAGGCCTTGCTTTGTCGTTTCTCTTGTACTTTAAAATAATGCATGCTACGAGAGGATACTCAGGGCTTAGAGTCATATTGGTGGCAAATGTGTTTTCTTTAACTGGGCTCAGATTCACCTATCCGGAAATAAAACTAAATGTAATTCACTGTCACTTTTCCAAAATTCAAATAGAGAAGAGAAAAATAATCATGGAAATGAATTAGCTCTGTCAACCCAAATTTGATTTTACATGTAAAATAAATACTGTACTTGGTGAAAAGTATTTTTTTATTAAGAGCCTAGCAGTTTTTATTTCAAACCAGAAAGCTCTCTTTGAACCTTTATGTTCTTATTTCAACTGAAATAATAAATACCTTGATTCTATTCTTGGTTTAGCACTTATTCCCGCATTGGTTACTCTCAGTGCTCCTCATCATCTTTTATACAAATTTAAAATGCCCATTGAATCTAAAATTGTCTGAATATTAGAATTATTTAATTGGTTATGCATTTTGTTTCTTCTTTTCTTTCTTCAAAAGTATTTATTAAGAATCTTTGGTAAATTCTGCCCTAGATGCTGAGGGGATTATCAAGAAGATTACACCACAATCCCTGTTCTTAAAGAGCTAACAGTCTGTCTAGGGAGACAGAACAAATACCTATGAAAAATTGGATCACAGCACTATATAATTAAGGCACCAGTAAGTGGTACAGAACTTAAGTGCAATAATCTTTCAAAGAGATGAGCAATTCCAGTGGAGAGAGACGTCACAGAAAGTATCCTAGGGTGGAAAAACCTCAAATTGGATGCTAAATAATGGTAACAATTAGGTAGGAAGAGAGAGAAGCAAGCGAGTGTGGGAGAGTCAGAACAAAGAAGCAGAGCAGGGATAAGAAAACCTTCCTGTGCCTCTCACATGATAATTGATAAATCAAGTTACTTTGGAATCCATAAAAGAATTTAGTTGAATCAGAAGACAATGAACTCTGGAGTTTCTCTCTGGCTTCTTAGTTTTTTCTACTCTCTAATAATTCCTTCTTTTCTTTGAAACTTCCTATCCTTAAACTCACTATTATCTATTCCTTTCCTTTCCTAAATTCATTTGCTTTTTTATTGAGTTCCTAACGCCAGGCACTCTAGTTTTGTTATCACTAATATCACTGGATCCTTTAAAAGCTGAGTAAACTCCAAAGACAATGTCTTAATTCTAGCTTACCAAAAACACATTCAATAACTCCCTTATAAAATCGTTCTCTTCTGTTTTGTTTGGGTCCACAATGTTGATTCAGAATCTTTTTTTTCCTCATTTCTACTTCTTATAAATCCCCCCACAGTTCATCTTTCAAATATTTTCATACTTTCCTAGTATCATCGTAATTCATTTCACTTGACAAGTGGAACAGGTGAGGAAGTGAAAGCAAAGTTGGGTACTAAAAAAAGTTGTTTTGATTCAAATCTCAGTTCCCTCTTCTATATGATGCCACAAAGAAAGTTTAGATAAATATGATAAATTCAATGAAGAAAATAAACAGGGTGCCTTGATAGAGGTACTGAGAATGGGTATAGGAAGATTAGATGGGAGGGACTACTTTATGAGAGGTTGTCAGGAAGGTTTTCTGAGGTGGTAGCATCTAAACTGAGTTTAGGGTCAGCTTAGGTAAAGGAGCTGAGGAGGAAATGAAACAGAGTTTGGAGTCGGCAAGGAGCTGAGTTGGGGCAGGTATGGCAGAAGCTTATAGTAAGCAAGTAAGAAAGTGGCACAAGGTATGATTGAAGGAGGCTGGCCATTCAGAGCTTTGCATGCATGATAAGAACTTGTGGTTTTATTCTAAATGCAATGGAAAGAAGGCTTTAAGCTGGGTGATGCCATGATCTGAGTTTTATATTTTTTTGAAAAAGTCATTATAACTACAGTGTGTAGAACCTATTGTACATGACAGGAATGGTAGGAAGGAAAATGGTTAATATGCTACTGTGGTAGAATGCAATGATGATAGTGGTTTGTTAGTATAATGACAGAGGATGTAGAAAGACATGTGTTTACTCTAAATATATTTTGGTAGTAGAACCAATAGGACTTACTGATAGACATGCCATGGGAGAGTTGAAAAAACTGAAGGTTTTAAGAATGAGTCAGATGATGAGCTTGAGCAATTGGATGTGGTGCCATTTACTGAGCTGAGGAAAACTGGGAGAGGAACAGCTGTGATGGGGAGGATGAAATCAATGATCCATTTTGGAAATATTAGGTTTGAAAGAGCTGTGAAGTGTATTGTCCATGTCCAATGTAGGTCCTGAACTCAGAATATCTGTCTGGTCTATAGATATGTATTCAGAAGGAATCATCAACTAGGGGACTAAATAAAGTGACCTGGGAGAAACTGTGGAAAGAAAAAGAAAAGTGACTAAGCCCCCAGGAGCTCCTGACAATGAGAAGTAGGTTGAAGCAGAGGAGACAGCAAAGAAATGGGGTGGAAACTTTGGGACTGTAATATCATGGAAGTTTCTAGAAGAGGACTTTTGAGGGAGATAGGAATCAACTAAACCATATCTTGATGAGAGAGCAATAAAGTGTTGATTGTAGAATTGTGTATTAGGTTTGGCTCCCTGGAATTTGGTGGCATGGACAAGGGCAGTTTTAATCAAGTGGTGATAGCACAGGACTGATTAGGATGGAATGAAGCATAAAAGGGAAGTGAGGAAGAAAAAACATTTTTTTTTTAGTTTTTTTCTTGTTTTAAACTTCTATCGGAGTATAGTTGATTTACAGTGTTGTGAAAGTTTCAGGTGTACAGCAAAGTGAGTCAGTTATACATACATACATATATATATATCCATTCTTTTTAGCGCAGTCTTACTGAAAAGAAAAACAGGGAGGTAACTGAAAGTTATAGGATATTAAGGAAGTAATTTTGTCTTTTTTTTCTATTAGCTGATTTTTGATGGAGACACTAGATCATATTTTCAAGCTGATAGTAATGATCCAACAGAAAGGAAAGCTATTACTGATGCAGCACAGAGAGGAAATACTGGGAAGACAATAGATAATGGAATACAGATTACAAGTGCAGTGATACTCCTTTGAGAGGATGAAGAATCCTGCATGCCTGTTCCAGAGGGGAATATGACAAATGGAAATATACACTTATGCTTGTGGACTTGGTAGTGGAAATTTGGCTTCCAATGGCTTTAATTTTCTCTGTGACTAATGAGATGAAATTACTGGCTAAGAGAGAGGTGTAAAGAGTTGGGAAATTTGAAGAAAGAAGATGGAGTACATGTACAAATGGAGTAGTACATTTGCAGATATATATATATATATATATATATAACTTATTAATGACAATTCCATGAATATTTGTCCTGAAAAGAGTAAATCAGTTCTCTCCTTGTTATCATCACCCTTAATTTCTACCCCCTTCTGGATATGTAGCTTCACCAGTTTTTAGAAATATATATTACATTACAAAATCTCTTCTATAATGAGTCTAGGGTGACAACAGTTTTAATGAGGAGAAATTATTAGAAGAGGTTAGAAAATTGACACCTTTTCTGTACTGCGCAAATTAAGAGGAAAGTTGTTTTGTTTTCCTTTCAAATATGAAGTATCAGCTCATCCTTTTTTTTTAATGTGTTTGCTATCGATGTTCACATTTAAGAGTCCTCATATCCTGAGGCAGAAGGAACATTTCCAACAATACACAACACAATTCTATATTATTTATTACTTCAGTGGTTTCTCTCTTGTTTCCACTTTCAACTGGGAAAAAAAAGGCCTTTTCATGATATATTATGTCATAGTTAACCATCCAGAAATATGGTAAATAACCCACAAAATGCAATTTTAACTTGATGGAGATCATAACCTCCTAGAGGGCAGTGAAGTTTGTCCCCTTATTTTGCATCCCGTCCAATTTATAGTGACCCCCACGGAAGAGAAACTTAAACATGACGTGAACTGAAAGCCAGCACAGACACACAGATACTGTATGGCCCAAATACCCTTTTTCTAATCAGAATTCTATTTTTGGACGGTAAAGTGTTTCACACTTAGAAAGGAAATGATAGATATAAGTAGAGTTCTAGTAGAATAATGCCCTAAAATAAAATATCAAGGGAATAAATACATGGTAAATAAATCATAAACTATTTTGTGTAAATTTGAGAAAGCATAATAGGATGGAGGAAGTTGAGAATGAGAGGTATAAATTATATATGTGTGTGTGATCAAATGTTAAGAGCAGATGCTACCTTTCTTCCAAATGACTGCAGAGATTTTCTGAAAGTGACAGAGTTATGGGCAGTTTGTACGTGGGAAAGAGAGGTCACTCCAGAGAATCTATATTCCTTGGAATGACATTAGGTGCTCTCTTAGGCTAAGGTTCTGAAGAGTCCATTTCTGTCGGCTGCTTTTTTTCAGTACTTTTTCTTCCATTTTCTTATCTGTGCTTTTTACTTTGCGACTGTCATGTTTCAGTTCTTTATATCTCTGCTTTATTTTGCTATTTCAGAAGAGACATCAAGCTAATGCTTCTTCTAATCTCATACCTGCCAATAACACTAAGGTTAGTACGAAGCTCCCATGTCAGGAGGAATAGCTCTGTAGCAAGATTTCCATGATGGCAGTGCTTTGACAAGCACATTTGCTGGGTTTGCTACCTAAATATTTTCCTTTATCCAATAAAGACAAAAAGCAAACTTTTAAAAAATCCCTGAGACTAACTTGAAGCCTTATCTTCCTTTCAGTCTTGTTGGCCTAGGCACAGACGAGTTAACGGCACTATTTTTGGTGGCATCTGTGAACCCTGTCAGTGCTTTGGTCACGCGGAATCCTGTGATGATATCACTGGAGAATGCCTGGTAAGTGCTTTCTCCTTTGGAGATGCTGATTGACAGGGCTGAAGTCAGCTCAATAGGCCCTGCAATTCAGTTACTACCTTTGGGGCTTTAAATACTTGAGTCAGGAAGTGATTTGATGGCACTCTTTATATTGAACTGAGTTGGAAGCTGGGAACGTTCTTTCATACGTGGTCTCCCTGACTAACAAGCATTAGAAAGTGTTTATTCATATTAGTCTAAGAATTGAATTAAGATCAGATACATCATAATAAAGCATAACTAATGACTGGGATACCTTTCTACCACAAATATATATGGTTTCAATCCCTTCCATAAATCTACCAAAAAATAGACTGTATTTCTGTAACAGGAAATAATTTATATCCCCATAATATGAAAAGTATAAAATGTAACCTCTGTAACAGGCATAATTCAGTTTTTGTCACTTTGAAAATGAGGGAATACTACATTTTTTTTATTGTCAAATGTCAGCATTTAACTAAATACAAAGCAACATATATAGATTAAAGAATCATAAATATATGCAATACATATTCACCAGAGCTCCTTACTCCTTTTACAATTAAGTCTATACTTCAACCAGAAAAAAAGCTCTGCAAAAGGCAAAGTACTTTCCATCCTGCTAAGAAGCTTTTGGATTAGAGAATTACACTGAATAGACAATTCTGATTAACTCAAGGGCATGTTAGTTTTATATTGTCTGACATGGCATGGAGCTTGAAACAACACTTCTCATTTCATTAGTCTTGCAGAAACACAATTTGAAATGGTGGCAGTTTAGGAAGATATCATACTCTCATTTCCCTGTAGAATTTAAGGCAGACTCTGTTATCTGTATTTCTTAATGTTCTCTCTTTCTCTTGCTCATTCTCCCCCCCACCCTTTTTCTTCTACTTAAAAGCTTCTGGGAAAAATCCAAAATGAAAATTCAGGGCTTTTGTTTCAACGTGATTTGGCATTTAGGTTTATTGATGCTCTTTCTGTTTTCTGTATAGAAGATTTTGTTTAATTGCATTGCAGTATAAAGCGTGATAGCCTTAATTTGTGGATCAGTAGATTTTTCAAATGGCATTGTTATGAATAGAAAGACTAAGTGATTTTCATTTTAATTATACAATAAGTCTTTTAAAATGTACCTTGGAAAAAATACTGAATTACCTTTAAACACTTTACTAACATGCAATAGGAAATATTCAGCCCAAACCAGATATAGATTTGCTTTACTGAAACCTAGAAAGACAAAAATAAATATTTCATGATACCAGACTTTTAATGTTCCCAATAGTAATATTTCATGTTGCATTCATTAAGTCTAAAATCATGCTGTTAATTCATTTGGTTATGTAATATTTCTAAGAATGAAAGCCCATTGTTTTAGAATAAAATAGTTTCATCCAGCATAATTTTGGGAGGAAGAAGGGAGAGGATCAATGATTATGTGAGACCTTCTACTAATGAAGCCTAGTTTACTGACTTTGTTTCATGGACAGGGAGATAGGCTACTTCAAATAACACAATGAATCTTAGGGAAACAACAGAGATCTTGATGATGGAGATAGAATCTGGGGTGTTTTCTGAGGTTTCCTCTGTAGCTGGTAAATAGGTGATCATGTAAGATATTTCTGGAGACTTTCAAATTCTCTTTATCTGAAATGGTATTAATAACTAAATGCTGATGTTCCATTTTGAGTGTATTCATTCTAATGTGATCCACAAAGAGAAAAATATTTAAATGTTGCACATCAAAGGCATTCTTACTGTTCAGTTGACCCGCATTTTAGCTTCCTTTTTTTATTATTTATGCTTCCCCCCCACCAGCACGAGACAGAAAATTTACAAAACTTACAGATAAACTGCTTTTTAGTTTGGCTTTGAAAACTAATTAGAAATTAACTGAAATATTTTTTGATATTAGATCAAAATCCAGACCTCCGATATAGGGCAGACTTATTATATATTAAAAGGTCATTTTGACTCAAAGTACTTTTGAAGTGATCTAGGAAACACTCAAGCCACATGGGAAGATTGCATACTTGTTCCTTGTCATTGTTCTTTTGATAAGCAATGTGAATAGACATTTGGAAAGTAGTTTTGTAGCAGGACACCTGTAAAAATAACCAGCCCATCAGAGCGAACCTTTCGTCTTTTTCAGTTTGGGTTTTCAATAGTATTGTTGTCTAATATTGTTTTATGGTTTCAACTGCAGAAACACTTGAGTTTTAAGATAATTTTATTTACATTAACTGAAATATGACGTCAGGAAATGTAAGAAACTCCTACATGTTATTTTTCTTTCAAATCAGTAAAGAAAAGCATGGTCTCTGGGTTGTGCAAGATTTTCAGTTGAGTTTTAGAAATACCATTTTCAACATGGTTAAAACATAATCAGTTTTATAATCTTATTTTTTAAAGTCCCTAAGTCTTTGAAGATATAATTTTGATTGTGTCAATCTGACAATATGCAAAGAATATTGCAAAAAACATACTTTTTTTAGTAAGAGACAACTTTAAACTTGAAAACTGCAAGGAACTAATATGAAGATGAAATCAAAGAGGAAAGCCTTTCATCAAATTGATCCATGTTTTGCACCTTCCATCCCAATGTGCTGTTATTTAGACAAATGTCGATAATAAAGTTAACACCTTTGCTACTTTGATAGAGGGTTGCAAAATAAATTTGAGAATTTTAGATACCTTAAAGAAAAACCTATTTTCAAGTATCACCAGATACTAAAGAATTACCTACTCACTGTCATGAAACTGTCATGAGATTTCAGAGCTTGAAAACTTCATGTATTGTGAGCTTAACTCCCACATTTACAGATTGTAAGCAAGTGGATTACTGGATTTTCATTTAACATTGTCTACAATAAAGAATCTGTCCCTCTCCCCAAGGAATTTAACAAGCTATGTTCAGAAGTGTTTATTTATGGGTGTTTTTTTCTTAAATCCATTTACTAAGTGTAATTAAAACTGAGCTTCTTAAAAATACACTAAAAGAGATAATAATTCAGAATTTTCATTGAATCAAACTGGCTATCCCATTGGTCAATCAGATTAACAAATTTTTACTTTATGCTTAAGTGAATTTATATTTTGGCTATTAGCCATTTCCTCTACCTATTTAGTTATTGATGATAAAATTAAAGGTTCTGCACTCCAAGCTCTGATGAATTCTTTGGAAATGAGAAAAATATAGCATTTTATATGCTTGTAAAATTAAAAATGTATTTCAGTCATAATAAATCCATATCGTATGATAGGTAATAGGCATTAGATACATTTTATTGTATCATTGGAGACTGAAGAAGTTATGTTTACATGATACCAAAACATCATTAAAACTTATCAGTGCTTTATAGACAGTTTCACTTGTTGATTATCTGATTGCTCACCTTTACCAGTCTTGATCAACTTTGTGAACACAAAGTGGGTTTGTGAATATACTTTAATTAATATGAAGATATCAAGATATAAATTATTTTGATTTTTTATTTTTGAAAAGAACATGGTTTCAAAAAATACTAATTAACAGAAAAATACCATTTCAAGTTTTTAAAAAAGTGTGTGTATGCAGAAAATTATAAGACACTGATGAAAGAAATTAAAGATGATACAAATAGATGGAGAGATATACCATGTTCTTGGATTGGAAGAATCAACATTGTGAAAATGACTCTACTACCCAAAGCAATCTACAGATTCAATGCAATCCCTATCAAACTACCACTGGCATTTTTCACAGAACTAGAACAGAAAATTTCACAATTTGTATGGAAACACAAAAGACCCCGAATAGCCAAAGCAATCTTGAGAAAGAAAAAAGGAGCTGGAGGAATCAGGCTCCCTGACTTCAGACTACACTACAAAGCTACAGTAATCAAGACAGTATGGTACTGGCACAAAAACAGAAATATAGATCAATGGAACAGGATAGAAAGCCCAGAGATAAACCCACGCACATATGGTCACCTTATCTTTGATAAAGGCGGCAAGAATATACAGTGGAGAAAAGACAGCCTCTTCAATAAGTGGTGCTGGGGAAACTAGACAGCTACATGTAAAATAATGAAATCAGAACACTCCCTAACACCATACACAAAAATAAACTCAAAATGGATTAAAGACCTAAGTGTAAGACCAGACACTATAACACTCTTAGAGGAAAACATAGGCAGAACACTCTATGACAAATCACAGCAAGATCCTTTCTGACCCACCTCCTAGAGAAATGGAAATAAAAACACAAATAAACAAATGGGACCTGATGAAACTTCAAAGCTTTTGTACAGCAAAGGAAACCATAAACAAGACGAAAAGACAACCCTCAGAATGGGAGAAAATATTTGCAAATGAAGCAACTGACAAAGGGTTAATCTCCAAAACATACAAGCAACTCATGGAGCTCAATATCAAAAAAACAAACAACCCAATCCAGAAATGGGCGGTAGACCTAAATAGACATTTCTCCAAAGAAGATATACAGATTGCCAACAAACACATGAAAGAATGCTCAACATCATTAATCATTAGAGAAATGCAAATCAAAACTACAATGAGATATCATCTCACACCGGTCAGAATGGCCATCATCAAAAAATCTACAAACAATAAATGCTGGAGAGGGTGTGGAGAAAAGGGAACCCTCTTGCACTGTTGGTGGGAATGTAAATTGATACAGCCACTATGGAGAACAGTACGGAGGTTCCTTAAAAAACTACAAATACAACTACCATACGACCCAGCAATCCCATTACTGGGCATATACCCTGAGAAAACCATAATTCAAAAAGAGCCATGTACCACAATGTTCATTGCAGCTCTATTTACAATAGCCAGGACATGGAAGCAACCTAAGTGTCCATCAACAGATGAATGGATAAAGAAGATGTGGCACATATATACAATGGAATATTACTCAGCCATAAAAAGGAATGAAACTGAGTTATTTGTAGTGAGGTGGATGGACGTAGAGACTGTCATACAGAGTGTAAGTCAGAAAGAGAAAAACAAATACCATATGCTAACACATATATATGAAATCTAAAAAAAAAAAAAAGAAAATGGTCAGAAGAACCTAGGGGCAAGACAGGAATAAAGATGCAGACCTACTAGAGAATGGACTTGAGGATATGGGGAGGGGGAATGGTAAGCTGGGAAAAAGTGAGAGAGTGGCATGGACATATATACACTACCAAATGTAAAATAGATAGCTAGTGGGAAGCAGCCGCATAGCACAGGGAAATCAGCTCGGTGCTTTGTGACCACCTAGAGGGGTGGGATAAGGAGGGTGGGAGGGAGGGAGATGCAAGAGGGAAGAGATATGGGGACATATGTATATGTATAACTGATTCACTTTGTTATAAAGCAGAAACTGACACACCATTGTAAAGCAATTATAAAGATGATAAAAATAAATCATCTAATAAAGATGATAAAAATAATAAAAATAACAAAAAGTAAAAAACAATGTGTGAGGGAAATTTTTATGTGCCTTGTGGTTTTATTATTTATTGGTATACATTTTTAATTTTTCAATATTCTCATTTTTAAATTATGAGTTAAGCAAGGCCCTCGCAGCTGTAATACATTAGTGCATTGTCCACATCATCAGAGCCTACTGAGGTCCAAATTAATCTCTGATGTAAAAGGCCATAGTGTCAGAGGTTTTGTAGGATTAGCCATAGTTCTCATTAAATCAGCAGTTTAAGCTGAACAATTGATTTTTACCTAAATCAGGTACAATTTCCATTAAACATATATTATTAAGACTCTATAACTATACACACTCACACACTCACGATCACTTGTATTTCCTTAAAAAAAACAACAAAGAAGAAAAGGAAATACTATTTGCATAATGAAAAATATTTATAATGAATTTCAATCATCTTTTTGTAAGTATGCATATGCTGAAACTAGTGTGTAGTTTATAAGCTAGATATTAAATTAACTTTCAGTGCTCTCTCCCAGCTGTAAAATTGACCATTTAATGTGGAAAATTATTCTTTCTGGCGGGGAATAGACTAATGATTCTGTAGATCTATTTTTGGTAACATGTTGATGCTTGAGACTGAAATAATAAACTCTGATGTGCATTTCTTCCTCAGAACTGTAAGGATCACACTGGTGGCCTATATTGCAATAAATGTCTTCCTGGTTTCTATGGTGATCCTACTAAAGGAACCTCTGATGACTGTCAGCCCTGTGCCTGTCCACTCAATATCCCATCCAATAAGTGAGTAACAAACTTAACCTCTCTCATGAGCTGGGAATCCAGTTCTGCAAGTGCATTTTTGATATAGAATTTACCCTTTCTCTTGTCACACATAAAAAAATAATAGATTTATGCATGAATTTCTCAAGAAGATACTGTGAGTTTTTCTAAATATAAAACATTTAAAGTTATGGCTATTTATTCCGCAGATTTTTTAGTATTTTAGCTCTAGTTTGGGGGATTTAATATCTAAGAGACAGAACTCAAATAGATTTTCTAAACCAACTCCAAAGAACAGAAGACATATATTATACAAACATAGACATGTGCCCACAGGCAAGCACTTGCACGCACGCGCGCGCACACACACACACACACACGCACACATACACACATCTTCATACTGTAATAAAAAGACTACTAATATAAATGCTGCTCATTTGGGTCCCAGTCACACAATATTTGTAACTCTTAGGCAAGTCATAAACCTCTCAAAAAGGTAAAATAAGAAATCAGTTAATTGACCTTTAAGCACCAGTTCTGTCCCTTAGCGCACGGTTTATCATATTATCATATTATGTGTATATATATATATATATATGTTTATCTTATTGAAATAATTATAATGGTATTATATGATAAATTATATAAATATTGAAATATGGGTAATAATTTGCATCTTATTTTACATAAACTACCTCTTGAAAAAGTTTAATGCAAACTTCATACAATTTTTCTAGTCATCCAGGTTTCTTTCTGTCTTTTTTTAAAATTTTCTATTTGTTCACCTAAAATAATAACCTTTTGTAACAGACTTTGATTTTTGTTTGTTTTTGTTTTGCTTTATCAGTTTTTATTGGAATATAGTTGCTTTACAATGCTGTATTAGTCTCCTACTGTACAACAAAGTGAATCAGTCATACATATGTCTACTCTTTTTTAGATTTCCTTCCCATTTAGGTCACCACAGAACACTGAGTAGAGTTCCCTGTGCTATACAGCAGGTTCTCATTAGTTATCTATTTTATACATAGTAGTGTATATATGTCAAACCCAATCTCCCAGTTCATCACCCTCCCTTCCCCCCTTGGTAACCATAAGTTTGTTCTCTACATCTGTGACTCTGTTTCACCTTTGCAAATAAATTCATCTGTACCATTTTTCTAGATTCCACATATAAGCGATATTATACGATACTTGTTTTTCTCCTTCTGTACCACACTTTTAAAAGTATATATTTTGTCTGCTCTTCCTCTTACCTTTTAGGGGAACACTGTATTTCAGCTGCTCTAATTCACTTTCCCTTAGAGCAGCCATCCCTTAAGCAAATATGTAAGCAAGACCCTGAAACCAAAAATGTTTTTTATTTTAATGGGGCATATTATGTTGAACATTAATCAACGCTTTTTACTAGTAAAAATTATAAACTATAGTTTTAAATCAAAGAAATTATAAAAATTTTTCTTAAAGGCAAGCTTAGTGCTTAATAAAATTCATATTATTTTATGTACTTTCCACCTGTTTCTAAATGCTGTATTAATGCTTGCAGAGCAAAAGTTTTTAATGATTTTTAATGAAATCTGTCAGTTACAGTTTTTTAATGTGAAGCTGTTATCAAGTTGGTCATACTCTGAGGTCTTACCCAAGATATTCCTAATGGAAATGGTCTTTTGTTACTAGAGTCCATAAATACTACAAGCTAAAGACTTTGAGAATAACTCTGTCATTAAATTTAAAAGTCCTCATAGGAACTATGCTACCTATACTTCCTCTCACATGAAATCCTTTTCCTCTTTCCTGACAACCTTCCTCCCTCAGAATTTTCCATCTTAGTCACTGGAAAAGACGAGAAAGAACTAAGATTTAATGAAAGCAGCCTACTACATTCTAGGCATAGGCTCAAGCACTATATTTGGCATTATTTTACCTTCAAAAACTATTCAATAAGTGGGTCTTATTTTATAGATTAAGAAAAGAGTTTCCGAGTGGGAAAAGAGCATTATAGTGCCAATTCTCAGAGAATTCCTTGATTTAAATGCTGAGTTTCATACTTTCTAACTGTGTGACTCTGGGAAAGTTACTTAAACTCTCTGTACCTCAATTCTCTTGTCATTAGTTGTGATAATAGGACCCTCTCATAGGGTTCTTGTGAGAATTACGTAAATTAAAATACACAAAGCACCTAAAACAATGATTGAACATGGTGAGCCTTATTTTGCTCAGAGTCATAAAATATTAAAGTATCAGAGTTGGAATTTTAAGTTTAAAGTCCAATGTGCTTTCCATTCCTCTACAGTTTTACATTGAGGGCTTCTTTAAAAATCACACTGCATTTTAAGTGATAGCATTAGGAGACTTAAATGGGAAATGGGGTAACTATATATTAGTGATCAGAACATTTTCAGAATTTAGGGCATGAGCCTGGGTGGTTACAAAACTGAAGATCCTTTGGTAATCAGGGATGTCAGAGAAGAGGAAGAAGGCAAAAGGAAATCTGGAAAATAATGAATATGTTGGTCATAACGTGACACAAACCTTGCTCTCTGGTGTACTTGTGAAGGGTCAGATCAAGCAATGGAGAACCTACTCACTCACGTAGCTGAATGGAATTCTCCAGAACCATCCAACGTATACAAAACTTTCACTGAGGTGAGGAAAACAAAGGGATAGCATCTAGCCACTCATCTACATTGCACTCCTTCTCAGCCAAAATGTCAATGGTATTAGCACAGCTGTCAATTCAGCACAGCTGACCATTCATAGTACCATGGGAATTCTAGCCTAATATATTTGCAGAATTATGTAATTTAGTGAACATGTAGACCTTATGAATTTATCTTCAAATTAGACCAACTAATTACCAATTACTATAAATGCAGAAGAGCCATAAGGGAGAGAACTTTGCTTGGGTAATTATAAGCATTCATGACCCATTCTTCTCTGCTTACTGTGCCTCTACTTTAAAATGGATTCTAATTGTGTTCCTGAAAGGAGAAAGTCAGCAAGCGTTACAATACCATCCGTCAGTGCTAAAAAGGATTGAGGTCCCAGTGTCCAGTGATAAAATGTTCTTTAGTATTGTATTACAGTTCGGTATATTATGCAGATCTTGATTCTTTAAAATAAAGACAACTCAATAATAACAATGTAGGTTACACCAAATATTTAAAGATTCTTAATTTCAGGTGCTTTCATTTACATTAAATAATTATTAAATTATTAAGTAATAATTTTAACTTTAGAATTGGCAATAGAGGGCAAAAAACAATTTTAAATGCCAGCTTTAAATGTGACATTTTTACCAGGAATTATACCCAGTATCTTATAATAACCTATAATGGAATATAATCTGTAAAAAACCTGAATCACTGTGCTGTACACCTGAAACTAACGATATTGTAAATCAACTATACTTCGATAAAAAAGTGGCATTTTTATAAGTAGAAAGAGGGAACAGTGATGATCCACTTTGTTTTCAGAGGTATTAGGTCTTTTAAATTTAACACACTTTGAAAATTAACATAGTTAAGCTGCACAATAGTGATGAGAAAAATTCATTTTAATCTAATAACCTGAATTTTTTTATTCACTAAATAATGGGGATACTTAATGACTTAGAGAAACTCCCCTTTTAAAAAAGTTTTTAAAACGTCATTACATTTATAATCTGAGTTAGAGACTATGAGGAATAACTTGACTAGTTACATATTATTCAGAAGATGGGATTTGAATGTTCATAAGTTATTCAGAAAAAAAAAATTCAACTAAAGGTTGCTGCAACCTTCATCTAGAATTGTAAGGCTTAGTGATAGTTTTGCCTTGGTGACTTATCTATTTAATGCCCAGTCATAAATCTTATAGGTCATAAGCATTTTGGCTCCAAATTTCTTAGATAATATTGCAAAATAAATCAAATGTGTAGGGAGATAGAGATAGATCAGTATAATTATTATGATGTATGAATACAGACAAGCATGTAATATTTACATTATATATAAAAATATATATATATATATCACTTCATCAACTATTTACAGTGTCCACTGTTTGCTTAGCCATCTCACATTGGTGATGTATATATTCTAGCTATAGACTGTAACTAGGTAGTGAAATTTATCTCTAGAGAATAATAATGTAATTATCATTACATTAGGTAATAATGCAAATAAAAATGTAAATATTTCAAATGTTTATATTAATTAATTTCTGGCATCACACAGCTTATAGATTAAATATGATATGAAAGAGACACATGATTGTCTGCCCTTGAACACTTAGGATGTGTTTGAATAAATAATATTATTGAAATCATTGTAGATTTTCATCAGTTATATAAAAAAATTGGAGATAATCTTGGCACAAAGCTGAACAGAGAGTAGGCTCTTAATAAGTTCTGTCTACTAATATCATTGTGAATACTACTTCTTTGTGCACATCAGAAATGCTAAACTTTAAATTTGTGAAAGGATGGACCACTTCTAGAGCTGACTTTTGGACTCACTCAAGGGGCCACATTGAATTGTTGTTAAAATTAGTACTTATAACAGAGAAATATAAATATTCTAAGACAAAATTTAAATTTAAGGACCTGTTCATTTCAACAACTTTAGAAATTTTAGAGTGTGCTAGGGATTTTAGAGCACTTTCCCACATATAGTTTTATGTACACACAGGTGATTATCGTGTATCTTACTAGTCCCATATACCAGAGGGAAAACTAAACTCCAGAGAAATTAAGTTCCTGGATCGTGATCATACAGCTTGCTTGTGGCAGAACCAATATTAGAACCCGTATATTCCGATTCACCTCTCTGTGCTTCTTCCAATGGCACTATAGAAATAGAAACAATTACAGAGACATTGAAGAGAAGCAAAAAAAAAAAAAAAATTTAATAGGACTTAACGTTAGACAAACTATGAATGTCCATTGTAAAAAATGACTCTAGTGTTTGGCAACAGCTATGCTAACTCAAATGTAAGGAGCTAGTTGGATGAAAAACTGCAGGTTTAATTACTTAATTTATTGTGGCACTATGCTAAGTATTTGCTTTCGTAATTTATCAGCATGAAGGCTTTACTCAGATCATACTCCTATTTTGCTAAATGAGAAACTCATGTTTAGAGAAACACAGAAAATTACCCAATTCTAATTACAAAATCCAATTATGGACATAACATCAGATTTCACATTATTTAAAGATAATTAAAGAAATATGTTTGCTAAATGGGTCTTCTGAGAATAAAGAGAACAGATATCACTGAACTGAAAGAAGAAAAAACTTATGGAGAAATTTCAAAAATATATGTGATCCAAACCATAGTCATGAAGTAAGATGAGTTTGCCCTTCATTTTTCTCCTCTTTCTCTCAGTCCTCTACTCCTTTAGCAGTTATTCGTGGACAGTCACACCATCTTAGCCCTAGCTTCCTCACTCACCGACACTTTGCAGCATCTTATCCCTTCTGGTCTGTCTTCCCCTACCCAAGTGTTCCAGGTAACAATTAGCTAAAAGGAGTCCTGCTCTCCTATTTTATATGCAAACGTAGAAGATGTCCTGATTGTCTAACCCCTAATGATGGAAAATTTATGCCAGTGATGAAAAACTTCATTATTTCCTGTCACATCACAGAAACCAAGAGGCAATTCAGTTCCCTCTTGCATTGGCTGTGAGAAAGTTCAAAGCCATATGATCTGCCACTAGCCAATGAACATATTGTACAATATATACATATACACATATATACGCATTTTTTACAATACACATTCTGCACTCTAAATATACCCCTGCTTTTATCTTATTTTTTAGTTTTTTTCTCTTTAATCGTATTGCATCATTTTATCTTAATGTACATATTTTGATAGGTAAGATTAAATGCATTCTGGAACAAAGCTAATTTTATCTGTATTTATACATTCACATACCTAAATACATACACATATGCTCACATACATATTCATTTGTATGTACATATATACACTTACTTATAAATATAAAAATTTACATTCAGCCATTTAAAAAGACTGTTTCTATGTGTAGTTCCTTACTGTTTATTCCAGCAATAGCTTCTCTTCCTCCCCCTGTTTGTGGAAAAAGCCTGCTATTCTTGATCTCTTGTGTCTTCTGTGGCATGGAGTGGATAATCCAGGAAGCCGAATATTGCCTCTGCTGGTGTAGAGCGAGCCAACTAGAGTTAGATGACATAATCTTGGAATCACTTGAAGTCAACAAAGATCTTACAGTTCCCTCTTTCTGTCACAGAACAGTTAGCTTCCTGTATTTGCCAAAATCAGTGTCAAGTTGCTGCATTTGCCAATCCGAATTCTATAGACATTTTTTGTTGTACATGTTTATTTCTCATTCTAATTTTATGTTTGTATTTGACTACCATCTTCTCCATACTTATAACTGCAGTTACAGCAGTAAGGGAGTGAACCCTCAGTTTACGTTGTTTAAAGAGTATTGAAGCACAAATACAAATATATTTTATGAGGAGCTTTTATTTAGACTCATCATATCAAATAGTTATATTACTAGAAGTTTAAATTCACTTAATTCTGAATACTGGATGGTTATAGGGAAAAGAGAGCATCAAGTTAGAAATCAAAAGTTTTGGATCCCGTGCTAAATTCTCCTGGAAATTAGCATATGACTTTGAGCAAGAAAAATTATGCCCGCCCCCACCAGCTCCTAGGATTTTGTGAAAATGTGATAGAATTATGCATAAAAGCACTCTAAAAATGTAAAGAGCTAGTCAAATCTGATATATTGTTATTGCTTAATTTTTTTCTGAAAAAGCATTGATTTCTGTCAGTGAGTGTGTTTTATTTTACTTCTGTCAGCCTTAACTGAGGCATGAGTATATTCAAGAATTTGAAATCTATTTTATAAATAGTTTTAAAGTGTCAGAATCCTTATCAAGAACCTTTGACATGACTTATGGTAAACTAATTTAGGATCAGTAAACAATTGGTATGGTTTTCTTTCAATCATTGTAGTCCCACATGGGTGGGAAACCTAGGGCTTCTAGTTAAGGGTCACTTTCTCTGTAGATGATGATGTAGTTAAAGAATGCCAGTTTTAAAAGAAAACATACGTGCCAGTTTTAAAAGAAAACATACGTGCATTCCAGAGGTTTGTCAAAATCCAGTCCTCCGTTTTATGTCTGAAAACAATAGCAAGTCACGGCATGAGGAGGAAAAAACAATTGTTTCTTTCCATTTTTACGTGTGCCTCTTCTCCTCACTGCAGTCATACTCCCGCCAAGAAAATCACCCTTGGTGAGCTCCCTTTGGGTCATGGGTGGCAAACCACAGGCTGCTCTCTGAAAGATGGGTCCCCTCTCACAGACCATAGACTGGGTGTAACTTGCTTCTGCTGCTCGTGGCAGCCACCAGAACCCCTTAACGTGAAATCTTTTATCTGAGTAAGATTTGTGAACTCAAGATACGCCAGACCAGACTTTTCCCCACTTACCTCACCAGATTCATTTAAATGTTCCACTGAGTTGAAATTTTTTAAATGATAGAACTACTTGGTTCTAATAGCTTGCTACTATCAAAAAATAAAAATTATTAAATCTTTAAAAACAAACAACCCAAACAAAAAATGGGCAGAAGACCTAAATAGACGTTTCTCCAAAGAAGACATACAGATGGTCAATAGGCACATGAAAAGAGGCTCAACATCGCTAACTATTAGAGTAATGTAAATCAAAACCACAATGAGGTATCACCTCACACTGGTCAGAATGACTGTCATCAAAAAGTGTACAAATAATAAATGCTGGAGAGGGTACACTGTTGGTGGGAATCTAAATTAGTGCATCCACTATGGAAAACAGTATGGAGGTTCCTTACAACACTAAAAATAGAGCTACCATGTGATCCAGCAATCCCACTCTTGGGCATATATCCAGAAAAGATGAAAACTCTTAATTGGAAAAGATATGTGCACCCCAATGTTCATAGCAGCACTGTTTACAATAGCCAAGACATAGAAACAACCCAAGTGCCCATCAATAGAAGACTGTTTAAGAAAATGTGGTATATATATAAACAGAATATTACTCAGTCACAAAAAGAATAAGATAATGTCATTTGCAGGAACATGAATGGACCTAGAGAATATCATACTAAGTGAAGTAAGTCAGACAAATAATATATGCTATCACTTATATGTGGAAGCCAAAAAATAATACAAATGAATCTGTATACAGTAGAGGTCCCCAGCATCTGGGCCATGTACCGGTAGTGGTCCACGGCCTGTTAGGGACCAGGCCACACAGCAGGAGGTGAGCAGCGAGGGAAGCTTCATCTGCCGCTCCCCATTGCTCGCATTACCACCTGAACTATTCCCTCCGCCACCGGTCCATAGAAAAATTGTCTTCCACGAAATTGGTCCCTGGTGCCAAAAAGGGTGGGGATCGCTGATATACAGAACAGAAACAGACTCACAGACATAGAAAACAAACTACGGTTACCGAAGGGGAAAGGGAGTGGGAGAGGGATAAACTAGGAATACGGGATTAATAGATACAAACTACTATACATAAAATAGGTAAGCAACAAGGATTTACTAAGTAACACAGGAAACTCTATTCAATATCTTGTAATAACCTATCATGGAAAATAATTAAAAAAATATATATATATATAAAACTGAATCACTTGCTGTGCACCCAAAACTAACACAATCTTGTAAATCAACTATACTTCAGTTAAAAATAAATAAATAAAAGAAATATTAACTATTTACAGGACTACTATGAGTTAAGCCAAAGGGAGATTATTTAAAAAAAATAGTACGCACGATCGGATCTGCACAAAAGTTAAGAAAGTATTCCAAAGTCATACAAGTGTCAGGAGCAAAATGAGCTCAGTGTGTAATTTGTAGTTCTCTCTTTAATTCATTTAGCCATCAAGCAAACCTCTACTGAATTGTCCTGTCATATATAATAGAAAATAAATCTATTTAGGGAAAACATAGTGAGAGAAAGAGTAGTTGGGGGCATTTCCTTTGAAACAGCAGAGGAGCAGAGGTCACAGAATTCAAACAGTTGATGGCTCTGCAGAGAGCCCATGTGTCACTTCTGAGGTAACGGTCCATGCGCGAAGGCTGTCTCTCACAAGGCAAAGAAGTATGGCCAGAGTCGAACAGGTTGTTGAAGGCTAAAGCTAGCACGTAGTTACTCTGCTAGCTCCTGACTTGGTGTTCAACTCCGTGACTTCAGACACCCAGGATGGAAATATGTACAAAGAGAGAGGTAAACTTTGGAACACGCCAGAAGATATGAAATGGCAAGGTTGTTTTGGTTTGTTTCGTTTTATTATAAATTTAGGTGGAATATGCATGCTTGATCTCATCTGAAAGCTTTTCTGAGGGTTCTGTCTGTGTAAACAGTGTAACCCTGAGTACACGTGGGCAGCAGCCTGCACACACACACACATCCATGCCCATGACAGAAGTACTGGACAGAGGCACCCCATCACCACCACCACCACTACCACAGCTTCCACTACCACATACTGAGTTTTCCAAAATCTCTAACAGATTTCTCTGGGTTGCTTCAAATTCATCAGGATTTGGCTAGAGAGAAAGTATGTGAGACTGTATTTTTCCAGGCCCAGGGAATCCCTCAAGAGCAGCTATACAGTCCCACTTGTTACTGATGATCAGGGACCCAGAACAGTCAAAAATCAGTTAATAGCATGTCACAGGGATACTGTTTTCCATTGGACTGTGTTCACGTCTGCAGAAATAGCAATGTCATTTTATCCTGGATTGGCCAGATCCTACTCTCCGTCTGTGAGACGAGAATGACTAGCCTGTACCCTTTTGTCACAGCAACATGGGAAGAAGAGAAATGAAAATATGCTGCTAATGACTTTGTGTATATGCTTCTTCCTTGTCGCCGTTGTTTCCCAATGACATCAACATAGCTTTAGCCCGACGTGCCATTTGGACCGAAGTCTTGGCTTGATCTGTGATGAATGCCCTGTCGGGTACAGAGGACCACACTGTGAGAGGTAAGCACATACTACACTGTCTTCCAATGTGATTTCCACCTTGGGAGTTATAAAAACCACAGGCATTATCATCCTTCTCACTATCCCAGAAAAGCCGCCACACTCAGGTGAAATAAAGTTTCTCACCACACTTGTCAAACAAATGCGGTATATTTTTATAGTTTATTTATTCTCTAGAAATTGCTCTATAAATCTCCATTCACTCAGAGAGTGTTTGATTAATGTTTTAATCTTAAAGGTTAAGCATTAACCTGCAATCTTTCTAGAAAGTATTGTTCAAGTGGAAAGTCATGCACTTTAAGATTTATCTTACTGTCTACATTGGCAACATTTATTTTTCATAATTAGCTTTTTGTCCTTAAAATGTAGCTTAAATGTGTAGTTCATAGTTCAGCAAGTGGTCCATAATTTACCTTAAACATATTTGAAAATCGAAACAAAATGTAATTTATTATCATGATCTATATTCTCCTCTAATTACTTCTAAGCCAGTATTTTAATTCCCGTTGATTTTACTAGTTTGTTCTGCAGTGGAGCCAGGGATGTTATTTTATGTAATTTGTGTGATTATTTTTCCTCCTAAAATCTTTTGGAGGAAAAGGTTCTTCTGTATTTCAGTCTCACTGAAAATGGTACAAAATTCTCCTATAATGTCATTGACAAACACAACAGCATCTTCTGGGTGTAGCACTGAAAATAGTCCCTTTCGTTTCCATCACTAGAAGGTGGGTGGGGGTCAAGGTAGGGGGAGAGGCAGAGAAAGTAACCTGCTTTCACCCAGCATCACCAAGGCTAACGCCACAGAGGGCTATTTCTGCCTATCCTTTCCTGTCCCCTTGGCAGCCATCAACCCTATTTCAACAAGGCTGTATAAAGTTAATGAAGGAAGAGCCAATCACCCAGAGAGAATTTAGCCAGCAGCTAGCAGTCTGTGGACACAGTGCCCGTGACAGCTCCTAGCGGCAGCAAGTACTGTTTGTGAGTATGGCAGCATCTGTAAATTAGTAATGGAGGAACAGAACTGAAATAAGGGTTTATTTGCAGTTGAGAAACTAGAAGTCTTTGATTGTGTTTTTTTTAAAAAAAGGAGGACACATGCATATTACTTACTGTAATAGGAGAACATATCATTGCCAAGACAGATTTACATCAAATGCCTAATCCCTCTGGCTCACTACAGGCAACCTTTTTTTTAGCAACTGGAAAATGACAGCTGCTCTGTCATACAAGGCCATTAAATCCATTTATCTAGGGGGACTTAGTTTCTGATGTATTTATACCGCTTTGCTCCATGATATGTATTTTCTGTATACGTTAGACAATGGTTTCTGAACCATCTACAATTTAAAATCCTACATTTTATTTAAGAAACATTTGTTTGGCAACTACCATGTGCTGTGCATGGGGCTAGACATAGGCTATAAACAGATGTATCCTACCATCCTTGCCCTCAAGCAGCTCACATTTTTAATGTGGGTGAGAATATTTGAACATATTCTGGAGAACATTCTGGTCTGAATAATAAAATTCACCTAGGAAAGGAATACCTGACAAAAAGGATGATTTCCTGTCTAAAACCTTTATTAATCTGATCAAAAAGAAGAGAGAAACATGCCTCAAATGGCATATCTTACCTCTAATTCAAGTTTTTCAGTCAAAAATAACTTTAATCCATTATTATATGGAAGATGTGATATTATATTTTTCTAGCCAGAATACAGATTAGGGTTTTACAGGAATATTTAGAGTCTATCCTTTCTTTGTGTTTGTAGGAGCTAAGAAGTCCATTAGATGGATCCAAAATATTAGGAGAAACATTTTTGGGGATGTGCAGGCTGAAGTAGACCGGGGTGTGAGGGAGAATAAGGGTCAGGGAAGGAAGGAGATATGGGTTGGACTGAAAATCCTGTAATCAAAACTATTCTGTGAGTGATTGGTGTAATCAGTTATGCATATCATCTACACAAAATCAGCATTGAAAAACTGAAGCTGTGTTTTCCAAGTTATAGATGTTCTTGGAATAGAGTTCTATGATCACTTACATTTGGGAAGCATCTATTAGCATGTGAAAGGTTCTGACCAGTCCTGGAGTGAAAAAAATCTCTTCAACTTGTTTAACTCATCATTTTCTAATCTTACGTGACCATAAATTCCCTACTTTTATTATATAGCAAGAATGCATCTCAGACTCAGATAGACGGGAATTATAACTTTATATTTTTATCTCAGTTTAATTTCTACTTTGAGATCAAATTCTTTATATGTAGGAGCTGTGAGGGCTTGGACACATAATGTCAGTCAAGTACACTTTAAACTTACCCAGTGTTATATGTCAATTATGTTCCAGTTTTTAAAATTTTTTCTCTTCTCCCCGCTTTCCACCTCTAGCTTTGGTTAGAACCAAAGTTCTAACAAGTTTACTTATAGTACCAACAGCCTTGAATGCCGGAATGAGTGTGTGTGTGTGTGTGTGTGTGTGTGTGTGTGTGTGTGTGTGTGTGTGCGTGTGTGTGACTGTTTTGGGTAGTGCACATATAGTAGGGCCAACCTGTTCTGAGTAATTCATCCAAATGCATTTCTGCTGACCTCTTCCTGTTTCCTGTCCTCCTGATTACCTTTGCCCTCAGGTCTAATAACTCTCCCCACTACTGTCCTACCACTCATGGGCACACAGGACACATACTGCTGTCTTCTTTCCAAACTGGGATCCACCAACATGCCTCCTCTCATCATTTCTCCTCCATCTGCCTTTCTAACTCCATCCCATTTCCTGTTTGGGGATGAATTGCAGGAGGAGGTGCCACATTCATAGAAACGGTGACCTTTAAAGGCAAAGTCCAAAAGATTCCTATGTTTCTGCTTTCCTTCCTGTCAGATCCCTTGACTCAGTCAAGCAGCACAGATGGTCTTGCTGCTTAAATTGAGGGAAGGGAGAAAAATTGTGAACAAGAGGACGGCAAAACAAGATATGACAAAATATGGACTGATAGTCTGTCACACATAGGACACTGGTTACAGTTTTCAGAAACTTCTGCTTGCAGCCAAAGCACTCATCCCTTGAGACAGTACTGCTTTCCTCTGACTAGGGACTGTTTTAAACAAAATGAAAAGAAGAGAACCAGGGGTGAGGGAACTGGGTATTCATCATGGCACTTTGCTAAGATTCTAGGATATTATCTGGACAAGAAGAGAAAAATATAGAAAAACAAGAGACAGTGTTTTGAAGGGCAAAAAGGGATGAGTGCCGGAGCATCAAGTGAAATTAAAAAGAACATGGAGAAAAAAAAGTGAGCTAAATGCTGATGACATCTGCTCTACTGGGTACTAAGCTACTTTCTGAATAAGTTTGTAGCCTCAGCAACATATCACACTTCATGGAGACAGACATTTTAAGAGACTGTGACAGGTTCATCCAATGAGATCCATAGGGCCACAAGAAACTTAATGAGCTATGTGGACCCCTTAAACCCTGTCCCCTCCTGAGCTGGGCAGTTTTTTACGTCCTCCCTAAGTAAGGAGAGAGAAGTCAGAGTTAACTTTAATTTCTCAGTTGCCACAGAGAATGCAGAAGGTATTTGAATTCAATTGCTTTGTATTTGGAAAATTTACCTACAGTTTTATCCACATGATTTATATTCAGTGTCAGAGAAGTCCCTTTTTTTTTTTTATTTCAATTCCAAAATCCAATTTAGATATTCTCTGCTTCAGAAACGTCTTGACTCTGAACCAAGTCTGATTGTCATCCGATCACTATGATGGTGAGAATTTCTACTCATGGCTGAGTCTCCTTGACCCCTGAGTCCTGTATGCAGAGCATGGGGTTACAGAAATTAGAGATGAGAGACAGTTGTGCTTACTCAGTAGTGCCATTAGGAAAATTGTGACTGGAAGTGAGGTTTCAAAAGGCTGCTCATCTGTGGTTGTGCAGTGCGTACACTGCACAAAAGTGCTCAGCCAAGGGGGAGACTGGGGGCTCGAATCCAGTGTGCCCTCTTCTTGCCAATACACTAGTGCCCTCTTCTTGCCAATGCACTAGCTGTGCTGTGCTTGGGTGCCCAGCCACGTCTAGTCTTCTGTTCATTTTTCTGCATCTGCCCAGAGAGAATCTTTTTTTTTTAATTTGCCGAAAGGCACCATATAAGCAGGCACAATTCCTCAGTCTTCAGCTGATTCAGTCAAGTGGGAGGTAGTAAGAATACAGTGCAGTTCCACAACCATTCCCATTTAAACTCCAGCCACCCTCCCCTGTACCTTTGCCAATACTGCTTCCTCTGCCTGGAAGACTGCAGCCCTTCCCCCACCTCTGCCTGAGACCAACTCTGCTACGCTCTTAAAATTCAGCTCTGTCATCCTGAAAGGGTCCTTGATGAATCCTAGTTCGAGTTGGTTGCCCTTTTCTATACTTCTTTAACAGTATTTGCATATCACTAATAGTTCACTGCTACATTTTTAACTATAGATGACCCTAGAAAAACATGGGAGCTAGGGGCACCGACCCCTATGTGGTTGAAAACAGTTGGCCCTCTGTATCCACAGTGTGGTATCCGCACATTAAACCGACCTCGGACCACGTAGTACTATAGTACTTATTGACAAAAATCTGTGTAGAAGTGGACTCACGCAGTTCAAACCCATGTTGTTCAAGGTTTAACTCTATATCTTTCTTCTCCATGGACTGTAGTGTAAAGGCTGTTCCTTATTTATATTAGTATCATGTGCAAGTGCTCAGTAGATGTTTAAGGAAGAGTGGGAGGGGAAAAAAAGCAAGAGCTTTTCTAACTTGCTTAGAGAGACTGAAGCATTGTTTTCAGTCTATAGATAGGAAGAACGTAGACCAAAGATTTTAGCCAAAAGTTGTTGAAAACTGATGGAGCAGAATGAAATAGAGAAAAGTCTCACCAATTTCCTTTCTTCTTTTCATTATTGTTTCTCTCCACTGCCATTTCCTCTCTCTCTCTCCCTCCCTCCCTCCCTCCCTCCCTCTCAGTCTTACTCTCACTTAGATAGATAGATAGATAGATAGATAGACATATATATATATATATATATATATATACCTTCCTTTAATATTGTTCCTAAGTCATCTTACGTAACTGCATGTGTTATCTACATTTAAAGAATCTCTTTCTAAAATATTGCAATTCGATTTGAAAAAAAGTTAGCAAATGTGCAAAGGAACAGGGACTTTGTCATGTTAAGGTCCATCTCTAGCAAAAAAAAATCCAATTAACTCTCTGTTTACAAATGTCTTCCTTTTGCCTTTCATATGAAAATGAGAGGACTTTAGATTTCAACAAACAATTTGTTTTGGTAGAGTGAAAGTCTGAGAAGCTGGAAAGGTCTAAAGGACTGTGATTTACACTAATGTTAATTAGATGAATCCAACTTGATCAGACTATAAAACACTATTATTAATACAAGTTATATGATTAGCGGTATTGTATTCACTGACCCTAGAATTACCTTTTAATTTCTATTGATGGGACTTCCCTGGTGGTCCAGCGGTAAAGAATCTGCCTTACAATGCAGCCGATGGGGATTCCCTCCCTGGTCAGGGAACCAAGATCCCACATGCCCCAGGGCAACTAAGCCCACGTGCCACAACTACTGAGCTTGCGTGCCTCAGCTAGAGCCCATGTGCCACAAACTACAGAACCCACGCGCTCTGGAGCCTGTGTGCCACAACTAGAGAAGAGAAAACCTGCACGCCACAACTAGAGAGAAACCCGCGCACCACAACGAAGAGCCCGCACGCCTCAGTGAAGATCCCATGTGCCGCAACTAAGACCCGATGCAGCCAAAAATAAAACAATTTAAAAATATATAAATAATAAACTAATTAAAAATTTCTATTGAAACATTTCTGTAAGTCTCTAAGAATACTGTTCTATGTATAGAAACACACACACACCTGCACACCCCTAATAAAATCTGAATGCTTACTTTCAGTGAAGTGCTGTATGAATGATGTATCATATATATTTAGTAAGTCTCCTTACATGTCCTACAACAAAAAGTAAAAGACAGATGCCTCTTCAGTTATTCTATTTAACTGTAATTATTTTCTCATGGATTGAGTTGGTTTTTTAAATTATTGTTGTGGGAGAATTTGGGACTTAATTGCTAGCTACGTTAAAAAAAAAAAAAAATTACAAGATTTTGTTATATAGCGCCATCTCTCCTGAGGGCAGTAAGTCATTTTGAGGAAAATGAACTGAAAATAATGGGGGTTTGTTATCTGTGATAATGATCATTGTATATTGTTATTCTGGTGGAGCAAAGTCACTCTCTTAATGGTAAACAAAATGAGATGTGAATATATGTGGGTGTGATCATGAGCTCTGAATATCAAGTAAGGCAAGAAGAATCGGATTAAAATTCAAAAGGATTTTCTTCTTATCATTATTGACTACCACTCCTGAAGGGATTGTGGAGGAATTTTATGCACTAAAATATTAGTTCATTTTTACAACAGAGAATTAATAATTAATATTTGTGGGTGGCAGTATTCTTTCAAGCAATATTTATACAATGACTTTCACAATTTATAAAAGATTTTGTTAAAATTAAAACTAGTAATCTCATTAAAAATTATGATAAAAGGTTAATTCTACAAGATTATTATGGTACCTATAAATATTCTAGAAAACTTAGACTAATCAATGTATCTTACCAAATTAATGACTTTGCCCCACAATCATGATATTATTAAAGTATCCTTATATGATGTACTGTATTTAAACCATTTCTCTTTCTGGAGTAGAGAGCATTTTTCTCTACATATCTGTAAGTAGATGAGCATAAACATAATGTACTTTTGAGATATATTCCCCTTCAATTTTGACCCTTGCCGTAAAGGACTTTCTATTTTGCTAAGATGGCACAGAAAACAGAGCTAGCCTGACCATAAGACTTCAGATGTACTGTTTCATTTCTCCTTTGGCAAGTGGAGCTTAATATGAAGCATAAGCAAATGTAACTGAAAGAGAAAACAGAGTAGAATATAAATAAGTACTTCCTATAAAGGTGTATCTGTGCATCTGTAACGTTAAGTAGCATTGTAAAACATAACGGTGTGGTTAAAGGGAAATTTGATACTATAATTGAAAAAAATCTCTCCCATGCCTCACAAATAAATGAACTTTTGTTTTTCCAATAATATGTACAAAAGTGTTTAGTCCTTTAAAAAAAAAAAAAAGAACTGGAGTTTGCTAATAAGAGTTCTGGGCACCATTAAGCCTCGCCTTATGTCATGTTACCATAATATGCAGCAGGCCTGCTACTCAGTAAAGACTCTTCAGTGGAAACCTGCCTCCATATGGATGTGCAAATGTATAAAAGCCTATTAGTAAGGCAGACGTGCGGCCCTCACACAAATGATGAGGCTCTTTCGATTTTCTATTTAATAAACTCTGAATTCTCACTACTGAGTTGCCTTGTGAGGCTGCTTCCCCACAACAGGCTCTTGCTGCAGCAACAGAAACGTGTGAACCTTACATATGTGTACAGGAAATAACCAGCTGTGTACATATGTGTTGTCCTGCAAAGGCTTTCCAGCGTGGACCTGGATCCTGCCACAGTGCCAGTGGCAGATTTCTTATTATGCTTTGGTCTCGTCTTCAGTGCCAGTGACAAGTTTTTTTTTTTCTGGCTGAAATCTAATTACTAGTGGGGCTGGCAGGGTTTCATCTTGTATCTACACTGCAGTAACAGAAAAACATTCTTTTAATCACCTTGCATTTGAGAAAAGGAGCGCTTAAAGGGAAAGCATATCCTGGGAGAGGGATAGAATGAAAAAATATATAAACGTTGCCCCCAAAGGGTTTCATGAGTTCCTCCCAAATACTCACTGATGCAACTTTTCACCTTAGGTGTGCAGAAGGCTATTTTGGACAACCTTTTCTACCTGGAGGATCGTGTCAGCCATGCCAGTGCAATGACAACCTTGACTTCTCCATCCCTGGCAGCTGTGACAGCTTGTCTGGCTCCTGTCTGATATGTAAGCCAGGTACAACAGGCCGGTACTGTGAGCTTTGTGCTGATGGATATTTTGGAGACGCAGTTGATGCAAAGAACTGTCAGCGTAAGTCCTGAACTATTGATGCCCCTGACAGAATTGATGCATTGCACCTCAAAGTAACTGATGAGTTCTTGAGTGGGGATTGGAGGGTAGCAAATTATGTGTAATACATGTAAGATAGATAGATACACAGCCTATACACAGCGTCTGAATATTCTAATACATTTCTTTGTGCTAATAGATTAAATCCTTTAAAAACTGCTGCATTGTTGAAGTATCATTTTTCAAATGATACACATATCTCTGTTTCCACATGGGATGAAGATTTTTAAGTAAGTTTCTGTCTATGACAGGAAAGAAGAATTTGAAAATTAGGTAGCCCCTGTTTATCCTTATTGTTTATTACATTTCTAACCATTTTCTTGAAATAAATTGATCAGTCCGTATTATTTCATTAGTACCTGTCAGTAGGTATTAATCTGTTATGCTTTCATATGTAAACTTTACATTCTAGCATTTCACAGCAGGTATAAAATTCTGCCAATATTCTTACACACTGGCATTTGTAACTGTTGAGGTATTAACCTTAGGACTACTCACAGAATGCTATTTCTGTGTTTTACTTCCACAAATTAGCTATTGTAGGACTTCATCCATATTAGTCAGTACATTCCTACCCTCATCTTGATCTCTTCAGCTGTATTTTTTGGTGTTGCATAGAATTTACAAATGATTTATATTAGTGGTAATATATTATGCCAGAGAGATTTCATTGTGGAGAATTAAATGGAACGAACATCCTTGTTAGTCCACGTTACTGCTGGACACTGCCATCATCAACTTCACCTGCTGTGATAATCTTTAGGCAGAGCAGGTTATGATACCAGCTCAATATTCACTTCTGCAGACTTCCGTTATCTAAGAAGGGACTCTTCCAATCATTCAGTTGGGTCCCAGGACCTGCAACAATACAGAAACCACTGGAAATGTTGTGCCTGTTAGTATCTCTGCTGTAAACAACAAAGACCTGCTAGTCCCGTCCCCCATTTCAATAAGAAATGTGTCTTTCTCCTCACAGGTTTGGAAGATAAGTGCCAGCTTTTTGTCATTTAAAAATGACAATTTATTGAATCAAAAACAAACCACTCTCTGGGACAGTCTGCAGCTATTAATATCACGTGTAAATTGTCAATTGTTTTTAAAGCAAAATTTCCAACAGGCTCAGAAGCGCCTTTAAACACTGTGGGTTTATGGCATCTGTGTAAAACCATAGGAACTTAAGAAATTCTCCAGTTCAAACGCATCATCTAGGGTCTACACTTTCTACCTATGTGATGCTGGGCAAGACGTTTGACCTCACTGAGATTCGGTTTCCTCATTTACATAAAGGGTCCTAATTTTCAATGAGGATTAAAGGATCTAGCATGTGAGAGTATCTAGTGAGCTGCCTGGGGCATGGGCTACTCACACATGGTAGCTCCTTTGGTGGAGATGCTCACTAATTCTGAGGCTGTGTTACTCGCTGAATGACCTCATTTTCTATCTTCCAATAACCCCCTCCATAAAGTTGAAGAGACAGTTCCACTCTTTTTATTGTGGTAAATTCAGGATCTGTGGCATGAAGTCTTAACACATAGAAGAATATGGTATAAAAACATTTTTGAACCATCACCAATTTTTATATCACTTGCCATGAAGTATAGACACAATTATGTTTTTAATACTCTTTAGCATATAAAAATGCCAAAACACATTTATTTTCTATTTTTAACTTTTCATAGATATAATAGCTCTTCTATGCATAGTTAGTAAACCTTTACAAAAAGAAAATTCATAATAAACTATTATTTTAGTTGCCTCTGGATCTGTTCATGAAAAGTACACCACTACTAAGAAATATATTTTGCTTTTTAAATTTATATACATATTTCTGTGTCATACATTTCATTTAAAAATGCCACTTAAAAATTCTATATTGCTTTTGTTTTTTGTTTTGTTTTGTTTTGTTTTTGCATTATGCGGGCCTCTCACTGTTGTGGCCTCTCCCGTTGCGGAGCACAGGCTCCGGACGCGCAGGCTCAGCGGCCATGGCTCACGGGCCCAGCCACTCCACGGCACGTGGGATCTTCCCGGACTGGGGCACGAACCCGTGTCCCCTGCATCGGCAGGCGGACTCTCAACCACTGCACCACCAGGGAAGCCCAGCTTTTGTTATTTTTAAGATGACTTTTTAGTAAATTTAATCTTGTATTCCCCACTCTAAGAAAAAGTGGCTTTTAATTTATAAATTATTTGAGATTTTTAAAATCGATGTATCATATATATATATATGAAATATATAAAGAAATTAAAAGTATATATAACAATTCTAGTAGCCAAATGAAATGGATATTTAAAGAAAATATTTTCTTCAACCTCTTCTCACACACCAGCTATAGACTATCCGTAGGCTATTACCTGAGTAAGATAACTGGCTGGGACAAGTTTTTAAATGGCCACCCAACAAGTATCAAGTTAGCAGACACTGAAGACCAAACTATTGGAAGAAAAATCAAGCAGTTTTTAGGAAAGCAGTAAAACTAAGTAGTGCTTCCAGCCCCATGAACAGAAAAATAGTGCAGGCTGATGGAGTAGCTATTTATAATGTATTTATAAGTTGTGCTCAAATCAAAGTATTCAGAGACATGAAATATTGTACAAAATTTACAAAAACCATCTACGAATAGTCTAAATTCCCATGTCATCTCCCCCTCACATTTTTACTCTGGTATCAATGCAATTATATGTACCATTAAAAATACACTTGTGGAGTACAGAGTGAACCATTAATTACTGTACTATTTGTGAAAAAGCTTCTTAATTTTTAGGCTGATTTATTATATGTTTCAGAATAACATCAGACAACTTTGTAACATAAAAATGACAAAAGGTTACTTAAACCAAATACATTTTCTATCTTTGGAGATAGTATATAATATATACTATCATAGTAATAAAGTTTATAGTATATAAACTGAGGATAGTATATATCTTCCTCAGTTTAAAAATTATAATGCTGTACTCCTAATACACTTGAAAAAGTTGTTTTTATCTTATATACATTTTATTGAATATGTTTGACATATAACGTGTAAATTTAAGGTGTACAATGTGTTACTTTAATAAATTTATATATTGTAACATGGTTGCCATTGTAGCAATATTTATCCTGTTACATAATTTGTAGTACAATATTGTCTATATTCATTATACTGTGCATTAGATCACTATAGCTTATTAACTACTTGTTGCAATTTTTTACCCTAAACAGCAATAATTTTATCCCCCCATTCTCCATCCTATGGTAACGATCATTTTACTGTTTTTTCTTTATGAGTTTGACTTATTTAGATTCCGCATATAAGTGATATCATACAGTACTTGTCTTTCTTTTTTTTAATTTATTTTTATTTTTGGCTGCATTGGGTCTTCGTTGCTGTGTGAGGGCTTTCTCTAGTTGCAGCAAGCGGGGGCCACTCTTCATCACGGTGCGCGGGCCTCTCACTGTCGTGGACTCTCTTGTTGTGGAGCACAGGCTCCAGATGCACAGGCTCAGTAGTTGTGCCTCACGGGCCTAGTTGCTCCGCGGCATGTGGGATCTTCCCAGACCAGGGCTCGAACCTGTGTCCCCTGCATTAGCAGGCAGATTCTCAACCACTGCGCCACCAGGGAAGCCCAGTACATGTCTTTCTATATCTGACTTATCTCACTTAGCATAGTGTGCTCAAGGTCCATCCAAATGGCAGGATACCCTCTTTCCTCATGGCTGAGTAATATTCCATTGTGTATGTACATCACATCTTTTTATCCATTCACCCACTGATGGGCAGTTAGGATGTTTCCACATCTTGGCTATTGTGAATAATGCTGCAGTAAACATGGGAGTGCATATATCTCTTCAAAACACTGTTTTCATTTATTTTGGGTATATATCCAGAAATGGGATTGCTGGATTGTATGGTGGATCTGTTTTTAACATTCTGAGGAAAATCCATATTGTTTTCCATAGTGGTTGGACCAGTTTACACTCCCACCAACAGTTTATAAGCGTTCCCTTTTCATCACATTCCCACCACCACTTGTTGTCTCTTGTCTTCTTGATGGCAGCCATTTTAACAGGTGTGAGGTGATATCTCATTGTGGTTTTGACTTGCATTCCCCTGATGAGTAGTGATGTTGAGCATCTTTTCATGTGCTTGTTGGCCACTTTGATATCCTCTTTAGAAAAATGTCTACTTGGTTCTATGGTCTTACATACTTTTCTAATCTTAAATGTATGTATATATTTCCCCTCAAGCTCATTTTTTGAGCTTAACACAAAAACTGGCATATTGTAAATAATCATTAAATTGGAAAAAATTAATTAATTTTGCTTCATTAATTTTAGAATTAATATTATGCCATGGGTACTATTCATTTTGATAATTTCTCAAAATTATTTCAGCTCTAGAGTCAGTATGCATTACTTATATTGAGATTATATTTTAGGTGCTACCCCAGTATATCTATGAAGAAGCAAAACAGCTGGAGGACGGGTGGAAAGAACCTTTTACCCGAAGTCAACTGTATCACCTACTAATCAAGTGGCCTTGTTTGAGTTATGGCTACATGGAAATTCAGTGTCTTCATTCTCAGGATTTGAATACTAATGGTGACATTAGTATTTTCACAGCATATGAATGTGCCAGGGACTGTGCTGTTGCTTTACATAAATATCTCTACAGCTTATAAAGTGGGTGTAAACATCAAATAATATAATGCTTAACAGAACCCCTAGCAATCAGAAGACATTCTATTCTAAAACTTTGTGGCCAGTGTTACCACCTGGGGGATATTACTATTTAACAAACCTATTAAGACTATTAGAACATTTTTCCCAATCACAGATCTCTCTTCTCTTTGCAGCTTGCCTCTGTAATGCCAACGGCTCCTTCTCTGAGGTTTGCCATGCTCAGACGGGACAGTGTGAATGCAAACCTAACGTGCAGGGCCGGCAGTGTGATGAATGTAAGGTAAGAAGTAGGAGCTGACCATGATTACTTCTTCCTTCAAACTTCTCATTGGCTTTCACTCATGTACTCCTGAGCATACTGAAAGACAAGTTCAGGAGTATCTCATTGTACATACAAAATTACTGTGATCATTGAAATGTTTTTTTCAAAATAGAACAAAATTTACCATACACTAGCATTTGACCCTCAACCTATATTTCCTTGGTAGTAAATTTGTGTAATATTTACTGTAATTCAGATGCTTCTGAAACAGCATACAAATTTAATCCCAGTCTATGGCGAGTCATGTATTTTTTCTTTTGCTTTTATGTTTTTGGCAGGAAAAAAAAAGTGTCACACCCTTTGCTCTTATCAAACACTTTGTACTAGTTCCATCAGTTAAAAGTTCCAGTGAGCACTCTACTCAACAAAAGTTTTCAGTAGAGAAGTAAATCAAAATATTTTTTTTAGATACCATTTTGCTAAAATGAAACAAAAACCAAAATATGTTGCTCTCTGTTCCTGCACGTATTGTCCTGCCTTCAGTATGGTGAGCACCTGAGATTCCTCCATAAGAGGACATGGATTTGCACTGTCTCCTTCACATACATATGTAATATTTTGGTGATAAACACTGTTAAGCAGAACCAAGCATTTCTCAGGTGTCAAACCAGCCATCTGTAGGAAGTTTGGAAATATCATTTGCTTCTATCTCTTGAATAATATTATGTGCTCTTTTTTTGTTGTTTTATTTTTCTGTTGGCCTTTAAAGCCCACTATGTGGTGGGACCCAGAGAAGCGATTCTGTGTGTCCTGTGGCTGCAATCCCATTGGCTCTGTGACACCACAGTGTGATATCACAGGAAGATGTGTCTGTAAATCAGGCTTCGTAGGGAAACAATGCACCCTCAGCAGGCAGGTGCACCGACAGAAGGAGCAGCCACAGAGAGCGCAGCCAGTGCTGGGATCTCCCCAGAGGTGGGGTGTCAGCAGCTCCAGTGGATGTCCTCGGGGAGCCTATCGACCCCCAGCTCCGGTAATCTCAGAGGCGCTGCATGGCTCGTGCCTCAGCATGTTGTGTTCCATGTGCTGCTGCTGACCTGCTCTGGTGCCATTTTACCAAATAAAGGTTGCTAAGTGTGCAAATTGCAAATGCGAAAACTAGACAATTCCTGATTGAAGTCTTGTCTTTTAAAAATAGCTATCGATATCTTTTTTTATCAATATCTTTTTTAAAGCCTATTCAAGTTCATATGTTCATAAAAGTTTCAATTGATCATGGATTAGAAAACAAAGAAAAATTTATTAGTAGGAACCTATAATCTTAGAAGGGGAAGGAACCTCGGGCATCATTTGGAGCAAATGAAGGGAACACACGAATGAATAAATGAAGGGAAATCTAGCAAAGAAAGTGAGATCTAGCCAAGAAAATCTAGCCCATTGATCTGACATTGGGCTGACCTTTCATCATCATAATGATTTTGTTACATTTCCACATTACAATTTTGTTCACGTATACAACAAACACAAGAAACGCACTTTCACACACTATAAATGTACAACATACACAAAGTAAGTTAGCATGTCTTCTACTACAAAAATTTGGTCCCCCTTCTCACAGGGCAAAACAAAACAAATGTTGGGAGGAAGGAAGTTAGGAAGGGAGAGGGGAGAAAGGAAGAGAGGAGGAAGGAGGGAAGAATAGGTCCAAGGCCAAGTTGCAAAGTACCAGGAGACAGGACTTGCCAGTGTAGCATCAGAGCTCAGGAGAACTAAGGGTAGGGGATAGAAAAGGGAGATGGAGTAGGAGGAAGGCAGGGAGGAAGTAGAACAAATTTATGGTTTTATTTCTTGGCTCTTTATTGACATTTAAAAAAAACTACTTTTGATATCAGACTGCCTCAGATCAAATCCCAACTCCAACACTGCCTGTAAACTGTAAAAGAGTTTCTTAAATCTTTCTGTAATTCAGCTTTTTCATCTATAGTAGGACCTACTTCATAGGTTTTGTGTTGGCTCAGATCCTCCGAGAAGCAAATGCCAAGAGATTTACTGGGGGAAAACTCCAGTGAAGGATGATGGAGGAGAGAGCAGTATGCAGGGAGCCTTCTACTGAAATGCGGGTCTGACCATGTGAAAGGAGAGAGGGAAGGAAATATTGAGTAGGAAAGTCTCATTGGGTGCATTCTCCCCAAATCTCAAATTCTTAGCCTGGCCAGTAGGGAGTGCCCCAGCAAAATTTGCCCATTGGAGGAATCTTGGATTGGGCAGGAAGATTCTAGTACTTCAGTGTACCAGTCATTGACTTGGAGAAGCGTGACTTGCTGTGAGCTCCTCCACTAGATCCAAGAGTGGAAGCTGGGGCTTGTCAATCAGCGACACTCCCACTGCAGGCTCTCTTGCAGGGAGATCTATCCAGGCACCTCCATGGCTGTTTCCAGGTGTCATGAGAAGAGTGCGTAAGACACACATCTGAAGAGTTCTCAGTAAATGTTAGGTATTATTACTGGTATTATTACTATTGTTATTAAATGAAGAAAGCTTTAAAAGAGATTATGTTTTTCAGAAATAAATGCATACATTTAAAGTGAAAGAAAAGGACAATAACTGATCAGTATGTCTCCAAAATATAAATTTAACGGAATTTTAACCCTGATACATGCCCTTTTCCTACATATCCTGCAGCACTGATGTATGGTGGAGTGGTGTTTTGTCCTGAGACCATTTTTCCTTTGAGGCAGTATATGTGAGAGTTAAGAGCACAGGCTCTGAAGCCAGTCTAGTTGATTTGGCTGACTCCGCAATTGGTTAGCTGGTAACCAAATTACTTGACCTTTCTATGCCTCAGTTTCACCACTCTGTAAAAAGTTATTGCTAATAACTATCTTCCAGGATTGCCTTGAGATTTTGAATGAATTCATATTTTTAAAGGGCTTTAGAACAGTGCTTGGTACATAGCAAGTACAATACGTAAGTGATAGTTTTTATTATTACCCCAAATGAGAATAATTTATGGGAACTCATCAAACTCTCCACTGAGACTAGGCAGGCACTTTCTTCCATATATGTTTTACCTCATTAATCTCAATTACTGACTAAGAATATTTGTTCCTTAAAGTTGTTTCCTACAGGGTTTTCCCTGGTCTGTGAAATAAATTTTTGATCACCAATTTATTAAAATTTTATTACTGAAATTTTGTAGTATTTGTTTTGGTATAACCTAGGCTTTAAAATTACATTAGTTAAATATTAGAAAAGTATGATAGGGACATTACTTCTCATATATTTCTTCATATAATCAACTTTGGAATTTTTAAAATAATGATTTAAAAGTTTATTTAATATTTTATTGATTTATGCATTAAAGATAGATACGCTAAGTAAAGCAAACTTAGGAAATAAAGATGAATGTAAAGTACTATCTCTACAATTCACATTCTAAGTCAAGAAAATTTAGGAAATAAGGAAAAATGCGAAGTACAACTTTTTTAAAAATTTTAATATATAATGTTCTAGTCTTTTATTTCTATGTATATATGTTTCTATCAGTGTGTGTCTGAATGGTATGTGTATCTTTACGGATATGTAATTAGAATTATAGTGTGTACACAATTTTGTATTCTGCTTTTTAAAATTTTACTTAACGCTATATTCTACATATATTCATATCATTAAAACTGCTTCAAAACAGGATTTTAATGATTGCATATATTTCATGACATGAATGTATCACAATTTAATTTATTCAACTTTTTCTCTAATATTGAACATTTAAGTGCCTCTACAGTTACTCACTATGATAAATAATATTGTAATGGGCATGCTTGTACTTTAACCATTTTCTTAATTTCTGATTACGTATTAGAAGGATACATTGAATTGCTTTTTATGAATAAAAATACTATATGTTTTCATTCTTTCTTATAACTTAATTTAACTTCAAAATCAAGTGTTAGGTCATTTGTTAGAAGTGATGCACACTTCCGTCTTTAATTATATAGTGAAAGCTGAAATAGAACTAGAAATAAAAATAAAGTCAGCAGGAAATATAAAGATTAAAATGATTATCAAACGTAACCCATTTTAGATTTAAAAAACAAAGCTATTCTTAGCAACAGTCATTTTAAGAAACTAATTTTCAGTGTGAGTTTGTTTTCTAGGACTTATTTTTAATATTGTTAACAAGAATGGCAAAAATACCTAATGAGTCTTCTTCATTTCTCTTTGGGTGGCTCACATTAAATAGCAAGATTTATTTTTTCCAAGAAGTAATTATTAAGTCTTCTTTTACAAAGAAGTAATTACTGAGACTAAGTTTCCAGATAAAAATATCATAATAATATGACAAACTTCTATTTAAAAGACAGCCCTGACATACTTTAAGTAGGATATGTGCTTTTCATTTTTCTGGTAGGAGTGATTTTTAATCCATCAGCATTTTCTAACATAGTCACTCTAGGTCTGATAACATGTATTTCCAGAAAGTCAGCCAAAGCTAGTAATGCTTGACCATGGAAGGTTATTTGTTATAAATAGATAAGAGATATGCATATGAATCACTCAACAGAGGATGAAAGTTTCCCTTTTTCAACCTAATCTGGTGCTTTGATATGTGATCTCACAAATCAGTTTTGATCGTTAGAATGAAACCCAACAAACGAGATATCAGTCAAACCACTTATTTTGTCAGTATAGGCATAACCTAAGAGTTATATTTATAATGTGAGCCCTGTAGTGATGATTAGAAGTATTTATGGATATACGACAAAAATTACATCAAATGTAAGAGGGAAAAAAAGACTTATTTTAACTTTAGGCTGCTGGCCAATAATATTGAAAACATATTTACCAAGTAAAAGGACTTAATAAGATCTGAAAATAATCAATTCAGATTATTAGGAATGAAACAAGAAAAATTTTTAATTAAATAGAAATGCCACCCTCGCTTATTTCCACATTTCCATTAGAATCTTGAGAGGTGTAGGGAAACGCTGGTGAAAATATAACAGACAATAATAGTGCCCTAATTCTTCCAATAATCTTGATAGAATTTCAAAGTAATTGAACTTTTCTCTTGGACATTATAGAAAAGGTCCATTAGATTAAATGACAGCCCAGTTGTCATAACATCACTGGAGAACCTGGAGAACCCCAGGCTCCTCTTTTCCCACCCGATCTTACCGTGCATCTTGTGCCATTGTGAATTAATTGATTTAAATGTAATTTTTCTCTTTCCTCTTCTATGCCAGCCTGAAACCTTTGGCCTCCAATCAGCAAGGGGGTGTATCCCCTGCAACTGCAATTCCTTTGGATCTAAATCATTTGACTGCGAAGAGAGTGGTCAATGTTGGTGCCAGCCCGGAGTAACAGGAAAGAAATGTGATCGCTGTGCCCACGGCTATTTCAACTTTCAAGAAGGAGGATGCACAGGTCTGTAAATGAGACTAAGCTCCATGCATTCATTATCTGCTTTTGGTGTTTAAGCATTTGTAACAGTTGGTTCTACAAGGTTCCCAGAAGTTAAGGGAAATACACTTTGACAACAAGCAAGTATTGATATATAATGCAAATAATATTTAACCTAACATATATATATTTTTAAAATAAATTAGATGAAATACATTGCAGTTTGAAACACTGCCCTATAAATAACTGTGCTTGCAATAAAAATCCATCAGCAGGTCCCAGTTCTGCTGTCTCCCTCCCCTTCTGTGACCTCTATTCAGCCAGTCGCTCAAAGGCTACTGCAGCTTGAAAGTCAGATGTTCAATTTTTCTGGTGCCAATGTTACCTTAGTTTAAACATTACCCGCAGGCTAATACAGTTCAACTTTTACTCTTCCTATTGCCAAATTGGTACAAGGATCAGGGAAGTTAATATCTTTCTCTGGTACAAAAAAAAAAAAAGTTTTCATCTACTTCCAGGTGCCTTGAAAACTGTGATGTTCTGAGAGAGAAATAGATTGGCTCTAGATATTTGTCAGTTCCTGAGAAATTGCAAGCCAGGTTTTTTAACCATGGCTCCCTCAAGCAGTGTTCTCCTATGTCCGGCCACAGCCTTCCTACAGATCCTGAATGAAGAAAATAGGAATTAGCACACTACAGATGAAAGTAAAGATTGAACATTTGCCTTAATTTTATGCCACTAAGTTGGAATTGACCCCTATTCCAACAGTCACTAGGTTGAATATTACCCTTGTTTACTAAACTCACTGATGCAACATTGATGGTACTCTTACACTCACGGCACCATAATAAATACATGGCAAGATTTTAAGATACTGTTATTGACTACTGTAGCAAATTTATGTGAGAAGTGGCAGGAATAATATTTAAAGTTCTTTTAAAAGCCAATACCTTTCAGATATTCTCAACCACTTCTGATGTATACAGGTTTTATCTTAAATTCAGCCATTATAAGTTATTCTGAATATTATAATTACAGATCCTCTAAGAATCTATGTATGATCTCTAAGGCAATATCTGTATATACTAAAAAATTTATAGAGCTGCATTTTAAAATATACTCTGTTCTTTATAAACACAACTCTCACTAGCATTTTCACTGAATCTGAATTGATGAAAAAGTACTACACATTCAAATATATCCACTACCAGAAATTATAAATACCAAAAAAATTATTTTAAATTATGAAACAGTGATAACATTTTAGAAATGCAAACTTAGTAGCATTCGAACCTGGAGAAGCAGAACAGAAAAAAAATATAGCACAGGACAGGCAGGGTAGCATTATGGTTGAGAGCATGACTCTCACCAAAGAGCTTGGATTTGTTTAGTGACTCCACCAGCAACTAGTTATATGACCTTGACTGAGTGACCTGGCCTCACTGTCCCTCTGCAAAATTCATCTATTAAGTCAGGAAAATAATAGTATCTACCTCACTGGGGTTTTGTAAGAATTAGTTGAGTTGATGGCTATAAAAGATTCAGAGAAATGCATGGCACTAAAAGTGCTATGTAAGTGTTCATCATCATCATCATTTTTGTTTATTAGTATTATCAATTGTGATAAACATTCTGTTTTGGTAGGGAAAACTAGCTAATTACTCAAGTCTTCCTATTCAGTGTTGTGCTTCCATTGAAGAACTACTTAGAGAATTTCTACTTGCAAGTAGATTGTAACTGTCCCAAGACATTCTTTAGCGCATAAGTTTAAACATAATGTGAAAATATTTTTCTTCTTAATAAAGGGTATATATAAAATAAATCCTTTGGCTTAAAATTAGCAACAACAGCAATAATAAAAACAACAGCTAACATTTATGTCAAGCATCATGCTACACATTTTTCACATGACATTTCATATCATTGCTGTGAGCAATGATAATTGTGATCCCTTGAAAAGTGAACTTAATCAAATAAACTAAATGTATTTTTAAAAAGATTTAATCATCATATAACTAATTAAAGATTTCTCGTAACATTAGTCTTCTATTTGAATCTGAGTATTTGATGGTATTTTTCTCTTTCACTTTTTTGGTTTGAAATGTTGCACTAAGGTATACTCAGCAACTGAGTCAACTATAGCTAATAAGTGACATGCACTCCTTGTCTTGAATGGCTTTGAAGATCTTCTCAAATCTTTTTTTTTTCCGTCAGATCTTATTTTTGCATTCTTTGAGAAAGTGCAATAGATAGGGATGTTTGCACTCTTCATATATAGTGTCATAGCTAGGAAAATGAAAAATTCATTGAAAAGAAATAATGCAGGTGGTAAATGAAACTCAAAAAATAGTTTTATATGTAAATATATTTCTGTAGTTCAACTATTTAAAAAATATTTGTACAACTGAAATATCCTGATGTCATTTTAATTAAATGTACGATATACTGAATTTAGGAAGCTTATTAAGCTTATTGTTTTTATTGCAAATCTGAGTCATCAACAGGAAGGAAATATTAATCTATACAGCACAGAAACATTAGTTATGAACTTAAAATAAATATAGAAACAGAACTGTAACCTTGATAGTATCCAGATATAAGGGAATACAGTTAACAGGGAATCTGATACATCGGTTCTTTTTATCCTTAATCGAAAAACAAAAATGTTTTACCCTTTAAAATTATTAAATGAAATTCAGTATATATTTATTGAACAACGCCTCTGAAATACACTGTACTATAATATAAAAGATGAATGAGGTGAGTCATTTTCAAGGATCTTTAACCAAATAAGATGACACAAATCGCAAAAAAACCAACACAAACACTTTATATCAAATTATTTTTTTCTTTTTTATCCTTTCACCTGTGAAGCTTGTGACTGTTCCCATCTGGGTAATAATTGTGACCCAAAGACTGGTCGATGCATTTGCCCACCCAATACCATTGGAGAGAAATGTTCTAAATGTGTACCTAACACCTGGGGCCACAGCATTACCACTGGTTGTAAGGTGAGTGAATTGCTTTATTTCATCTCATAATGTCTTTTAAGGATTTCTATTTTGGTAGACCTCAGTAGTCTGGCATTTCAAAAGTCAATATTATATTACAAAACAATACAGAACTATCACTATAGCATGTTTGCAGGTATTGATCAGTATCTTACATTTTACTTGTGGGAAAGATGATAAAGTAAATATACATTTATGTAGCTTCATCCATGATACTTACAAAAAAAAAAGGAGGAAAAAGAACCAAAAATTCTAAAATAAAACCGGAAACATCTATAACTTCATACCTACACACAATGAATATATCTGCAAAGTACAAGGAAATTAAGAATGAATTAAAAGAATTTGCCAAAAATCCGTAAGAATTTCTCCCAACTTATACCTAGGTGTCAGTTTTCAGGAAGTAGGTGAGAGGATTCTGAAGAGTCATATAAACAACCTTTAGCTTAGAAAACTACCCATTTTTTTTTTCATGAGTGGACCATAGAAAGTGGTATGACCAGACTCAGATTTAGAGAAATCTATACAGCCTCAGGGTAGAAGGCTGCTTGTAAGGCCTTTGCAGAAACGTTGGTGAGAGTTGACAGAGGTTTTGGCCCCAGTCAATTATCCAGTGACATTTAGGCGGCAAGCTAAGTTATAGAACTCCTAGACTGATATGGCCTGCTGAACTCATGTATTTAGGGGGTAAGAAAGAGAAGGCATAGGGATGCCTGCCAGGTTTTGCTTTGCAACAGGTGATCGTATCATTTACTGCTAGAGGGATTATAGGAGGAGATGCAAGTTCAAAAAGGAAAAGTGATGAGTTCGGGGTTTTTTGTCAGCTTTTTGTGAGACTTTAATTAAATAAAATACAATTCACCTATTTAAAGTGATGAGTTTTGATCAATGATTACAGTTGTATAACCAACCCTTGTGCTCCATTGCAGTCTACTTCCCCTGCCCCCCGCCCCCAATCAGCACCAGGAAACTACTCTTTTCATTCTATCACTGTACTTTTGCCATTTCTACAAACTCACATAAATATAGTCATATTCCATGTTGTTGTTTGGAGGGTTTTTTTGTTTGTTTTGGGGGATTATTTTTAGTTTGGCTTCCTCTACTTAGTATAATGCTTTTGTAATTCATCCATCTGTTATATTTTATCAGTAGTTCTTTTTTCTTGTTTAATAATTTTTCATTGTATGATATGCCATGACTTGGGTCATTTCCAGTTTGGTCCTATTATGAATAATTTTGCTGTGACCATTAGTGTATAAATGTCAAAAGCAAGTGTGTAGACACATTTTCATTCCTCTTCACAAGAATGCTCCACATCCCTGCCCGTACTCAAGATTCTAAGTCTTTTTTTTATTTTAAGCATTCAGTTGGGTGTGTATTCATATATTTGCATTTCTTTTCTTTTTTGTCCAATGATATTAGGAATAATTTTGGTATTTTGTCAGTTATATATCTTCTGGATGCCTATTTAAATCTTTTGCCTATTTTTATTTGGGGTTGTTTGTTTACTTAGTAATAAGTTGAAAGAGTTCTTTATATATCCAGGATACTAGCCCTTTAATACATCTAGTTCTGCAACTGTTTTCTCCTAGTATATGACTTGCTTTTCAATTCCTCTAAGTATCTTTAATTTTTATAAAAATTAGTTTATTATCTTTTTCTTTCATGGTTCATGCTTTTTATGGTCCATCTAGGAAGTCAATTTATATTTCTTAAAGGTCTAAAGTATCTCTCCTGTGTTTTCTTCAAGAAGTTTTACAGTTTTATGTCTTAAATTTGGGTCCATGTTCAATTTTCAATATTAATTTTTATATACGGTGTAAAGTAAAGGTCAAAATTCACTTTTTTTCTGGATGTCCAATTTTTCCAACACCAATTGTTGAAAAGGCTATCTTATTTTCCCCATTGAATTACTTTGATTCGTTTGTCAAAATAAACTGACCATATATGCGTTCACACATTTCTGGACTCTATTCTGTTTCATTGATTTATGTCTGTCCTTATGCTGACAGCACACTATCTTGATCACTGTAGCTTTCTAGCAAGGAATGAAATTAGGTGGTATAAGCTCTCCAACCTTGTTCATCATTTCCCATACCATTTGGTTACATTGAATCCTTTGCATTTCCATATAAATTGACAACTCAGCTTGCCAATTTCTTTCTAAAAAGCCTGCTAAGATTTCATTGGGATTATGTTAAATCTACAGGTCAATTTGGGAAAAATTGACATTTTAAGAACATCAGATCTTCCAGTGTATGAACATGGCATAACTTTCCATTTAGTTAAGTCTTTATCATTTTCCTCAACAATGTTTTATAGGTTTTGGTGTGCAAGACTTGCATGTGCATTATTAAATTTACTGTTGTATTTCATATTTTTGATACAAATGCTATTATTTGTTCCATTTCAGTTTCCAATTGTTTGTTACTAGAACAGAAAAATACAATTATTTTTATACATTAACCTTCTATACTGCAATCTTCCTAAGCTTATTAGATTTACTTGCTTTTTGGTAGATTCATTAGGATTTTTTATCTAGACAATAGTGTCATCTGCAAATTGAGTTTTACTTCTTCCTCTCCAATCCATATAAGTTTTATTTCATTTTCTTGACCTACTGCAGTAAATTGTTGACTAGAAGAAGTTGGAGCAAACATCTTTGCCTCATTCCTTCTGTTAAGTAGAAAGCATTCAGTCTTTTATAATTAAAACATAATTAAGAATGATGTTAGCTATATTTTACTTACAGATGCTCTTTATCAGTTTTAGGATGTCTCTCATGTTCCTAGGTTGCTAAGAACTTTTATCAGGAATGTGTGTTCAATTTTGTCAAATGAATTTCTGCAGCTATTGAGATGATCATATGATTTTTCTTTTTAAGCTCTTAATATGGTGAATCATATTGATTGATTTTCAAATGTTGATCCAACTTTGTAATCCTCAGATAAACTCTGCTTGATCATGGGGAATTATTCTTTTAGAATTATTTTAGATTATGTTTGCTAGCATTTTGTAAATGGTTTTTGGATCTACATTCATAAGGAATATTGGTTTATATTTTTCGTAGTGTTGTTTTCCGGTTTTGGTATTGGGGTACTGCTAGCCTCATGAAATAGATTTGGAAGTATTCCCATCATATAATTTCTGAAGCGTTTACATAATCAATGAAATAGAAAATAAAAATACTCTAGAAAAAAGTCAGTGAAGCCCAAAACTGATTCTTTGGAAAGTTTAATAAAGTTGACAATACTCTAAGAAGATTGATCAAGAAAAAAAGAGAGAAGAAACAAATAAAATGATGAATAAAGAAGGGGACATAACTATAGATCCTATAGACATTAAAAGAATAATATGGGAATAATCTGAACAACTTAAAACAATAAATTTGATAACATATTAAATGAACTGAATGGAGGAATGTTTTCAAAGGTTTATTTTAACATCCCTTTTTTTTCTTACTTTGAAGTTAATTTGCCCTTGCGTTTCATGTTTCTTAAGGTGAAAACTTAGATTATTGACTTGAGATCTTTCTCCTTTACTAATATAAGCAATTCATATTATAAATTTCCTTCCAGGCACTACTTTAATTGTATCCCATACATTTTGATATGTTGTATCTCAATTTTCATTGTTTAAAATATTCTTACTTATTTTATTTTTAATCCAATGATTATTTAAAAGTATGTTCTTTAATTTGCAAATATTTGGGAGTTTTCAAGATCTCTTTCTGTTATTGTTATCTAGTTCTGTATTGGTCTGAAAACGTAATTTGTATTTTTTAGTCCTTTTGAATAGATAGAGATTTGTTTTTTGTCTCAGAATCGTATCCATTTTGATTAACATGTGTCCTTGAAAACAAGGTGTGTTATGTTCTGGCACCATTGGATAAAATCTTCTATAAAAGTCAATTATCTTTAATGATTTTTATGTCTGCATGTTTTCTCAATACCTGAGGATGTTGAGCTATACCTGTGATCTATTTCTTCTTTCAGTTCTCTCGGGTTTTGATTCATGTATTTTGTAGCAGTGATATTAGGTGTATGCTCATTTAAGATGAATCTATCTTTTTGAAAAGTTGATGCCTTTATCATTATGAAGCATCCCTGTTTATCCATGATAATGTTCCTCGTTCTGAAGTGTACTTTTTATCATATTCATATAGCTATTCTGTCTTTCTTCTGATTGGTGTTTCTGTGGTCGTATACATTTTTAAACATTATCATTTATTCCATCTCTTTTTAAAAATAGTTTAATGTTTATCTTAATGCTTCTGCCTCTTAATTCAAGTATTTAAATCATTTCCACTTAATGCAATTATCAGTCTGAATGGGTTAAGTCTACATTTTGCTATTTGCTTTATATTTGCCCTATCTGCTCTTACCTTCATTTTTCTTCTTTTTCTACCTCACTTTGGACTGAGTAATTTTTTATAATTACGTTTTATATTCACTTTGACTTCTTAACTCTACTTATTTATTTTATATTTTTGTCTTTGTCTAGGGATATACGTCTTTAACTTTTCATAATGTACCTTAAAATAATGTTTTAACACTTTACATTTAACATAAGAAACTTGCAAGGGTAAACCTCTAATTTTCTTTATCTTTATGCTATTTTTGTCATATATTTTCTATATATTATATATCCCACAATATAATCTTATGATTTTGATTTAAATAATCAATTATTTTTTCAAAAGGAGAAAAAACTTATTTTCTGTTTTTCATATCAATTCCAGGGCTCTTTATTCCTTTGGATACATCCAAATTTCTATTATTATTATTACTTCTAGTATTTCAGCTCTGCTGACAATGATTCTTTCAATTTTTGTTACCAAGAAGTCTCTACTTTTCCTTCATTTTTCAAAGTTATTGTTTCTGAGTATATAATCCTAAATCCTGTTTTTCAGCAATTTGATTATGTTGTCTTTTTGTAGTCACCTTATATTCATTTCTCAGGGGGTTAGTTGGACTTGAATCTGTGGGATTGCAGACTTCATCAAAGTTGGAAATTTTCCAGCCATTATATCTTTAAAATTTTGTTTGTTTGTTTTTCATCCCCATTGTCTCCTTCTGGAACGCATTATGTATGTGTTGGACCACATGATATTTTCCCACAGCTCACTGAAATTCTGTTTATTCTTCTTCTTTTTTCTATATTCTTCATTTTTGTTAGTATCTATTGTTAGGTGTTCAAATTCACTGATTTTTTTTTTCTTCTGTAGTATCTAATCTGTTGTTAATCCAGTTGCTAGTCTTTTTTCATTTCAAATATGTATCTTTCATCTTTAAATTTCCTTTTGTATCTTTCTATATCTTTCATTTCTCTCCTCCTTATAGTCACATTTTTCATTTATCCTTGAGAATATTTATTTATAATATTTATAAATATTGGTTTTTGTAAGGTAGTTTTTTGCTAATTCCATCATTTGTTTTATTTCAAGATCATGCTTACTGGTTGATTTTTTTTCCTGGTTATGAACTATATTTTCTTGCTTCTTTGCATGACTGGTGATTTTTATTTGGATGCCAGATGTTGTACATTTTTTCATTGTTGCACATTAGATTTTGTTGTGTTCCTTTAAAGAGAGTTGAACTTTATCCTGGCTATCAGATTAGTTACTCACCGATCACTTGAATCCTTTTGATGCTTGCTTTTAAATTTTATTAGGGAAGGTCCAGAGCAGCCTTTAATCTAGGAATCACTTAGCCCTACTACTAAGGTGCTAAATACATTGAGAACACTACCCAGTGCATTACTATCTGTTCACTCTGGCTATTGGGAATATGAATTATTCCAAGCTTTCTGTGGACCCTAGGAATTTTTCAGCCTCAGGCTTTCCAATTATTTTTTCTCCAACCATGTAGAATTTCATTCCATGCATGCACAGATCAGTACTTAGCCAACGACTCAAGGGAACCCCTCTGCATATCTCTGGAATTTTCTAACTTCCTTCTTTTGGGACACATATTCTACTTGTCTTCCATAAATTCTAATTGCCTCAGCTTCTCCAAACTCTACGCTGTTTCTCAATTCAGCTATAGTTTTGGGCTTTATTTGGGTTTCCCCTCTTTGGGTTGCAGACTAGACTGCCTTTATGTTCTAACTCATTTGTTTTCCTTCTCTCAAAAATCACAGTCCTTTGCTTCCTGTTATCCAATGTTTGAAAACAGTTATTTCTTGGTTTTTATTTCTGTATGTGTTTTGTTTTTAGTTTTATAGTTTAACAGATTAAAAGAGAGGAGATAAACCAGTAAGTGCTCTAAAAACTAAGACTGTTTAAAAAGAAGGAATATTCTTTAGTGCCTAGTGCAACACAAAGGTCAAGTAAGATTAGGGGCTGAACTGTGTCCATTAAATTTAAGAGCAATAAATAAGGGCATTTTTGATGTTAGTGAGAGCCATTGCAGTTGATCACATTGGACTGAGAAATACTGGAACATAATGACCAAGTGTGGCCTGTTTGACTCCATGGTAGTACCCTATAGAGATGTAAACTATTATTTTCTACTGAGTCAGCACACATGTAGACTCTGTAACCATTCTTACATATATGATAAAATATCTGGATACATTCGTCTAGATACACTGATCTAGAGGAAAACAAGAGTATTGGTGACTGTTCAAGGAAGTGCAGATACATGACTTCAGTTAGACATGTGATTAAATTAAAAACTGGACAGCATGCTCATTTTTCTATTGCCAATAGCAATATTAAGTTTGAAGGTCCATAGAGCTGCATTTTTGGAAACAAAACAAAAATTTCTCAAGAGGTCCAAAGATTTTTGATGAGTATGAACAACATTTTAAGTTTCTATGACTGACATTTTGCATTTTCAACCTCAAATCCAAGCATCTGCCCCATCGCTTGACTCATGAATAAGTTGTACATAAACTTAAGAGGGTTCCATGTTATCTACAAAATCCTATGATGTGGCCAAACTCTAATGAAACTCCTGAAATTGAGGCTGATGCTTAATGTTCAGGATGTAAATCAGGATAGAATGTAGACCAAGTTATTTTTAAGCATTTGTATGTTTGATTCCATTATATTTACTGATCATTGAATAAACATTATGTTGACTGAAGTCGATCGAAATACTTTGATTACTTTGAACCACTGTTAAAAATCTAAATTTCTGAATAGCTAGACACTTCATAATTATGAATAATTACAAAAAAATTCATACAGCCCTCACAAATATTTATAAGCATGTATCCTACTATTTAAAAATCTTGGATGATTATAATCTAAATGAACAGTGATTTGAGATTTATAGCTTTCATTTCTTTGTGTCATGGATAATTTCTCTGTGCTGAGGTGTGAGCACACACATCATCTGAGCTTTTATTGAACTAGAATACAAAGCCTGCCATCTTTCACTAGCAGAGGAATAGTGCATAAATCTTCTATTACTAAACAAACATTACATCTAATTATGATTTACATTTCATGTTGGCTATAGTACTGTCTAAACATATGGTTAATGGTCTCTTTTATTCTCTACTATAACTTCATGAATAAACTCCCTGATTTGGAAAGATCCCAATGTCTATCTGTACTGTTGACTAGTCTTTAAGTATTAATGCTTTCGTTTTATAATAATAAATTTGTAGCAGACATTTCATATTTTAGTTAAAGTCTAAAGACAGTTAGTTAATAAAATCTAAGACATCTATTTTAGTTAAGTATCTCTATCTCATAAAACAATTTTTAAAGTTATTGCATGATTATAGTTTCTATAGCATATAATTTTCTCTTTCTGATTATGGTCAGTTTTGTTTAAATGAGTCAAGGAAAAGTTATTTAAAGGAATAAGTCAGTCATCCTTATTTTGTTTTTTGGGTTTTTTTGCGGTACGCGGGCCTCTCACTGTTGTGGCCTCTCCCGTTGCGGAGCACAGGCTCCGGACGCGCAGGCTCAGCGGCCATGGCTCACAGGCCCAGCTGCTCCGCGGCATGTGGGATCTTCCCGGACGGGGGCACGAACCCGTGTCCCCTGCATCGGCAGGCAGACTCCCAACCACTGCGCCACCAGGGAAGCCCAGTCATCCTTGTTTTGAATTCTCATTCTACATCTGATGTTCTATAAGAACGAGTTACTTGGGGGGATGGCGGTTGTTTGTTCTATGCTTTGGAAACTATAGCCATGTTTGCAGTATAATACATAATCACATTTTAGATCTTTGAGTTTAAAATACCTTTTAGGAGCATCCCCTACTGCAGGCCTTTTTACTGGATAGCAGTGAAGACAGAAAAATACTGAACCAGAAAGACACCAAAAATAAGGCCAGGTGATATTTTAATATCAGAATCTGGGAAAATATTTCACCAAACATTTCGACAGGGAAGAGGTAATAGATGGAAAGCTGGTGATTGTACATCACAGCCTGGAAAGTGTTGTCCCATAAGTAAACTGCTGGCAGGAGCAGAAGCAGGAATAGCCCTAGTAGTAGTGGGTATAAGAATTAAGCTGAGCAATGAAAGTGTGAGAAATGCAAAGTGAGATCCAGCCAGACTTGGATCTGGAAATTTGGCGAGTTGTTATGCATTTGAGTATGCCACAGAGCTGTAGATCTGAGAAGGATAATTAATAGAAAGTCACCAAAAAGAGGTCATAGACTAAGTACAAAGCCTGTATGGTGGCAAACGCAGACAGAGACAGGTGGTACTCACTTGGGGGACAGAAACCACACTAGTTGTTTAAACAGGGAAAGTAGAATATAAAGAATTGTTAACCGGTAAAAAGGATAAAAGAGGGATATAAAATGTCCTGAAGTAGTAGGTACAAAAGAGTAGCTACTGCTTCCAGGGTGAGGGGTGGTGGACAATAAAGGAACCAAGGGCTAGGGGAAGGCATCCCCCTGCCCCCCACTCCCAACAAGGCTTAGGTTCAGACATAGTTGAAAAGAATGTGGCTACTACAGGAATGCATAGCCTGCTGGTGGTAAAACACAAACAATAATAATAATACACAAAACTTGCCAGAGTTTGTGGGCAAGTGTTGGTCTATAGATGCTACCCATCATTGCTGGAGGTTATGGGTATGCTGGAGCTACTTAGAAGCAGCCTGTTGTGGACAGAGCTTGTGTGCAGACCTAAGCAGCCTAGGAGAGAGACTGGCCTGATGGAGGTGCTAAATTTCTTTCTGGGCTAGAATTCTTTCTGGGCCTCTGGGCTCCCATGCTAAATAATTAAATAATAATGATGGCAATAGTAATGAAGACCCAGAACCCAGAACAGAAATGTCTTTCCATCACTATGGCCTTCTAATGAATAAGCCTAATGTTCTGCTACCTGGCCAGGGAGAGGTGTCCACAGGGTCTAACTGCAATATCATAAAGCAGGGCAAGGAGGAGTGAGTTTAGAGCTCAGAGGCAGCAGAGTAATCACTGGCACAGCTGATCTGTGAAAATGATGTATTCCAAGACCTTAAATAACATTTAGAAATCCACTTGAATTTTAATTAAAATGCAAGGAACTATGAGCTGTAAATCAGAAACAGAGAGCCTTAAGCAATAGGAGACGAAGAGACATGTGGATGAGCAGCAATTGAAGATTGCTGATGAGGTGAGATAAAGAAATTATTGAAAAGAAGCTAAAAATGCAGCAGTGTAATTAAAATAAGTATTGGTGGTATATACATACAACAGAATTTTCATGGTGTAGAATGGAAAGGACAAAATGGAGAACAAATTTGAGAGGCAAATAGGGAAACGACTACAGAAAACAGCAGTATATTATTGATTTGGCAGACAGACAAAAATGATGTACTTTAAGAATTATAAGTGATCCTGAAGAAGAATATTGATAAATTAGAACAGAAGTAAAAATCAAAAACAAATGTGAAGAAATAGCACTGAATTAAAGAGCAATTTTATTCTCAAACTGAAAGAACTCACCATGTTCCAGTAAATTAATTTTTAAAAAGACTCAAGCTTTTAAAAATTCTAGCAAAACTTGGCATAATTTTATTTTATTTTTAAAATATTTTATGTTTTTAATATTTTTTAACATCTTTTTTGGAACATAATTGCTTTACAATGGTATATTAGTTTCTGCTTTATAAAAAAGTGAATCAGCTATATGTATACATATAACCCCATATCTCCTCCCTCTTAAAAAAAAAAGTAGCTGCTTAAACATGAATATCAGAAGGAAAACAAAAAGATATCTTTAATTAGTAGCTTGATCCCCTTCTGTGCTAGTTTCCTTTTCCCAGAAGTACATTTTGTACTGTTTTGTTAGTTGAGTTTTAAGTGTCTCAGGAGGTGGTGGATCTGGCACTTCCTTGGCAGCATATTTCACAGCCTAATAATCTTAATAGCTTCAATACTCTGGAATGAGTTTAATCCAGTCTTATTTGTTTGTATAGGTTAAAATTTTCCAAGGGCCTCTCATCACCCTAGCAATAGGAATTTTTTAATGGTCTCATCACTTTTTAATTGCTTAAACTTTTTTTTTTTTTTTTTTTTTGCGATTTGCGGGCCTCTCACTGTTGTGGCCTCTCCCGTTGCAGAGCACAGGCTCCGGATGCGCAGGCTCAACGGCCATGGCTCACAGGCCTAGCCGCTCCGCAGCATGTGGGATCCTCCCGGACCGGGACATGAACCCGTGTCCCCTGCATCAGCAGGCAGACTCTCAACCACTGTCCCACCAGGGAAGCCCCTACCTTTTTTTTTTAGTGTTTAAAATAAAAGGTTTGGAATGAGCATTAAAAAAAAAAATTCTAGCAAAATTTCAAATTACATATATAAAGAGAAAATCCTATGCATATCTAGGAAGAAGAAAAAAGGTTACCAGCAAAGCACCTCAGGTTGGGCTTTTCTGCAAACCTAACTCTAAAACACAACATCCTAGATATCACTTCTCCTCTAAATTCTCCCTGGCTTCCCCACATCTGGTTTGGTGCTTTTATACGTTCTCATAGCATTTTGCATTTTCCCTATTATATCATGCTTATTCCACTGTGTTATATTTATGTATTTACTTATATTTATGTACATTAGATTGTAAGGTATGTCTCTATACAATAAATGCTATAAAAATGAAATGATAAGGTAAAATGGCTTTGTCTAAAGTTCAATCTTTGAAGTAAGAAGTATTTGAAGGAAACCTGTACCTAACTCCTGCTCACCACAAAGACAGAGAAAACACAGTTTCTTTCTTATTCAATAGCTTTATGGTTTCTGGACACTCATATATTTTAGTAAATGCAGGAAGCAATTTTAACATTATGTTCACTGATGTTTCCCAAGCGACTGAACTAGAACAGTACAAAGCATGTAACAGACACATGATTAATATGTGCTTAATGGAAGCATAGAAACATTAGAATTAAAATTTAAAGATATTGCCCATGAAATGATGTTAATCATTGCTGTTTTTATCTCCTCCATAGCCTTGTAACTGCAGCTCGGTGGGATCCTTGGATTTCCAATGCAATATAAACACGGGGCAATGCAACTGTCGTCCCAAATTCTCTGGTGCAAAATGTACAGAGTGCAATCGAGGCCACTGGAGCTACCCTCACTGCAATCCCTGTGACTGCTTCCTGCCAGGGACTGATGACTCAACCTGTGATTTAGAGACTAAAAAATGCTCCTGTACTGATAAGACTGGGCAGTGCACTTGTAAGGTAAGTGCTGCCGAAATTCAGTAAGGAAAAACCTTACTCAGTTCTATTTCCATTGCTCAGCTTTAACTTCATTCAGTTATTTATTCCTGCATCATTAGGCCAAACAGACAGACAAATGAAAATTCATTGCCAGACACAGTTTTATTCTAGCATACAGATAAGCACTGATTTTTTTTTTTTTTTTTTTTTTTTGCGGTACGCGGGCCTCTCACTGTTGTGGCCTCTCCCGTTGTGGAGCACAGCCTCCGGACACGCAGGCTCAGCGGCCATAGCTCACGGGCCCAGCTGCTCCGCGGCATGTGGAATCTTCCCGGACCGGGGCATGAACCCGTGTCCCCTGCATCGGCAGGTGGACTCTCAACCACTGCGCCACCAGGGAAGCCCTAGCACTGATTTTTAAGAACTGATTTTCAACCAAAACCCAACATATTTTTCTAGCTCATATAAATGATATATTTTCGACAGTAAAGTTCAGTTTGTCTTTACATATTCACTTTGCTTCAACAAGAATAATGTGGGAGAGAAAAAAAAGTTCTCTTAAGCATCATCAGAGAAAATCACAGCTAAATGATAAGGTTGATTTAAAAAAAATTTTCTCCTCAAATTAATCCGTGATCACTGTACACTGAAAAATAGATTTACTGCTGTGAAAGTTCAGTAAAACTTCATCACGTATAAGCAGTGACATTACAAACAGTGACTATATGCAAATTTCAGTCCTCATTAATATTGTTAAATGACATAGGAAAACAGCCAATTAAAAAGGGTAAGAAGGGCTTCCCTGGTGGTGCAGCGGTTAAGAATCCGCCTGCCAACACAGGGGACATGGGTTTGAGCCCTGGTCCGGGAAGATCCCACATGCCGTGGAGCAGCTGAGCCCGTGTGCCACAACTGCTGAACCTGTGCTCTAGAGCCCATGAGCCACAACTACTGAAGCCCACAAGCCTAGAGCCCATGCTCTGCAACAAGAGAAGCCACCACAAAGAGAAGCCCGCGCACTGCAACGAAGAGTAGCCCCCACTCGCTGCAACTAGAGAAAGCCCACGTGCAGCAACAAAGACCCAAAGCAGCCAAAAATAAATAAAAATAAAATAATTTTTTTTAAAAAAAAGGTTAAGAAGGATTTTTTTCTCCCTTAGATATTTCTGGAAAATCAGTCCCAGGATAAATGCAGTAAAGACTGTATCAGAAGTATCTTTACAAGAAAAAGTCTATGCAAAGAGAGTCAGAGGAAACAGAAAGATGAAATCTAGGGAGTGGTTGTTAAGAGTCTTGAGAATTTAGGAAAATGGAAGATTCTGCCATTAAAAATCCTAGACAAAGCACAAAGTATGATGCTGCATTATTACATATTATAATTATGATTATACATTATACTTAATACATGCTATATGTGTGTATATACAGTATTCAATAATAATTATATAAATCTATATTTTAACATATTGCCTGTTTTTTACAGCTTTACATCACACCACTGTCTAGGAATCAATGTTTTTATTTTGCTTTCAAAATTCTCATGACTCTTTCATATTCCTCACAGTGGAATAATGGGAAATGTGCTACCTAAATTTAAAAAACAATATACAATATCCTTAGTAATGCATGCATTTATAAATAAAGCATTTTTTTAGACCCATGCCATGCTAACAAAGAGATTAACTGCATACGCTGTTTCGGACGTGAGTCTGATATTCAGCATTCTTTTATTTTTTGTTTCATTGTCTTTAAAATGTGCTCCTGTTATTCATTCTTGAGTTTATTTCTCTCACCATGTCACCGTATGGACTCTGGGGATCTCTCATCTTTCTTCAGGTGAATGTGGAAGGCGTCCGCTGTGACAGGTGCCGGCTTGGCAAATTCGGACTTGAGGCCAAGAACCCACTTGGCTGCAGCAGCTGCTATTGCTTCGGCGCCACTACTCAGTGCTCTGAAGCAAAAGGACTGATCCATACGTGGGTGAGTAAGGAACTGCTGAGCCATGTAATGGTATAATGTTAGTTCCTGCTGGCGTCTTTAGCCAGGCACTGAGGGGTAGGAGGAAATGGCAAAACATTTAAGTAACCTTTTCCCCTGCGCACATTTAGAACGGGTAGAGGGGCTGTGCGCCATTAGACAGTTGGAGTAAATATCGTTTTTATCCTGCCTTTAAAAGAGTTCATTTATTGCGGATAAGGAAATAGATGCCGAGTGAAAAAGGAAAACATTATAAGGGAAATGTTATGTTTGGGGATGGGAAGAAGCTGCCTTCTGAAGAGCAAGGGCACCAGAGCGGGAAGATAGATGTGTGTTCATGCAGTAATGAAAACCAGAACTTACGCATTTAGTCCAACCAGGCTTAGAGAATCATCACTCTTTAGGGTGGAAAAAAGTTAATTTTTGCCTTAATTTTCCTTTAACTCTTCCTACTTTTAAACTCTACTTATTGTTAGTGTAAAAGACCAGTTTTCACAGATGTTGTGGATTTCACTATGCAAACAAGTCAGAAGGGTTTATCCCCTCTCCTACCTGTTCATTTGCACGAGTTCTGTTTCTCATGAGAACACTCCATCAGAAGGGGATGGGGCTGCAGAGAGACATGCAGTCTATCACTCTTTTTTTTTTTAACATCTTTATTAGAGTATAATTGCTTTACAATGGTGTGTTAGTTTCTGCTTTATAACAAAGTAAATCAGCTATACATATACATATATCCCCATGTCTCCTCCCTCTTGTATCTCCCTCCCACCCTCCCTATCCCACCCCTCTAGGTGGTCACAGAGCACCAAGCGTATCGCCCTGTGCTATGCGGCTGCTTCCCACTGTCTATTTTACATTTGGTAGTATATATAAGTCCATGCCACGCTCTCACTTCGTCCCAGCTTCCCTGTGTCCTCAAGTCCATTCTCTACGTCTGCGTCTTTATTCCTGTCCTGCCCCTAGGTTCTTCAGAACCACTTTTTTTTTTTTAGATTCCATATATATGTGTTAGCATATGGTACTTGTTTTTCTCTTTCTGACTTACTTCACTCTGTGTGACAGACTCTTGGTCCATCCACGTCACTACAAATAACTCAATTTCGTTTCTTTTTATGGCTGAGTAATATTCCATTGTATATATGTGCCACATCTTCTTTATCCATTCATCTGTCGATGGACACCTAGATTGCTTCCATGTCCTGGCTATTGTAAATAGTGCTGCAATGAACATTGTGGTACATGACTCTTTTTGAATTATGGTTTTTTCAGGGTATATGCCCAGTAGTGGGATTGATGGGTCGTACGGTAATTCTATTTTTAGTTTTTTAAGGAACCTCCATACTGTTCTCCATAGTGGTTGTATCAATTTACATTCCCAGCAACAGTGCAAGAGGGTTCCCTTTTCTCCACACCCTCTCCAGCATTTATTGTTTGTAGATTTTTTGATGATGGCCATTCTGACTGGTGTGAGGTAGTATCTCATTGTAGTTTTGATTTGCATTTCTCTAATGAGTAGTGATGTTGAGCATTCTTTCATGTGTTTGTTGGCAAGCTGTGTGTCTTCTTTGCAGAAATGTCCCTTTAGGTCTTCTGCCCATTTTTGGATTGGGTTGTTTGTTTTTCTGATATTGAGTTGCATGAGCTGCTTGTAAATTTTGGAGGTTAAGTTTAAAGGAGGCCTCCAAATACTTAAACTCACCCCCTGCTGTGTTTTGATCCCATGCAGGTGACTCTGAAGCCTGAGCAGACCATTCTGCCCCTGGTGGATGAGGCGCTGCAGCACACAACTACCAGAGGCATCATTTTTCAACATCCAGAGATGGTTGCACACATGGATCTGGTGAGACAAGATCTCCATTTGGAACCTTTTTATTGGAAACTTCCAGAACAATTTGAAGGAAAGAAGGTAAGGACAAGAACTTTGAAGTCACATGAGAACAAAATAAAATGTTTTTAGAATAATGCTATTTGGAAATTTATCTGACTCATCATTCCTCATTCTGTTTTATCAGTTGATGGCCTATGGGGGCAAACTCAAGTACACAATCTATTTTGAGGCTCGGGAAGAGACAGGTTTCTCTACGTATAACCCACAAGTTATCATTCGAGGTGGGACTCCTAGTCATGTGAGAATTATCATCAGGCATATGGCTGCCCCTCTAATTGGCCAGTTGACAAGACATGAAATTGAAATGACAGAGGTAAGGTGGTTACTTGTTGGGTGCCAGGATGCCAACGGATTTGCACTCGGTTTCGGCAAAGTGGTTTCTTTTCTTGTTAACAGAAAAAATGGAAATATTATGGTGATGATCCTCGAATCAGTAGAACTGTGACCCGTGAAGACTTCTTGGATGTACTATATGATATCCATTATATTCTTATCAAGGCTACCTATGGAAATATCATGAGACAAAGCAGGTAAACTGTAATGAATATAAGTTAATTTCTTATTCTAGAGTCTATAAGAGAGATCAGTAAGACATCAGACAAGAAAGATTTAAAAGTTTGGTTTGGGAGTGTGATGATAGAAGACTAGTCAAGGATGGTGTCCAGGTCATCTGGTGGAAATTACTGCCATTCCCCCCAAAAGGGAAACAGAATCAGAAGCAAGATTAAGGGGAAAAATTGAATTGATCTCTGACATGGTGAATTTTAGATGTCAGGCAGAAGTTCAGGAGAAGGTGTCCTACAGGGTAGAGAGAATTCACTGCTGTGCTATAAATAGGTTGCAAGATTGCTGAGAAGGTATCCTCCTTCAACCGTCAGGGGAACCAGGCAGGGCCAAGTTGGTCCTGTCTCTCCCAACCATATGCATTCTCACCTGTTCACCCCAGTGCGCCATACTATATTGCCATTTTCCCTGTGCCTTATGATGTGAAAAGACTGGGAATCACATTGAATAGGAAAGTACACGGAACAAGAACAAGAATGAATGTCATGAAAGCCAAAGGATGAGAATACTATAAGGGAGTAGGTATGGTTTTTTCGTATGACCCAAAGAGGACAATTAAAAGGAGGCTGTTTGAAACTGGCACCTCGGATCACACTGGTGACATTCATAATACCAGTTTTAGTGAAGTTCTGGGGCAGAAATAGTCTCAAGGTTTTGAGGAATGAATGGGATGCAATGAACCTAATATTATGAATGTAGACTATTGTTCTCCATGAACAAAATCATAAAAAGGGAGGAATGAGGTCGTGTCAAAAGTCAAGGGAGGATTGTTTAATCAGAGAGAGAAGTAAGCATGTTTATATACCATGGAGCTGGGGAAGGGGAGGAATTAGTAGCAAGATATAAATTTTAAAATGATAGAATAAAGAGAAAATAAACAATGAAGAAGCCAGGATTCTTCAACATCATGAGTATACATGAGTATACTTGAGGTCATGTGCCTCAAGTATAAGGGAAAACTTATCTAATGAGATAAAATGAGGAACTGCACAGATGTAGCTAAATGTATGCCATGGAGGCAGAAAGTTGAGTTGAGTTCATACACATAGTCTCAACTTCTCTGGCATATTAGCTTCTCTGTTGTGTCTATAAGAATATGAAATCAATAGATGTTTAAAAATAATCTTATATAACAAAATAGTAGATCAGTGCAGGACAACAAAAGAAAACAAAATTATGAACCCTCTCATTGACAAACCAATGAATATCAAAATACCATGTTTCACTTCGTCCCAGCATGGACTTAACATATACTACCATGGACTTATATATACTACTACGTAAAATAGATAGCTAGTGGGAAGCAGCCGCATAGCACAGGGAGATCAGCTCGGTGCTCTGTGACCACCTAGAGGGGTGGGATAGGGAGGGTGGGAGGGAGATACAAGAGGGAGGCGACATGGGGATATATGTATATGTATAGCTGATTCACTTTGTTATAAAGCAGAAAAGCACCAGTGTAAAGCAATTATACTCCAATAAAGATGTTTAAAAAAATAAAATTAAAAATAAAGAAAAGAAAAGAAAATACCTTAAAAAAATACCATGTTTCAAATGTTTACACTGTTAAACATGTAGCAGAAAATCCTTTCTTTGTTGCAGAAGATCCATATTGCTCTTCTGATTGTACCAAAAGTAGGGACCAAATCAAGGACCAAAATTTACTTTTAAGCCTATATTGTTTTGATTTTTTTTTCATATTTCTCATTTCTAACAGGAGATTCTTTGTTTTGTTTTTTATAGTAGGTCCTTGTTGGTTATCTATTTTAAATAATAGCAGTGTGTACATGTCAATCCCAAATCCCAATTATGAAGTAATTTAAAAAAACATATACCAAAATATCTTGTCAGTTATATTGTTAATTATTTTAGAATTTCAAATGTAACTTAGATGACAGAAGCCAAAGCAGGTTTGCATGTCCTAGAAGACAGCAGGTGACTTTGTGAGTGTGAAAATATGTTATTTTGAAATTGTTCTATGCTTCAGTAAAAAAGTTTGGTCATACGCAGAACATTTTGTTAGTGGATCTGGTAGAAACAGTGTTGTCATGCATTTTTCATTACACTTTCTTTGCCTCTCTCACACCGATTCCACCTTTCTTTGCTGTAAGGTTGCTTTTTTTCCCCGTAAGTCTCTTTCTCTTATCACTTTATTTCATATAGCTCACTAAATAATATCCTTTGGCTTAGGAGTTCCTTTTTTTAAACACTAGAGTAAGTAAATACTTCACTTTTTCTAGGCTCAATAAAAACTAGAGTGAACATCTAGTAACGATAAAAACAAATAAAGCAGTGTATCAGCACTTGATTTTGTAAGACAGTGGAATTTTGACAAAGGTCAGAGATATGTTTGAGTCTTCCTCTCAAAGCAGTTAACACATAACGCTGCATCTTTATTCAGTTACAAATTTAAATAGTCTCAGAAGCAGAGAGTTTGTTATACATGTGGTTTGAGGTTCTGACTTTGTACATATTACAATGCTGAAATTTTCTTTTTTCTTTGCTTTTGTCCTGTCTTACATTTATTTGAAGAACTTAACGACTTTGTTTTTCAGTATTCATTTAAATAGATGCCTGAGTTTGGCCAAATCCCTGATTCAAGCAAAACAGTTCCTCTCTGATTCCCTGAGGAAAAATAATGATGTGTTGCAGAAATGTCTGTTGCTAACACCATTCAGGTTTCACTTGGTTTTTAAATACTCACTAGTCTGTTGTGTGCATTGCACGTGCCAGAGAAGGGAAGGTGATGCTAGAAACTCCTCAGGTTATAAAATACCATGAGGTACTAGCAGAGATGACTTTGCAACAAACACCGAGTTACCTTCCTACTCCGTCAGAGAACCCAGAGTCTTTCTTGTAGGAGGGGAGTGGTTTATTTACAGATCACAACTGCTGTGCGTCCTATAATGAGGGGAGCATGAAATCTGAATTTTAACTGAACATGTGTTTCATAAAGGCTGGCTGGTCTTCAGATTGTAGATTACAATGGGAGCCAAGTCAGAATGCGCCTTCATAATTCAGTGTCAATAAAACCTACCTATGCTTGTTATAAAGTTTATGATTCAAGCTCCTTAAGCTCTTAGAGGTGTGTTTTATTGAAGCAAAACTATTCATTGTCTCGTTTAAAAGTTTATTTGAAAAAAAAAAAAAAAAGTTTATTTGCAGAACATTTCATGTTACCAGTTAGTCATGAAATAGTGTGAGTTTATGGACTGTGTATATTTTTTAATGTATAATTTCAAATTATTACAAAGGGTATCAACATTTTTATTGTGAATAATTTTTTTCAATTATGAGGACCTTTCCGCCAATAGGAAGGGTGGGTTAAGTTACTTGAAGGATTTATTCAATAAAGTTAACAAAAGACTAATTTGAGAGGTTCTTTATCCTCAGAAAGTTATCAATATTACTAGCTTATGCTCAGTCGTTTCCTAGATGGTTTTCTAATGTTCTTGAAAGGACGTTCAGAGATTCAAGAGCAAGAAATTGGGACTGGTTGCAAATTAAAAGCAATTTCACTAGTAACGACTGGAGATTTTCCAACAGGGAATGACCTTGGATTGTCTGTTTGAAAGAATGAAAATGTCTAACTAATTGGCCATGTCTACCTGAAGCCACTCACATTTTTAAAAGTGGGAGGAAAACTCTTTATAATAACTTCTCAATAGGACATCAGACATCTAATTTCCTAAACGCTTTATGATTTATGTGAATATTTTGCTAATGTGTAATCTCACCCTTTGAGGAAGCGAAGATGCTGAAATAAAATGTGGCACACGGAGCCCCTAGAATTTAGCAGCTTCAAAACAATAGAACAAGTTTGTGGTTGTTGACAAAACCTTGAGAAGACCCTTCTTTCAGGATTGAGTGTTTGCTGGGTAAGCTTAATTTACTGGTACCCCCATCTAAGAATTTGCTCGCTGTTCCAGGATTTCTGAAATCTCAATGGAGGTAGCTGAACCAGGACGCATCACAGCAATGACTCCTCCAGCTCACTTGATAGAAAGATGTGATTGTCCCCCGGGCTATTCTGGCTTGTCCTGTGAGGTAAGCTGGATCCAACTAACCTTCTCAAGTCCCACTCAACCAGCCAAATGGAAATACTCCCAGGACCACCTTTACCACAGTCAATTTTACTTTCAGGCATACCCTCAACCTATTTTATCTGATCTTCCACTCACAGTATGAGACGCAGTAAGAAGAGGATGATGTTATTGCTCCCTAGAAGTAGGAATCACAACTCAAGGGAAATATCTAATAAAAATTAAAAGATTTGTAAAAATATGAAACAGTCAGGAAATAAGAATGTTTTCTTAAGGCCCCTTTATTGTATCTGATCTGTTTTCTTGGCACCTTTTCTGAACAGAGACATTTAAACTGCAGTGATTATGAGACAAGATTGTATTGGGATTTGAAAGATTGTTTTTATATAGAACATGACAAAACTTAGGCAGCAAATATCAGACTGTTCCCTTTAACATAGGCTTCTCAGAAGGACATAAATTGTTCCAATAGTGCCACTGTCACTCAGTCATTATATTTTTAAAACTGCATTTTTTACTTTCTAGTATATTCCTTTGACTATCTTCAGAATCGGTAAATTTTCTAGATCTTTATTTTGTGGAACCAATTTAAATTTTACAAATATTAAATCTTAATAGGAAGAATATGATCTAGGGAGAGGAGGAATTGCTGAAAAAGTCACCTGGATTTGAATCTCTACTTCATCATATACTAAGACTGAGACCTTGTGCAGCTTGTAAACCTGCTTAAGCTTCAGCTGGTAAATCTCCAAGCCCCTCAGATTGGTTGGTGGCCACTACATACTAGTTAGATATTTTTAATATCTCCCGTACCCACAGCCCAAGAATCACATGAAGGCTAAGTGAACTAGAACTTAAGCGCTTATCACAGTGCCTGGTAGTAGCCATAATAATAATAACCAAAGTCAATATGGTTAATAATATTATTAATGGAATAAGTAGTTATAGATCTAACTATTGATTTATTTATAAATATAGTTGACCCTTGAGCAACATGAGTTTGAACTGCCTGGGTCCACTTATATATGAATTTTTTTCAGTAAATATGCAATGGACCCTCCACGGGTTTCCAGTCCACAGATCCAACCAACTGCAGATCAAAAATTCCATCCATGGTTGGTTGAATCCACTAATGCCATACCAGCGGATATGAGAGCGCCGACTCTGGGGCTTAAGCATTGACAGAGACTCATGGAACTAATCTTCTGGCCGATAATGAGGGAGGACTGTAATTTTGTATATCTTTTGTAAATAGGATTTGAGAAGTTTTATTAAGTATGGCTCACAAGGCAGGTGAAGTACACTAAAAAACGATGAATATAAATCTCTTGAGAGGTGGCATGGCACAATGAAAAGAAAAAAGGAGTTTGCTCTCGGTGAATCCTCCCTAGCTTCTCCACTTGAACAGGACATTTGCTCTTAGTTGCTGAACTTTGGGGTTTTCATACCCATAGAATCATCATGAGGATTAATTTAAATGAAATCATACATATAAAAGCTCCTTTGCAAATTGAAATGTCATTCAACTTAGTTGCCATTGTATGAATTCCACACAGGTCAGAAAACAAATTTCCTAAGAATAACTGCAAATATCTGTGAAATATCCTTGGAATAATTTTATAGTTTTGTGACTACTCTGAACAGCAATATTTATTTGAATGTGTATATTTTGATCTAATAAATGACCAAATAATCCATCTCATTATTAAATCATAACTCGTTCATACACATGTATACATTTGTACATATACCAGTAAGTATATATATTGTACCTATATGCACAACCCAATATGTGTGAAATATATATATGCACACACATTGTAGATGTGAAAAATGAGGCAGTGACAGAGGCACATACAAAATATGCTACCTTTCCAATGAGCATGAAAAAGATGAAAGATAGAATTTGAGATTTTTCTAGACAAGAGGTGGAATTTTATTTATCCCAGGGAGTGTTTGGCTGTACTGCTGTCTCACTGTGTAACCTTGGTCAATACCTTAATTGCTGTAGGCCTTAGTTATTATATAGTTATCCAATCTATAAAATTACAGGTTGGGTTTTGAAGTTCTAACATTCTCTAATTCTGCAATGTTATTTTGTTATACAAGATATTAAGTAGTCAAAATTGACCTTAGATATCTTGAAGAGAAAGTTACTACAGCTATATTTTTCTGCATTTATTTAAAGAGTACTCTTCACTTATGAACCAAAATATTAGCAGATTATCAGATTATTTTAATGCAATCTACCTTCCATTCCAGATTTGAAATGTTAAAATTCATCTTATTATGACCACCAGGCTTTTTAAATAGTATATTCTAAAACATACTTTCCCATTAATTTTAGTAATTTTCCATCATTATATGAAAATATAAATTAGCCAATACAAATACAAATAAAGCCAATGATATATGAAGAAAATCAAGAAAAACTAGAAACACATACAAACTATTATCTGCATTGGTGGCTTCACCTATGTCCTGTGAATTTCACTTAAGCTCCTGTTAACAGACAATAATTACAGTAATATCTTAGAGGAGAGATTAGGGGATAAAGACCTATCTCTTATAATAAGCTACCTGAGGTTTTCTCCACAACCCATTGCCTCTAATCCATTATACATCTTATTTATAATTCGTCTTGAATCTAAAGTGTAATTACTCAGGCATAAAATCTAATCATCAAAGCAAGAACTAAGGACAGTTTTGAAATAATACATCCCATTCTAGTAACATATGCTTTGGGTCATGAATACGCAAAGCAATACCTTTACAATATTTTCACCAAATGTAAGGTATTCTAGAGACATTTGCATTTACAAGCTACTCATTTCATGTTTTTATCCAGAAATGTGGTTGCAAAGAAACAAAATTAAGTGTTGGTTACCATTGTAAATATAGCCAGTTGTGAAGACACTTAGCCTTGCCTATTACCTGTAAGGTTATAACACTGTAGCCCTGTTCATTAAAAATTTCAGTTCTAGAAATGCTTACTTATTATAATTTATGATTTGAAGTAGAGACTAGGTTACCTTTAGAAGTCAAATAACACAATTTCCTCACCACATTTGTTGGTGTGGAGCCGTTGAGCTTACCATACTTTACCTAAGCTACTCCTCACTGTTGTCTCGGTTAACATTGTTGCCTAAACTGACCTAAACTCAGGTTAGGTTGTAGGTAGAAATGGAAACTATTCAATGCTGAATATGTGGTTCTCTGCAATAAGATCATGGAAGTCATAAATTCAGGTGATCTCCTAATGATATTTTGCTCATTTCATCTTGTTTCCCCTTTCCATCATGTTTTATTAGGGCTTCTGGCTCACAGTTGAATGGCTAGTGTGTACTGGATCACCACTCACAAGCTGTCAATTGGCTATCAACAATAATTTTTTAAATCCTCAAACAAAAATCCTCAAACAGTACCTATTATCAACTCATAAAACTCAAAAGACAAAATAGCGAGACTAGACATTTTTTCTTACACATGCACATTTCTAGGGATGCTCTTTACCACTTCAGTTGCACATGGAAGACCCAAAGACTCTTTTCATATACATTAAAATATTAAAGAACATGGTATGGGTAAGTGGCATACATTGTAATTTTGTTTCCCAATGCAGTGTTGCCTTTGTTTTCAGTGTATTCTCGATGACTATATCTAAAAAATTATCTGGAATAGAGGCACCCATATTGATTTATTGTATTTCAAGCACTACACACACATCATCTCATTTAATCCTCACAACCCTATTAAAAAAACACACAAAACTGACCATTTATTGAGTGCTTACTGTATGCTGCACAATGTCAAGTGCATTCCCTAATACACTTACACCAACATCATTAAGCACATTATAATTCCCATTTTATGGGTGAGGAAATGGAAGCTCAGGCAGGTTAGGAAACCTGCCCTTTATCACACAGTTGGAAAACAGCAATCTGAACCTACCTAAGTCTGTTTCAAAAAACCTAGCTACATTAATACTCAACTAGTAAGTTATACAACATCCTTACATTCCACGTGAGGAAGCTGCAGCCCACAGTATTTAAAACGTGCATAAGTCATATGTAGTAAGTGGTGAAACAGGAATTAAACCTAGGATTGTCTGATTGCAAAACCCATGTAAAGATACAAGACAGTGTTTTTACTGGCAACAGCACAAGTATCTATTATTTTTTTAATGGTTAAACTCTGCGTTATGTAACCCGGCACCTGGAGTGTGTTGCCTCTTTACTCTCTTTGTCTCCCATTCCCTTCTTTCCTCCCTCCCACATTTTTGTGCAATTTGATTCTAACATTATGATGGGGTACCATATTATGAAAACAAATTAAAGATGGAAGGAGAGCAGAAGAAAATTGAGCTCTGAATAATTTCAGCACACGGCAAGAAGAGAACTTTGGAAAAGTTTGAGTTAGGAAAAAAAAAATGGATAAGATTAGGACAGTGTTTATGTACTTGCTTTTCTGTAATTCTTTATTTTGTTCCAGAAAGAATTTTAGATGGGACTTTAAAAAGTAGCTATTATCTTTCCTCTTTTTTGCCCAACTCAAATATAATCATTCTCATGAATTTTGCCCCAGTTGACTGACAAGAAAAACGTCTGATTTTGAAAAATAGCCTCAAATATTTGAAAAATGGAAAAAATAAATACAGGGTCCATGAAAGGAGGAGATTAAAGAGAAATAAATATGTCTCATTCCTTTACAGTGTGTTTGAAGTTTCTAATTCTTGTGTTGCAAAATAGTCTTTCTTTTTTTTTTTTTTCTAACTCAGAAGTTTATAAGGACACAAAATTTATCTAGAGTGTTAGAACTGTAGAAACTTCAGAAATCAACTGAGTTAATACATCTGCTCATTTGTGGGATGAGGAAACCACGTCTCAACGACACCAAACGACTTGCGTGTATCCCTCAGGAAAAACTAACTAGTAAAATCAAGGCTTCCTTATTCATTGATGTTATAGTACCAGAGTCTGTACGCCCTTCAAAGACACACATTCCCAGCAGGGAATGAGGAGTGTGCCAGTGACTCTCAATCCTGGCTGCTTATTAGACCCTCCTGGGAGTTTTACAACACACCCTGGCCCTAGTCTCCACCAATTATATAGACTCTCTGGGGGCAGAGCCAGGTATCCGTATTTAAAGCTCCTCAGACGATTCTATGTGCAGCCAGGGTTGAGAATCACATAGACAGGCCTAAAAGCTTCCACACAGAGCTTGACTTGGAGCCCAGACTTTTACCCGCACTGGAGTGCTTTTCTACTTTGTCCTACTCTTTCCAGAGAAGAGCCATAGTAATAAGAGAAACTGGGTGTAAACTTTACCTGCGGTGCTCACCTTCAGATTTCAGTCCATAACATTGAATTTCTTATGATTCCTCAATGAAAAGTACCATTTCTTAATGTTATTCTTCTTCTAAGACTTTTTTTAAACTTTTGTTTGATATAAAAAGTAGAGCTAGGAACTCTCAATTTGTGTGATTTTTAAAGACACACACACACACATACATACACACACACACACACACACATACACACACACACCTCAAGCAAATATACCAGTAAAATAACAATAATTATATAGGTATCCAGCGATGAAATCTATATAAAGAAAATCCAATTTTATTCTACAGTCAGCACACACCAGGACTGGAACAACCCATACTAGGTAAAATTTTTAAACACACCTTGGATTGTTTCTTCAGTTATGCTTAAATGAATTCCTCAGCCATAATTTCCAGGCCTTATTTGGTAACAATGGCAAAAATGAACCTTTATTTTCAAGAATATGAATAAACTTATTAAAATATCTTAGGTCCACTATAAGACAAATAGGACTCAAAATATTTTGAATACTATTCCCAGTTTTATCAGCTTGCTCAAATCCAGGATATTATTAAATCTCATTAGAATTTCTTATAGGCTGAGATAAAAGCAGAGAGACTCTTAAATGCTTAACTGAAGTGCTCTCACATTATCCAAATCAAAACAAACAAGGAGAGTGCTGACTGTTGATCGTTTTTCTTCTAAGGAGCCTCTACATACTCCACTCTGGATGACCTAGTCCAGAACCAAAAGGATGCAAAGGCAGTAAGAAGTTCTTAATTCACTTTTTTCCCCTGCTTATTCAGCAATCACTTTTCTCATCAATGGGAGCAAAATATCCTGTGAAAAAATTTTTACATAGCTAATATCCCTTTATAATCTTCAGTGGAATCTGGAAAACTAACTCCTATCTCTTACTCATAAATCAAACAATGGCTAATAAATGCAGCAGCTTTGCACACTGAGAGATCTGAGCCCAAAACACAAGACTGTTCTCATTCCCTCTTCAGAGCTCTGGGCTTTCTTTCAAAGAGCCAGAGATGTTTCTTGATACATTTACATAATAAACCCAAATGAAGATGGAAGTCTTGATTTTGCATATGTCAGCTTTGCTAGCGGTTTCCTGTTTGCTCTCAGATTTTTATTGCAAAATGAAAAAACTAGATCAAGGAAAGATACATTTTATTGGTGGCCTAATATTCCCAAGACATGTAGAGCTTTTATTATTTTGAATTTCTTACTTTTATAGTCTTCTAATTATACCGATATAAATAACATGACCGTGACACTTTTTTATTTATTTAATGTTTTTCTGAGTCTCATTGGACATTTCCTAGTTACCCATCAAGCACAGTGGAAGCAGATTTTAGGTTGTCAAGGACACTGGAATTCTCTCTTTAGTCCATATGACAATTTTATTTAGAAACAAACTTTTGTTTCAAGAAAAAGAAGACTATTTGAAGTTTGTCCAGGCTGAGTGGTATTTGCAAATGACAGCTTTCCTTTGCTAAAGTCTGATGACACAGACACTGCTTGTATACTCTATGGACCAGGCAGAATACACATTAGGAATCAAAAGTGACATTCATTGCTTCTAAGTGGTGTTGCCTTTACTGCTGATGAGGGGAAAGAAATCCTTCTTTTTAACTAGTGAAGAACCCAAGTGTTACTAAAGAAAGATTTCCAAGTTGGCTGTCCTAATTGGCTTCGTTTTCTTTCAGGCATGCATGCCAGGATTTTATCGACTGCGTTCTGAGCCAGGTGGCCGTACCCCTGGACCAGCCCTGGGCACCTGTGTTCCATGTCAGTGTCATGGACACAGCAGCCTGTGTGACCCTGAAACCTCCATATGCCAGGTATTCATCTGAGCCTTTCTTGAACAAAGCCCGTGTGCTCATTTCTCTTTACACATATTCATATACTGAGTGCAGAGGTCAGCTAACCTGCAGGGGACTTAACGTGTGTGTGTGTGTGTGTGTGTGTGTGTGAAACAAAACGTGGGAAAAAAATACATTTACCATATTATGCATTTTTTAAAGTAATTAAAAAGTTACAACTGGAAAAACCACTGCTCATGTCAAGAAATAGTATATTATTATCAACAGCATCGTAGACAAATACCAGACAACACAACGATTTATTTAAAAATCACATGAGGGTTTTTTTCTGATTTTAAATAAAAATAAGCTCTTCGTAAGACATTTGGAAATCATAGAAAAGTGTTAAGGAAAAAAATAAAAGTCACCCAAAATTGAACATGAACATTTAATATTTTATGTGTTTCCCACCAATTTTATGTATGTGTTTATAAAGAAGATTTATATGACACCATAGGTGTAGTTTTATGTTCTGCATTTTAAAAAATGTACATATCGTGAGCATATTATGTTGTTAAATAGTCTCTAAAATCTTTACTATCTTTGATTTGATATCCCATAATTTAACCATTTCTTTAAAACAGTTTACTGCTCTTATTTTTTTGTTGTTGTTATTACATTCCTGCTAACACCCTACTCTGTCACCCCTGGAACAATCAGGACTGTGGAGAAATTCAGGTTTCCTGTGTCACCACTTAGGGTCCCCAGACTCTAGTCCCCAGGCAACTCCGGGTGTTTCCTCTGCTGAACTCATTTCCCACCTCTCCTCGTCTCCTGAAGCTCTTTCATGGAGCTTTGTGGAACTCATGACCAGACATCAGCAAAATCCCCTACGTAATCTCCCTCTTCTTTTGAGGTCCTCTTTATTTGCTCAAACTGAAACCTGGTTTCCCAACACACTACTCCCCTGGCAGCGGTCTCAAGTGGAAGCCGCTGTTTTTTCTCACACTCTTCATTTCCCTGAGCCTGAGGGCGGGGCTGTGGCCCTGCTCCTCGCTGCCACTTTCAGGTCATCCTTGTTTTCTCTTCTGTAACAACACCTAGCTTTGAATCTCAGGTCTCCATCCATTTGCCCACTACACCTGCTTGTTGAAGCCATTTACTAACCCTCAGGTCGCCCACCTCATTCCTTGAAGATTTTTCCTTTGTATCATTGCCGTTCACTGTAGCACCACTCCTATCATAATTCCTGGTGATTTTGATGCCCATAAAATGGACTCTTCCCATGTCTTGTCCTCACTCCATGAGCCTGTCTGAGAACTTGTCATTACCAAGAACTGAGTGCCTCTATAGTCTCAATGTCAACTATCCTCTCTTTGACCACCATTTCTTTTCTTTCCAGTTCACTTCTTCTTAGTACTTCAGTGTCAACATTTTGTCTCGTCATCGACGCTCACATTTTTATCATTCCTTATGTTTCTCATGCCCTCACTTTCTTAACCAGCTTAATATTCATGACCCTTTTTTTTTTTCTGGCTGCGTTGGATCTTCGTTGCTGTGCACAGACTTTCTCTAGTTGCGGCAAGTGCAGGCTTCTCGTTGCGGTGGCTTCTCTCGTTGCGGAGCACGGGCTCTAGGTGCGCGGGCTTCAGTAGATGCAGCACACAGGTTCAGTAGTTGCAGCTTGTGGGCTCTAGAGCACAGGCTCAGTAGTTATGGTGCATGGGCTTAGTTGCTCTGCGGCATGTGGGATCTTCCTGGACCAGGGATCGAACCCGTGTCCCCTGCATTGGCAGACGGATTCTTAAGCACTGCACCACCAGGGAAGTCCCATGACCCTTCTTTAATATCACTGCTTTGTAATGTTCATTTCTCTTATTACCACTCTTTTACTTATGTTTACTCAGTGAATTCCAACTCCGGTTAAATCCTACTCCTCCAATACCTGTGCCTTCTAATCTGAAAGTGGCTTTGGAAAATAGTCGACTATGCTGACTAGTCTCACCGTATGTTCACTATCACTCACTTCAAAGGGAACCTTTATTCTGCTCTTCCATCATGCCACGTTTCTCCAGTCCAGTGCCTCTCTCACATTCCTACGTGATAATTTCCTACCTTCTCATCCCTCTTCAAATCCCAAACCGTTCCCAGACCCATTTCCATCCTTACTTTCAGTTGATGGCCTTGTTTCTTCTTATTTCACTGAGAAATTAAAAACAATCAGAAGAGAACTAACCCAAGCTCCCACTAACACATGCACCTACCTTTCTTCATCTGTGTGCAATGACTGGTTTTTCCACCAATTTGGATGAACTGTTCTTGTTTGTAGAAAAGACCAACTCTACCACCTATGCTCTAGATCCCAGCCCTCCCTCCCACTCAAGGACATCACTCTGGCCATGCCTATTCTCCCCTCCCTTCTGAATCACTTTTTGGTACTTCTTCTATCATAAAAAACATAAATAAACCAACAAATAAATAAATCTCTCTTGACTCCACTTCCCCTCTTGATTTTTACCACTTCATTCCTCTCCTTTCACATAGAGAAGAGTTTATACTCTTGTCTACAATTTCTCTCCTCCCATTCTCCCTTGAACTACTAAAATCAGGCTTTTCCTCCACCACGATATGCGTACCAACTACTAGTGTTCCGCTCTTCACTGTACTTGATTCATCAGCAGCATTTGCTCCTCTGAAGCAGCCATTTCTCTCGAAGCTTTTGTTCAGTTTGCTTTTCTGGACATGACAGTCTAGGGTTTTTCAAGCTACATGGCTGCTCCTTCTCAGTCCTCTTTGCTGTTTTCTCCTCATTACCTGAAATCAATATACTGGTATTCTTAGGATTCAATCCTTGGAGCAATTTGCTTGTCTGACTACACTCATTCTCATGGTGATCTCACCCAGGCAATGACTTTCAATATCTATACTGAGATCTCACAATATTTACCATTATTTCTATGATGAAATTTTAGATCCAACTCTTTAGTCTTTCCAGAATTTATTATAATGTGGGGAGATAATTTTCCTTCAATATGTTACTTTAAAGGAACATTTATTTGTTAATATTTCCTTTTCTCCTTGACACATCATGGTATCTGAATATATACACATCTGTTTTGTTCATTTTAAGATATATTTAAAGAATCATCTATTCTTTTCTGCTTACGTTTTATTTCCTATCGTAATGTTCTGATTACCTTCATTTTATAGTACACTATAAATTCTGGTAAAGCAAGACCCTGTACTACTCTCCTTTTCCTAATTTTCTTAACTTGATGTACTTATATATTCTTCCAAATGACATTTTGATTCACTATTTTAATCTCTTCCCCAAAAAATATTACTGGAATTTTTATTGAAAATGCATTAAAGCTGTTTGTAAAGAATTGCTATCTTTACACTATTCAGCTATCCTCCCTAAACCCAGGAATGATACTCTTCTCTATTCAAACATTTTATGTCTCACAGTTTTTAATATTATCCATATGGGCTATGCATTTGTTAACGTTAAAATTATTGCCATTTATCTTACATTTTCTTTTTAATGGTGAGCATTACATTTTTTTGTTTCAGTGTATTTATTAACTGGTCATTACTGGTAAATATTGACAAAATATATTTTTTACATGTGTTTGATATCCAGCCACTTTTTTTCTACTTCTAGAAGTTTCTTGCTTGATTCTTACAGTTATTTTTATATTTACAACAATAATATTTGCAATAGCTATAATTGTGTCTTCCTTGCCAGAGCTATATCTAGTATAATAATTTCATTTTTTGCATTGATTAAGTCTCCCAAAAAATGTTAAATAGGAGGGTAGTCAGCTTCCTATCTTATTGCTGATTTTAATACGAAAGCCTCAGGTCTTTCACCGCGAACTATGATGCTGGTGATTAGTTTAAGGTAAATATTTTTTATCATGTTAAGAAAACTTCTTTTTATTCCTGACTTCTTAAAGATACCTTCTTTCAATCAAGGCAGAGTATGGAAATTTATCATATGCATATTTGTGAGGACTGGAGTGGAGGTGAAGGTCTTACCCATCCTTAAATTCTTGAAATAATCATGATTTGGTTTAAGTGTAGCATTTTTTTCACCAGTCTACTGGCTTGTAAAATTCAATAGATAATTTCAGGAATGTGGTTAACTTATGCATTCTTAAGTGGGAATTAAATGCATTTTTCTTTCTTATGCAATCGTCGCTGGAATTTTTAATAGTAATGTCACTCCATATGAATAATTTAGAAGCATTCACAAAATATACAGTTTACTTTCATTTTTATTTAGGATAAAAATTTGCTGTCATTATATTGTCCTGTTTTGACCAATAGGCTATTATATCTATTTTTGTGCCTTAAGGATCCTTATTAGAGGTCTATTTTCTGAGATATCCCTAGATGAAGTAAAAAATAAATACATAGGTGCATCACACATGCACAGCTAGTATAAATTGCTGTGCTCTGAATTTTTATATTTTCCTTCAGGGAACTTATAACTTCTGAATTTGGACAACTTTGTTTATCTTTGAAACAGCCCCATGAGGCAAATAGAAAATAGCTATTATTACTCCGATGCTATAACTGAGGCAACTGAAGCATACTGATTTCTTTACTATTTGTACTGTGTTTCCCAGTTTAATATCATATCCACTACGCAGTGCAATGCCCTCTATGTTGGTATAGTGGTTATAAGCATGACTCTGATCAGACTGCCTTGATTCAAATCCTGGCTTCATCCCTTTTGGGCTGTGTGGGCCTAGTCAATTTATTTAGCCTCAGTGGTGTCTTAATTTCCTCATTTATAAAATGAAGATAAGAATAGTACCTACTCAGAGTTTTTCTATGGATTCAGTGAAATACTAGATAAAAGGCTTAGAACATTAATTAGCTTGTGATAAGCTCTATAGTGGAAGTGATAGCTATGATGATTGGTGATGATAAAGATGATCATTACCATACATGTTAGCCACTATTTATAGTCTAAGAACCAATCAGATGATAAATAATCAAAAATGAATGTAAAAACCACCATTATATCCAGCGCTATGCTAGATTTTCTCACTTTTTCTTCTTTTTTCTTTATTCCTTTCTTCAAAAATAAGGGGTAGAGAAGAAACGAAACTATAGAAAACTTCACAGGCTAGGCATTTCAACTGTTAAATAAAACCCACATCATTTTGTAACTATTCTCTTCATAATTCCTCATGACACTTACAAGAGAGCTGTTGCTTCTTTGTAGGTGCTAATAAATCCTACACGTAGGCATGTGATTACCGATAGCTCAGTGACCATTACCCCTTAAGGAAAATTTTCTTCAAAATGGAGGAGTAAAACCTACATGATATTGAACCCCAAGCCAGAAGGGGGAGAAGAGGTAGGTGAATTAATACTAATCAGTACACACATACACAATCACATAGGTAGATAGATAGATAGAGTTTTCAGAGTTTATATAACACACACATCTATGCCTATATTTATTTATAAACATATATATTCTCATTTAATTATCACTATAGCTCTATAGTCAATATTATTTCTCCTATATTTTACGTGGGAAAATTGAAGTCCCAGCTAGTGCAAATAACTTCTCAAGACCAAATACTTTGTGGAAATATTATTTTCACTCTATCACAATTCTTATTTTAAAATGAAAAGGATAAAATAAATCTCTATCATTGATCTGCCCTGTTGTCTGTAACATTGTCAGTATCTGTGGTTAATCAATTAGCTATATCCTCAGTAAATAATCTCATAGCTATAATCTACTGTATATGAGGTGTTTTATAAACCTTATCTTATTTAATCTATCTGACCTCTTACCAAGATAGGAATTATTAGCATTTCATTATAACTCTGAAAATTAATCCTAAAAAAATTTAACTTACAGTGCCTTGGCTAAAAAGCATTAGACTCGGGTTTCAAATCCACTGCAAAATGGTACCTGGAGATTGTGAGAGAGAGTAATCACACTTTTAGCTGATTAAATGAGTTTGATTTGAAGGTCCAGGTGAATTATACCCTAGAATACTGATGGAATCTGCAGTGTGATTAAGAGCCATATATGAAAAATATTTGCAAAATCATGAAAATATGAAATTTGTCACAGGATGGAAAGCAGTGAAATGTCATTCCAAGTTTTTGTTTTGTGTGTTTTTTTTTTTTTTTTGCGGTACGCGGGCCTCCCACTGTTGTGACCTCTCCAGTTGCAGAGCACACAGTCTCAGCAGCCATGGCTCACGGGCCTAGCCGTTCCATGGCATGTGGGATCTTCCCGGACCGGGGCGCGAACCCGTGTCCCCTGCATCGGCAGGCGGACTCTCAATCACTGCACTACCAGGGAAGCCCCACTCCAGGTTTTATAAAGGAAAGTATTGTAGAATATGAGAAACAGATTGATTTCGATCTCCAGTGAAACATAAACAGTGCCTATTAGGAATCAGAATAGGTTCCCTCAAAACAAAACATATCAAACTAATTGCTAGAGTTACTATGTATATAATATCTGAGACTCTAGATCCCTGAATCTCAGTGTAATTTCAAATTCATCAGACAGTGTGATAAATCATATGTCAAATTTAGTAAAAATGGTAACAGCTACCATGTGTCCAACCTTATATATGTACCAGAACCAGGGCTTGCCACTGTAGATAGATCTTTTCTCATTTATTCTTACAGTAAATTTATGAGACAGACAGGATTATTCCTTCTAATACAGTTGATGAACTGATGCTGAGAGAAATTGTATAATTTGCTTAAGTCATAAGCCTATAAGGGTTAAATCTATGGTTCAAACTCTGGTTTGTTTAAATAGGCATTTGATAGAATGTTTCATTATATCCTCATAAACATGGTTGAAAATATGGGTCAAGTGGTAATCAGTTAACAGAAGTTAGACGTTGCTGAACAGCCTGACCTCGAATAAGCTCTAGAGATGTCTCCAATAATGAGGCATAGGATTTGTGCTTGACCCTGTCATGTTCAAAATCTGTATCAGTGATTTGCATGAGATCTATCAAATATTCAGAAGATGTAAAGCTAGAAGTTATACCTACTGTGTTGAATGGTGGTCAAGAATCAAAAAGAGCCTAGCAGGTGGAACTATGCAATTAACGAGATGAAATTAATAGAATAGGTTTTGAACTTAGGTAGGCTCACTTGTTTATTCATCCTTGAGGCATTTGTTAATAAGTATTTCCAAAGTTCAGGCACTGTGGTGGGTGCTGGGAGAATAATGATGAGGAATGTGTGAACATTGCCCTCTAGGAGTTTATATTCTAGTGTTTAAGTGAAAGAACAAAGGAAATGACACATAGTAGCAATTTCTGTGAAATAGGAGTTCTTACTTGACTACAGATTCATTTGTACAAGATCAAGATCAAGGAAGGAAGTACATTAAATATATTTGCAAATTTTGTAATCTCTATTTTAAGAGAAATTCTGAGTAACCAGGGTTGTTAGCTGTTTAGCTTGGGGAAAAAAAAGATATTTAGATTGAAAAAAGATTTAGGAAATAATAGTGTTCTTTAGATATTTGAGGACTTTCCCCAGGAAATGGGAATTAGACTTAATCTGCGTAGCTTCAGAAGGCTGAATTTGGATCACTGACTAAAAATTAGAGTGAAACAAGTTTTCATTCAGCATAAGGAAAAACTTTATAGCTTGTAGTTATACAAGATGAAAAGGGCTGCCTTATAAGAATCCATGCATTTAATAATATGTCAAGGAATGTGTAGAGGCATCCCTATAAGGAAAGAAGGTTAAGTAACTTCTCATCTTAGTTTTAAGATTCCAAATATAAATATAATATTCATTTGATCTAGTGGAAAAGTATATACCACCAGTTTTCCCATGTACAAAAAATAAAAACAAATGCCATATATTCTAATCTACTATTGAAAAGATAGTAGCACATATTAATCTTGAGATAATTAAACTTCTCATTAGGCATCTAAAATATAAAAATTGTTCCTAAAGATTAATATCTATACAAGAGAAATATTATGTCCACTATTTCAGAGCAGACAGGAAAGTCATACGAAAGGTCGATGTCAAAAAGTTTCAAAAATAGCATCATGATTTATGTGCTGTGTTTGTGGACCTAACAGGAACATTTGATTCCGTTAACCAAGTTTAGTATGTCAGCAACCCTGTGAAAGATTGACTGTCCAAAGAAAGTTAAAATATTTGCTTTCTCTGTGAAGAAATTATACAGAGTTGTAGATATAAAAGAGGCAAACCATGTTTTTCAACCTCTGTATTTTTAGTAATGATTAGCATTATGGTTTTGATTCAGTTATCAATGTTATAGGAGGTTACACAAAATAACTCATGCAGTTAGTTTTTTTCCAAAGGCAAAAGCTGACAATTATTGTTCTAGATTCCATGTATTTTGGGGCACATGTTCATTTCTGTAACTATAAAGTATGTTCTTAAAACACTCCCCAGTTGACACTTATTCATCATTTGGCACCTTGCTGAATGATTTGAGACTGCAATTCATAGATGATTATTTTATCTTGGAACCATTATCGCTCACCATGCTACTGTTAAATATGGAATGGCTATTTTATTGCTAAAATACAGTGGTTCCTTTGGATGATTGAATAAGAGAGGATTATGGTACTTAAATCAATATCCAAATACGACAAATCCTCTTTCCCTGCTAACCACCTTTCTGCAAAGTCATCAGACTTGAAGCTTGGCCTTTTTCATCTTAAGAAGCCTGACCAGTTTCCTCTATAATACCTAGAACATGCATTCATTTATGCAGTCATTCAAAATAGTCATTGAATGTCAACATATTTCAGTCACTGTGTTGAGCTAGATGGAGCATTTAGCCCAGACTTGGGGCATCAGGGAATGTTTATTAGAGAAAGCAACAGTGAAAATGAGAGCTGAATGAATAGGTGTTAGCCAGGCAAGAGGAGGAAAAGCATTCCAGAACAAGGGATTTGCATATGAAAAGTCCTAGAGGTAAGAGAGAGCACTGCATAATTTGAGAATTTCGGACGGCTGCATATGGGTTTAGCATAGAGTGCAAAGTTTGCAGTGGCTAGACAGAAGGCTGGAGGGGTAAACAGAAGCCAGATTATAAAGGTCTTCCTTGCCATGCCAGAGAGATGATAGTGACCTCAAATGAAATGGGAAATGCAGGAGTATTAGCAGGTTTCAAAAGAGATGAGCTTGATTTTTGACATCTCAAATTCAAATGCTTTTGCATTATGCAATAAGACCTAGCTAAGAAGCAATTAGAAACGTAAGTCTGGAACTCATTAGAGATAGATATCTAGGCAGAATATATATAAAATTTAGAGTTTGGGGTACATAGAAGATAGCTGAAGTTCTAGTAACGGTTAAAATCACCAAGGTAGAAAATGTAGGAAAGAAAAGAGATAAGAGCCAAAATTAGAATCAAGGACCCCAATCTTACTCAACAGAAAAGGGAAGAAGAATCCATGAAGGAGGGTTAGAAAGAGTAGCCATAGAGGTAGGAAAATAATAGTACATACTGTACTATTAAAGAACCCATAGGAAGAGAAAATTTCAAAGAAAGAGTGGCCAGAAATATCAGCTGCTGCAGATAATTCATATATCATGAGGACTGATTATTGTCAGTAAATTTTGATTTAGCAACAAAGATCTTATGCATGAGTCTGGACTTATCCTTCAATAGTGAAATCAGAAGCCTGTTTGGGGGAGGGGAATAGATAAGTTAGGAGTCTGGAATTAACATGTACACACTACTATATATAAAATTGATAAACAACAAGGACCTACTATATAGCACAGGGAACCATACTCAATATCTTGTAATAACCTATAATGGAAAAGAATATATATATACATATATAAATATATATACATATATATATATATATATATATAGAGAGAGAGAGAGAGAGAGAGAGAGAGAGAGCGCGCACGAGAGCCTGTTTAAAGAATGAATAGGTGAAAGGGAGATGAGGAAGTAGAGACCAGCAATGTAAACAATGCTTTTAGGAAGCCTATCAAACATAGGATGGAAGTTGTCCAGAAACCCCAGAGATTTTTTTAAGATAAGAAAAGCTTGACCAGCCTCAACTGTCAATGGAAATAAGCCATCAAAGAAGGAGAAAATGCAGGTGCTGGAGGAAATGGGAGACAGGAGGGCCTTCTTCCTAAACCAGAGTTTAGGAAGAGAGAAGCTTTAGACAGAACAACACACCACTTCTTGTGGACAGAACTAAATGTCGAAGGGATGGAAAGTAATGCAGACAAGATGATGTGCTGTTTAGCAGGAAGCTAAGGGAACACCCAATGAGGGCTTCCTTTTCCCTGAAAATAGAGGGCTAACATCTGAGAGTGAGGTGGGGAATTAGAAGATTTGAGATTTGCATCCTATCATATAGAAAACTGGATCCATTTAAGAGTGAATTATAAAATCTATCTGTAAGTAACACAATGTGTTTTCAAATATAACAACAAATAATGAAAAAAAAAACCCACGGTATTCTAAAATTCATTGTGATAATGGCATGGTTTCTCCCCAGAGAGTAACATAAACATAAAAAAAGTCAGAGGAAGAGACTTCAGTTATTGTTTGTGGTGAATGACCACACATACCATACCAAACACTGGCCATTAGATGACACATGAAAAATAAATATGTTCTTCTAGATTAATTGAATAAAGCAAAGAGCACAGCATATGGAAAATTTACTGTAGAGCCCACAGGTGGCTATGTGGTTCCAGCTGAGCTGATCAGGAGATGGGTTCACTAGCATATATATATATACATGTATTTTGTTACTGACATTTTTGCTTCTTAACCTTTAAAAAAATACTATTTATAAGAAATTACCCTTCTGACCATTCCAAATGCGGTTTTATAAAATCAAGCTAAAATCCAACTCTAAATTCCTTCTATTTCTTCCTTTTTCTCAACTCCTAAAGTCAACTGTCCCATTTCCAGTAAATTCCACATTTCTTATTTGCCATGTTTCTTATTTGCCATTTTAAAAAATTTTTCCAAAAGTGGAAATAAACTCTTATAGGTTAGAATATTATTTTACCTTTTCCCTCATTTGATTCCTCCTGGTGCCTTTCTCAGTACCTGGCTTGTAGCTCTTCCTAAGTCCTTATTGCGTGAATAATTGCTAAATATATTGTTAAATAAAGTTCCACTTTGTGAGAATTTTAATTTCAAAACTGTTTACGCAATATTCTGAAACTGTTCTCATTTTCTTGTGGAAGTGTCTTAAAGCATATTACCCAAGTGCCTCTTACTATGCAAACATAAAAAGAGAATATTGACTTGAGATCCCTGGTTTTAGGTTGGGTCCTCCTATCTATAAAGAATGATCAACATTTGGCAAGAATTAGGTGAATAACATTCTTAACGTGGTAACTAGGCTGACTTTTTTTTTTTTTTTGCTATTCCTGCCCCTTAAAATATTTATGTTTTCCACCCTGGTTTGGTTTCAAAAAGCCCACTGATGGGTATGCACCAAGGCCCCAGGATTTTTAGCACTTTTTTTTAACACCTTGTAGAGAAGAAATGTAAATAGCCAGATGCTACAATAAATTTTAGAAATTTGTGAAGTCTATTCCCCAGATTAGAGTAAGAGAAAAACTAATGCAGAGATTGATGTAGGGAAAAGAGAACAGAAACTCTTGTCAGTATAGCTACAACAGCCCAGTATTCGTTTCTCAAATCAAAGAGCTTCTTTAAAAGTATGTATCAATATGTTTAAGAGCTGAGTTCTCTCTCAATGATATGTGTGTGCACATGCGCATGTGTGTTCACAGGAGCACACAAACGCGTAGGTGGGGAGCTGTATGATAAATTACATTCTTTCATTAATTTAAAAACAAACATCCCTCTTCCTTTACAGAATTGTCAACATCACACTGCTGGTGACTTCTGTGAACGATGTGTTCTTGGATATTATGGCATTGTCAAGGGATTGCCAGATGACTGTCAGCAATGTGCTTGCCCTCTGATTTCTTCCAGCAACAAGTAAGATTGTGAAATATTACCATGTTTCCCAATCAGTAACACCATCTGTGTAGCACATGGGCTTTCTATGATTTGGCTATTCTTTTCATGTAGACAAAAGTCTCAATTTAAGATAGAGTTTTTAAACAATATAAAAACGTGACAAAAGTGAGCACATAATACTCTATGGTTCATTTTTCTTTTAAAACTCTGTCCCAAGTAAATAATGCTTATTAATTAAAATGTAAATACCAACATTAACTTATATTTATGAAATAAATAATATATGTACAAATGTGCATAATTTTATAAATTTTTAGAAAGGTCTAGTGTTTGCATATAGTTCTGCCATAAATTCAGCTATGAAGGATTGTTTGATGCATATTATATAAATTTTGTAGCTGTTTCCATTCATTTTATGTGTTTAATTCATGATTGGTAAAGAATTATCAAGGAAATAATTGAAAAATAATGTTGTTAAAGCAGGGTGACTTATTGTTATACTCCAGAGTAAGTCAATATCTCCCAGAATCACAACCCCCTTTCTGTTAAGATAGTCTGAGCTTGGTACCATGGAAACACAGCCATAAGGGGAAACAAACGCTGGCATATTTTATTTTAGTGCTGTCAGAACATTCTGCACTGTTTATGTATTGATGAAAACCCCTAGGTGTTTTCACTTACCTTTTTGCTAAGGCTATCTATACTTTCTGCTAAGTGATTTATAGACATCAATCTCTACATTGTAGGGCATTTATTTCTCTAAGAATTTGCTTTTGAAAAGAATGTAGGGCACTTTGTTCAGAATTAGAATCCTGGACACCTTATCTTGAGCGTATAAGAAGCACAAAGCAACTCAGATGAAGAACTGTTTCCACCTATACTCACTAAGTTTCTTTTTCCATCTCTGGCTTTGTTTACATTTTGCAAACATTTTCACGTAATTGTCTCCCTTTCCTCTGTAAGCACCTCTTTTTGGTTGAACAGAGTCACAAGTTTTGCATAGGGTCTCAAATGTAAATTTTTAGGTAAGTGGTGTATTGATGAGGATAAAATACATGATCTTCTTGTTGATCCAAGCACCAAGTGGTAGGTGTATGAAAAATATCATTTTCCTTTCCCTAATCTACCTCTGATGACCAGATTTTGAACAGGAGAATGCTGTTTATTGTTTATTAAAATATAAATGATCTGGATTAGAAAAATTCAATAATTAATTTATAATTTCCTGTTGGGCGGACTATAGCAAAAGCTCCAGGAGATATAAAAAAGAAGCATAACACCTCTTGGAGAGGCTCACAGTAAAATGGGTGTCTTCAGAGAGGTCAACTGAGATATAAAGAGAATTCAAAGGCACAAAGTACCACAGTTGACTGTGGAAACTTAAAGAACATATTTAAAGAAGTAGGAGTATTTATAATAAATTTAAAATGTATTTAAATTATTAAATTTACAGTGGATTGAAGGGTTTTTACTGATGGAGATAGTAGAAAATGTAAGGAGCAGAAGCTTAGCAGCAGAAAACGCAAATCATGTTTAAGAACTGTTAAGAGTTTGGAGCATGGGTTCAAATAGAATTTCATAATTACAGAAGAAAATGAATGAGAGAATGGAGGCCATAGTGTAGAAATCCATGAATACCAGTCTAAGAAATTGCTATTTAATTTTCTATGTAATGAGGAAACATTACACATTTTTATTAAAAAAAAAAGATTAATGTGATGAGAGCCACACTTTAGGAAGACTATTATGATGGAATTGAGTGTAATGAATTGAAACAGGAAAATAAGAAAAGCAAAGAGACTGATTAAAAAGCTATTGCACTAGCTTAGGCAAAAGATAATTAGAACCTGAAAGTAGGTAATAGCAACAAGAATAGAGACAAGGAGATGGATGTGAGAAAATTGTTGAATGCAGCTCTACAGGGTTGATAACTAATTAGATACGACAGGTTTAGGCAAAGCAGGATTTGAAGCCAGGGATTTGTAGCCAGGTTGACCCCCCAAAATGGTGGGGTCATTAACTGAAATAGAAACCAGGAGAGAGCTGCTATAGAAGAAAGACAATTTATGTTTCAAATAAGTTAAATTGATATGAAAGGTCTATCTGAATGGAAATATGCAAATAGCCACAAGAAATCAAAACCTGAAAATTGGGAGGGCAGATGAAGGAAGTGATATGTTAATAAATGAATTATAGATAAGATTCCCCAGGGTCATGTTACTCAAGGGGAGCACATGGAAAGAAGGAAAGACAAGACTATGTACGTTAGAGAAGTCAGAAGAGAAAGAAGACCCAGGACAAGAGCTGTGAGGGAGGCAATGGAACCGAGGCCACACTGCCCCTGACACAGTGAGAGAAAAGGGCAGCAGAGAATGAGCATTGGATGCTGCTCTCCCAAGGGAGACTAAGTACATACAGTGGCAATTAACTGTGCAGGTCCCTGATGGATTTTGGCAATCAATAGTGGAAGCAGACATTAGGTCACGTGGGTGTGAGTGTACAGCTCTAAGAAATGTGAAGAAGGGAAAGAAATAGTACTACCTTAATTGATTAGCAGGATCAACAAAAAAGTGTTTTCATATTTGTTTCACTTTTGTTTTATATGAGTTACGTAATTTAAGTATATTTTTATACAAAGGACACTGTAAGAATCAAGTATGAAATCAAAGTGGCTAGTTCAATGGCTTTCAAACTTTATTGATTGCAGCCACTGTAGGAAAACCTTTTTTAATCATAAGCTAGAACACAAAAAATGTGTGTGTGGATATCTAGCTAGCTAGCTAGCTAACTAACTAGCTAGCTAGCTATACATATATAATATATACTGTAACTTCTATTCAATTTTATTTTCTTGTATTATTAGAAGAAACTTTAGCCAAAGCCCACTAAAGTGATTTCATGACCCCCTAAGGTCATCACATAAAGTTTGGAACATTCATTAACAAAGTAAAGACCTATGTATGATGAGAAGAGAAGCACTTCTCCCTGAGATAAGAAAAAAAGATTCTGAAACATAGATGGAGGAGGCTGAGATATCCCTCTTCATAGATGGAGGATGGTGAGTAAGTGATTACTAACTCACCCACATATTAGTTCAAGTCTCCAATATCTCTTACCAAAACAAATACAATGAACTTTTAACCATTGTGACAGTACAGCATTGCTCGCATACCCTCAAGGGTTTTCCACTGCCTACCAAGGAAAGCTCAGATATTTTAGCAGAGTGTTAGAAACTCTCTGCAATCTGACCCCTCTTTCCAGGCTCAATGCCCTCTCCTCCCTTCTACAATGAGGCCAAGTTTGAGTTTCTCGGAGCTTTTCTTCTCCAAATGTGTTCAGCAGTTTTTGCCAGACAAAGAAAAAGCTGCATGGTTTCACATATGGGTGTAATCTAAAAACGAACAAACTCATGGAAACAGTGTACAACGGTAGTTGCCAGGGAGCAGGGAACGGGAGAAATTGGGAGAGGGTGGTAAAAGGGTGCAAACTTTCAGTTATAAAATGAATAAGGTCTAAGGATCTAATATATAACATAGTGACCACAGTTGATAATACATTATTGTGTAATGGATACTTACTAGGAGAGTAGAACTTGTGAATTCTCACACAAAGGAAGGTAAATATATGAAGTGATAGATATGTTAATTATCTAGATGGTGGGAATGCTTTCACACCATACACGTGTATCAAATCATCACGTGTACACTTTAAATATATTACAATTTTTTTTGCCAGTTATACTTTAATAAAGCTGAAAAAACACAAATAGATATATAATGTAATATCAGATAGTGAAAGTGCCACCAGGAAAGAATAGAGCAGCCTCAGTGAATCTGGAGTGAATGGGGTACCCTTTTAGTTAGGGTGCTTGATGAAGATCTTCACAAACAAACAGGTGAGGCTTGTTCAGAGCCTTTAATGAAGTAATGGAGAGAGTCACCTGACTACCTGGAGGAAGAGCAGACCAGCCAGAGGAAAAAATAAGTGCACTGGCCTGGAGACAGGCCACGCTTAGTAGACAGCAAGGATCCAGGGCAGCTGGAGCAGAGCGAATGGGGACAGGGGAAGGGTGACAGGAGTTGGAGTCAGGGAAGCTCCAGTGAGTAACTAAACGTCCTGAAGCCTAAAAATCTGCCAATGGCAAGAGGTGGCTTAGAACAGGATAATGCAATGAATTAATTATGGTAACACCAGCAGCATTTGCAGATAGAATACCTGTGGAATGTGAGAGAAAGGAGACAAAGGTGACTCTGTGGTTTATGGCAGAGCAAATGGAAGCAAAGTAAGCAAAGTGTGGCCATTGACAGAGACAGGAAAAATGATAGAATGGTTAGCGGTATTTTTTGGAGGACAGGAGCTCAGTTTTAGATTTGTTAGGATAGATGCAGTATTTAGAGTCTTTTAATACTGAATGAGATCATTTAGGGGAGAAAGGACAGGACAGGATAGGAGAAACCTAAAGGCTAAACTGTGAAGCATACTAAGAGGTCAAGGACATGATGTAGATCCAGCAAAGGAGACTGAAAAGGAACAATCAGTGAACTGGGATAAGGGGGTGGGATCCCAGAAGCTAATTCATTTCAGTAGACTCCACAGGGGATGACACAGAGCAGCAGACTCTAAATCTCAGAAATTCTGTTGAAGCAACCTTGGAATTAACAGATCTAAGGGAATGTAAAAGATGGCCTACAAGAGGAAAAACAGTCGGATTTCTGAGTGATCCTGCAGACAGTATGAAAATTGAGAGGAGATGAGGGATTTGGGAGCATAAAGAATAAACTCTAACCTCAAGTAAGGTGTAATTCCTACTTCCTCTTTCATAAGTCCTTATATATGATGTAAGGAAAAAGTTTAGTCCACCATAATGTCATAATTCAAAAAAATTTATATCTACTATCCAAGGAGAATTATAACATTCCTGCATAGTAATTGAGACAGATATGTTACTATAAAGGAATATAATTTAATTATGTTGGCTCTGTAGAATTTCCCTTGAATGTCTAAAAATCTGTTTCCAAGTGCAGATGAACTCAGCATCAAGCTGAGTTAAAAGAGCTAGAAGCTTGCAAGAATGTGTCAATTATGTATTTGTGGGTCTATTTTTGTGAAGGCAAAAAAAATAATTTGTTGAATAATGATGTTGTGAGTAGTTGATCAATTCGTTCACATATTTTGCAAAGGTTAGAGTTTATTACTCATTCATGTACTATTGATTTAATGCATTAGACAGAAAATTGAAATAGTGTCCTAATGGCACCTGACCAATAGGAGTTGCAGCTCTGGTCTATATACTTTATTGCTTTTTCAGCATCAACTGCTTTTGCAGACCAACAAAAAGGAAAATGGTGTTTGCAGCATTACCATTTTGCAACGAATATATGTGTCTTTTCTTCCTAAATTTCCAGTGTACCATGCATTTTGTCCAGTGGGAATGAAGCACTACTTGTATTTGAGAGAGGTTTGTAAAAATACAAAACTACGTTTTAGCATAGTTTAGTTTTCAAGTCTTGTCTAGTATTTCTTTTGCGGTGTAAGGTGATCAAGAATCCTGGAGAAGGGCTGACTGGCCGTGGTCTGTCAGTGTTGTAGTGAAAACAGGGCATGTTATATGAGACCTACTTACTAGAAGAGATTATAAAATTGTCAGAAAAGCTTATTCATTTTCATGCAGAAAGATTTCCATTCTTCTTGCCTCACACTAGATCACATTATTTTGTGTTTAAAGTAAAATGTAGCTTGAAATCTGTATATAAATTAGAAAAGGCACTCTTTTAAGTGAAACATCTATTCACACATCATGCATTGAAATGCCAGTGGCAATTTGGGCTTTTTAGAAAAAAAATTATATAGCTTTTATGTCCCCATTTTTTTAACCTGAAAGATATTCAATAATACTTATTCTACTATCTGACAAATATGCAGGAATTCTCATCATGTTTTTCTTCTGATTCATGAAAAATAGTACACTTTCTCTGGGTGTTTAATATTTTCCTGGTTGTCACATAATTATTAAAATTTCAAAGTTTTAACATGGTCGGTGAGATGCATTGTTAATTCATCAAAAAACAACCATCTTTATTTGCTGACTATTATTAGTAGTACTTAGTTGTGATAGCCTACCCTTGAATAGAAACTTATAATTATAAATATGCCATTTCTAACCATCAAAAAATAGTTCCAATCATCTAGTTAATAGATAGAATTGCTTAAATGTATAAAATAAATAAGTCAAAAGATTTTTTGCAATCTTTCTTTTCTGATTCAGTTTCAGCCCTTCTTGTGTCGCGGAAGGCCTGGATGATTACCGCTGCACAGCTTGCCCTCGAGAATACGAAGGCCAGTACTGCGAACGGTAGGAACAGTCATGATACATTTAGAGCAATGATGCATAGAGATCATATAATAAAAGATCATAGTAGAAAAGTATTCATTATTTTTATGTCATTATTTTCATATTCTCTAGTAGCTTATATGCTTTCAAAAGTATTTTTATATCTTTAGACTTTATCCAAAGAAAGTTGTTTACTTCCATCTGTTTAGACTTTTTCTAAGATTCCAAATTATTTCACAATTATCTAATTTATATTTTAGCATATATATATGTATATACTCCAACATAGATTAGAGAGGGAGAGAGAGACAGAGGGAGGGAGCATTTTACAAGAACAAATAAATAATTTCCAAAAGCTTATCTGTAGTTAACAGTAATAAAAAGTTGGCCACACATAATTCTCATTTTAATTCACTGGAAGTTGGCCACACATAATTCTCATTTTAATTCACTGGAAGTTGTTGGCTAGCACTAACTGCATGCACATCACTGTTCTGAGCACTCTGGCACTGCATCAGCAAGTATACACGTAATTCAGAATATAAATGGTATCAGGAATTCTTAATTAAAACCACGAAACATTAAAGTGTTATTTGGTTCTCCTTTTCAACACACAAACAATAGTATTTAAATGCCTCCTCTCACCATATTTTTTACAAATTCTGATAATGCATGTATGGAGTTATTAAATTGAATGCTAACATGTAATACAAATGGTAAGTTAAGAAACAGAATTCCAGACTGACTGTCTAGGAAGGTTGTAATTTATATTTTTCTGGATGCATATTTTCTATAAGATCAGTATCTTGGATACTCAAGCTTATCACCACTATTTTTAGTAGGTTTTTATTCTTTCTAAGGTAATGGAGAGCAACTGATATTAACTATTAACATTAAACACACATGATAATTTTAGTGTAATTGATAACAGTATAAAGTTCTATAAAGACCCTTGGACATAGCTGAGCTCCACAAACTGCTGGGTCTCATTTTTCTCTTTTATAACATCAGAATAGCTGATACTGTACCTACTTTCCACTGACATTATGAAGATCAGGTAAATGGAGGATAACCTGCCTGAGTACCTACATAGAGGTCTCCTCTCCCATAGGAGAGGCAAAAAATCCTGAGAATTTACCCCCCACGCCTTCCTCCAGTGGCCCAGATCTAATGACTCGCTAGTGTGGGAGTACAAAGGTCCAGCTCCTTTGCCCGAAAGCTGAACAAATCTTGAGATGCTATTTATGCTCCAGAGATTTCCATGGACTTAGGCTAAGACTGGAACCTCACCTGGAATCACACCATTGCCTGGATTCTTTCTTTTCCATTTCCTGCTTCACCCACTCCTTTGCTGGATTCTTCTAGGAGCACTTCCTTAAATTACGAGTCTCTTTGCAAATATAAACCAATATTATCATCATCAATTTAAGAATCGTCTTTTAATATAACCAGCAATGGTTGTGATAATAATGGAAATAAATAGGTAACTAAATAATTAAACACGTTTTCTAAATTCCAATTCTGTTTCTATAAGTTTGCAAAATATATTTCTAGATAATTCTGTATGTGGTAACTTTAAACACAATATCCACTACTTGCATATATATATATATATATATATATATATATATATATATATATAAAACAGTACATTCACAATTTCCATGCCAACAGAGATTTGTAACAATTAGGTAACTAAAAGCAGTACAAAATCCAAAAACATTTCCATTTGTTGTGGAGATATATACATCATTTGAATATGTATATTTTAATGTCAGCCAGCGTGCTTTAGTGTTCATGCTTAGGCTAATATTCATTTCATGCCCTTGTAAACCCCAGTAGGATGATGACTAAAACATCCCTGGATGCCAAGGGGATTATCTGCCATAATTTATGAAAAAATGTTTGATACTATAGCTACATTTGTAAATTGGAGTTTCCACTATCTATAAAAGCATGTATATAGAAAAGACTGGAAGGGTACACTGAAATGACAGTTATTGTCATAAGGCAGAGTGATTATAGAAAAATTACTTTTTTAACATCCATAAATGTTTAATCAATAAGAGGTGACAGTTTATATAGCATAGAGATGAGCAGGGTCATACACTATCAAATGGGAATGGCTTGAATTGTTTTTGCAGTTCTCAAATGTTGTTACAGCTCCACATTCATCATCTCTAACACATAAATGATCAGGTCATATTTCCCTGAAAAATTGCTTTTATTCAGCTAAATTAATCCAAAGGTCTTGCTTAAATTTTTATTGTAACCTTCCAAATAAATTTGTTTCACTTCTGAGAGCTTCTTAAATCATTTAAATCACCTTATGACCTGCCCAAACTCATCAGCTCAGGTCTAAAACTGCTTAAATGTCTTGAGTGTCACTGTATTGTAGAAACCCCTACCCATGCTTTGTCTTCGTTACTCTTGTAACTAAAACTCTTTGAACATTTAATCATTCTGAACCTGCTTAGAATTGAATTCTTTCACCTGAAAATGTTAAGAAACCATTTAAGTGGGCTTATTTAAATGATACTTTTATTGAGCATTTGTAATAGTACATTGGAAATAAAATATTAAAACCATAAATCTATAAAAACCTAACGTTACAGATCATTTTCTTCTTGCTTTGCTTTTTCTAACCAGCATGGGATGAACTAACTTTCACAAGCCTGCAAGTTTCTACAATCCCAGGCCACTAAAGATGGTCCAGGATTATCTGGCTAGTGTTTACAACTTTTGCCTTCAATTTCCTACTGTCTCTCAGCTTCCTCCCATATTTTCCTCTTGAACAAAAATTCTTACCGTTGATTATATTTAGGCTATGTGTATAATTTATTTTCCAATCCAGGATACTCTAGGGAAAGACAGAATATGTTTTTAATACTTAAGCCAGGACAACAGGCAAACTGGGACCATTCTGGGTAAACCAGAGCGTATGGTTTTGCCAGCATCTTGTAAAGTTATCAGACTTCCAGTAACATAACCGACAGTGGTATATACGTAGATGAATGGTTGCACAGACGGGTAGAAGAGAGTGGATGGCAATTTGGCTTCATCCAGTTGGATTTCCTTTCTAATTTCTCAAGTCGGTGTTACATATTTTATTGGCATAACATTACCCCACTTCCAGAGATACACAATGAAAAATCCATCTTGAGGAAGATGTGGTAGAAAGGAAAGACCAGTCGAATTAAATAGAAAATGTAGTAGTTTATCGCCACTTGCTTCTTTTTGCTCATTAGTAAAATTAATGGGTTGAATTCCTTGGTCATTTTGATCTCTAAAATGCGTGCTTCTAGGAAAGCCCAGGAGTAAACAGAAAATTTTATTCATTTCTAATTTAAAAATGAAACCTTCAAAAAAAAGTTTATGATCTAGAGCAGTAGTGGGCAGAGTATGGACCACAAAATTTGGCCCATTGCCTAATCCTGTATGGCACTCAAGCTGGGAATGGCGGTTATGGGCAAACTTTGATGACAGAGAGCAATAAATTTGAGCCCTAGTTAAGTAAATTTGAGCCCTAGTTAAGTAAATTTGATACCTCAACAAGAATCCCATTCTTCTCATTATTAGTTTGGTTTTCCATTAGTAGATTATTATTATAAAACAATTTATATTCTATTATTATGTTTTGAATTCCATCAGCCAACAGTGTTTGAAAATTTCTTTCACTGCACGAGTTTGATTTCGCCTCTTGACCTGCAAAGCCTAAAATATTTACAGTCTGGTTCTTTACAGGAAAAGTTTGCTAACTCCTGATCTATTGACTTCTGGTATCAATTTTGTTTCATTCAAACAATACACACACACACAACAACAATTTCGAGACATGACTTACTACTAATCTCCTTTGCTTTGTCACTGTTTAAATTCAGGTGTGCCCCTGGCTATACCGGCAGCCCAAGCAGCCCCGGAGGCTCCTGCCAAGAATGTGAGTGTGACCCCCATGGCTCACTGCCTGTCCCCTGTGACCCTGTCACAGGGATCTGCACGTGCCGACCCGGAGCCACGGGGCAGAAGTGTGACGGCTGCAAACACTGGCATGCGCGCGAGGGCATGGAGTGTGTTTGTACGTATACTAACTTAGCTGTTAGTTCTGGGGGCCTTGGTTCCAATTCTATCTCATTTCCAATGGGAAAGACTGACTTTTTTTTTTCTTATTCTGCAATAGCTAGTGTTACTCTTCATTTTCTCTGACACTATCTATCCACCTTCTTCTGTTTGCCTGCTGTTTTTGTCTCCACCTCCTGAGCCGAGAACAGCTGAGAAAATCCTCAGCATGCTTTAGTCAGTTCATTGAAGACCTACAGCAAAGCTCCCGGAGGCAGATTTTATTTTATTTTGCCCATCTCAGAGTTTGCAGTTTTACCTAAAGTTGACATTGCCTTTGTGACAGATTAAAGGTCTGGGTTTATTAAATATTCTTAGAATCCTCCTGAATTTGTAATCAGCTGGACAGACACTGTAAGGCTTGAATTACAACTGACTTTTCTTTTCCGAGTTTTTTTTGTTTTTTTTTTTTTCTTTTCCGAGTTTTTACAGAAATCCATGGGCATCCTGCTTCGTAACTTTCTCTTGCCCTACAGAACCTGGAAGCAGTGACAATGAACTCAGGTGTTTTTACTCATATGTTTTGTTTTGTTTTAATAACTGCTTCTGGATTCAGTAATGCCATACTGAACATACATCGAATATCAGTAGTTAAATAGAATTCTTGGATCTTATATAAATTCTAATCTAAAACAGTTATTTATAAATTTAGAGAGGACAGTTATATTATGGTATTCTTTTCCTTGAGGGAATTTACATTAGTGGTCTTAATTCTTTCTAACAAATAGAAATGGAAATTATTTAAGTGTCTTTTATTTCAATATTTATTTATTTTAATGTATTTACACATGCCAGTATTTCTGGTTTTAACATCTATGTGTGTCTGAAGCTTAACATTTTAACTAGAATTTTTGTTTGTGCTCTAGTTTGATGAGTTACCTCAAAAGCTAAGGCTGGCTTTTTAGATATGCCAAAAGGTAAAGACTGGGTATGTTTGGGAATATAACTTTTTAAACTTTTTTTCTATGTATTTCAACAATCTTTGATGAAAGTGTATTGCATTTAAAATAAAAGTAAGTGTCAAGGTTGATGGGAGGGGAGAGATGAAGTGTAATATGTAATATACATTTACGTTATCGTATTCAGTTATTGGTGTATACATATTCACTCTTCTCAAGTAAAATGGCATATTTTAATGATAATTGAAATGGACTTCCAATGTACTCCAACTAGTTTTAATATTATTGACACTAAATTATTAATATGGAAATATTTAACTAAGTAATATATAGATATTCCTAACCTAAATGCTAATCTAACGGACCTTGAACTATAAAGTAATTAATTTTCTAGAGGTGAGATCAGAAAAATCTGATCTCTTTTTCTATGAGTTTGTTGGTTTCTTTGCTTTCTACCTTGTTCCATTAATCTATATGTATATTTTCGTGCCAGTACCATACCATTTTGATAACTGTAGCTTTGTAGTAGGGTCTGAAGTCAAGGAGCCTGATTCCTCCAGCTCTGCTCTTCTTTCTCAAGATTGTTTTGGCTCTTTCATGTATTTTGTTCTTCCATACAAATTTTAGAATCATTTGTTCTAGTTCTGTGGAAAATGCCATTGTATTCTGATAGAGATTGGATCAAATCTGTAGATTGCTTTAGGTAGTATGGTCATTTAAACAATACTCTTCCAATCCATAAGCACGGTATATCCTTCCATTTGTTTGTGTTGTCTTCAATTTCTTTAACCAGTGTCTTACAGTTTTACAAGTATAGATCTTTCACCTCCTTAGTTAGATTTATACCTAGGTATTTTATTCTTTTTGATGCAATTGTAAGTGGGATTGTTTTCTTAATTTCTCTTTCTAATAGTTTGTTGTTAGTATATAAAAATACGATAGATTTCTGTATATTAATTTTGTGTCCTACCACTTTACTGAATTCAATGATGAGTTCAAATAGTTTTGGGGCAGCGCCTTTAGGGTTTTCTATATATAGCATCATGTCATCTGTAAACAGTGACAGTTTTACTTCTTCTTTTCCTTCTATCTTTCTATATCCTTAAGCTAACTTAGAGCAAGAAACCAAAGAATGGATTGACCCAGCACATTTGATCTGCAGGGCCCGTTTTGTCACGTGTGCCTATAGTAGAATTTTATAATGCCCGTGAGTGGGAGTGGATGAAAGTAGCCTGGTTCTGGCAAGAGAATATTTATATAGTAAGAGAAATGTCTTCTGAGAAAAGCTTCTTTGGAGCCTGGAGCATGTATTGTACAGTTAATTCTTCTCTCTTTGGTTCATTCTCTAGAAAACACAGTTTAATTTGGCCTACATCATGGATATGTATACCCCCCAAAAAATGTAAGATAAATGACGTTGGCATGATCATTGCAGTATCTCAGGTGAGCTGCATATTGGTGGAAGGAGTCTCCCTGTATAGTTAGTTTATGCTCTTAATTTATTTAACAAATAATTTTAAATTGTGCTGTAGAGGACACAGAGAAAATGCAGAAAGCATGAAAGAACTTTTCTTGACCACCTACATTTCTAAAAGAAACTAATAGCTGCCACGGACAATTGCCAGAGAGCAAGCTGGGGTTTTATTGGATCCAAAATAGTGAGTTTCTTGCAGGACACAGGCTTTTTATACATGGGCATTCCATTACTATCATGAAGAATTTACACGAATAGTCTGTGCCTTTAGTAGGAAATATTTAGATACAAGAGTCTCTCATAGTTAGCCAAATTCAAACCACCAACGTTCTCAACCCCGCCAAACCAACTCAGTGCCTGGGCACACCTGACCAACGTATCTGCTTTCAATCCCAGGCATCCCCTACAGCCCCTTCCGCCACACAGGATTCATCACAGTAGTAATTCTTTAAAGGTTCACCCGTGTTGAGAGCCTTCCATTTGTCAGAAATGATGTTAAGTGCTTTATATGCTGTTCTTTTCATTCTTGCCACGTCCCCATACATTATTATGTCCACAGTGTGATTTTAAAAAAAACAAACAAAAAAAACCTGAAATCAACTATACCCCAACAAAAATTTTTACATTTTAAATAAATAAATAAATAAAACTGAATTTAGGTGATTTAAGTCACCTTTCCAAGGTTCACCCTGACTTTTCAACAGAGTTGTGATTTGAACCTAGATCTGTCTTGAAAATCTTACTTTCTTAACCCCTATGCTGACTGTTAATGCAAGGCACAAAAAGAAAACATGGTTTTCCCAATATATTCAACATTAATTATTTCAGTTCTTAATTCATTTACTTCTTCTGGGCTTAGAGCCCATCTTACCTCTATGAAGAAGAAAGATAAAATGGGCTTAAAAAATGAAAAAATTTTAATGTGTATAATGTCAGTAGGTACATACATTTTTTTTCCCCTCTGCTAACCATTAAGACTCTTTCCTCTAAGTTTTAAAACATTATGGTAGTTATCAGGAGTTCCCTGGTGGTCTAGTGGTTAGGATTCAGAGCTTTCACTGCTGTGGCCCAGGTTCAATCCCTGGTTGGGGAACTGAGATCCCATGAGCCACATGGTGCGGCCAAAAAAACCAAAAAAACGTTATGGTAGTTATGATAGATTCTTATTCATCAGAGATGGTCAAGTGGAGTCCTGTCCTCTGTGCAGATGAGAAGACACACTAACTGGGTGCTCAGATTTCCTCCAAAGCCTTTTCATTTTTTTCTTGTGGGGATAATTGGAGAGAGCTCTGCAATGCATTCTTTCTTTACAGATGTTGATGAGTTCTGAGTAGATATTTTATTGGATTTCCCAAATCAGGACTTCTTACTAAGTTAGGTTAATACAAATCCAACTTCTTCTTTCAACCCTCATTCATAATTTACAAGTCATTTTATAAAGTGAGAACAACCACCTGCCTTTCTGAAATCTGAGACTCGGCAAGAAAAGCATTATTTATTTAATAGTAAAGTTTTGTATTGGGAAGCACAAAACTTGGATTTTTTCATGTCCTATTTTCTACAGACTAGTAGTTAACACTGAACAATTTGTACAATGTTTAAAATAGATTATGAGTGGCGTAGTAAAATATATTATTCTCCTAAAGAACAGAATTTAAAATTAGTAGCTGTTGGCAGGATGTCATTCTGTAAAGAGAGCCTGAAATATCATTTTATAAATATCATATTGATGCTTTCTATTTTTATTCAAAGCATATGAAATATTAGGTATATATCAGCTTTATTATTTATAGTCACAATTTATCTAAAATATAACATTTTAGAAGATGCTTTTCTTGCTAATGTTGCAAAAGCAATCATAAACTGTGGTTTTTTTACCTGTAACCTAAGGTAAGCCTAACTAAATGTGGTAGTGCACTAACTCTGTAAAATGTGCACTTTCTAGACACTTGATAAAACCCAAGGTTTGAAGTTTTACCCTGACTTGATACCGACCTGCAGAGACACAGTCTAGATTGTTGTTTTTATTTTTATTTTTTTTTAATTTTATTGAACCCTAGTTGATTTACAGAGTCTTGTTAGTTTCAGGTATACAGCACAGTGATTCCATTTTATATATGTATATTTTTTTTCAGATTTTTTTCCCTTATAGGTTATTACAAAATATGGAGTATAGTTCCCTGTGCTATACAGTAGGTCCTTGTTAGTTATCTGTTTTATATAGATTATTGTTTTCAATAGCCAGTTGCCAACAAGGATCTATCACAGTAATGCAGAGGCCCTTATGTATTATCACTAGAACCCTGCAGTACTCTTATAATCAAAAATAATTACTAATGGCAGTTATTGTCCCCTATATATGAGAGCAGGAACAAAATAGTGGAATGTGGTTGATTACTGTAAAGAAAATGGGACTTTCTATAATAAAAGATGATAAAAAACATCAGTTGACCTCCATTTGCTATTTAATGAGTGAGGCTCTGTTGGACATGTGATCACACTCCATCCTAACCTCTTTTTTTTGGTTGTTTTGTTTTTGCGGTACGCGGGCCTCTCACTGTTGTGGCCTCTCCCATTGCGGAGCACAGGCTCCGGATGCGCAGGCTCAGCGGCCATGGCTCACGGGCCCAGCCGCTCCGCGGCATGTGGGATCTTCCCGGACCGGGGCACGAACCCGTGTCCCCTGCATCGGCAGGCAGACTCTCAACCACTGCGCCACCAGGGAAGCCCCATCCTAACCTTTAAACACCATCCTCTCTCTGTCCCCATTTAATCCCCAGGTACTAGTTCCTATTCAAAGCCCAGTATGGCTATTATAGTTTTCTACAACTCTAAACTGGGGTATGTTGTTCAAATCCAGGCATCAGGATAGCTATAAACGTAACTTCTGTTCACCCTCCTCACACCTTTTTCACATCTATTTTGTTAGTGAAAGGTGCTTTGAGTTTCTTGTTGGCAACTTTCTCGGCCTTGGTCAAGGCTAGCAATGCTGTAGAACAGCAACTATCACTCTGATTCCAGGTAATTTTCTTATTGGCCATCAGTCTCAGTGGTTTGTATATCACATTGAGAAAGCCGTTCCATTAATAGATTAAGGACTTGTGCTGTTGAACTGTGTGTAGAAGAGGCTGATCACTATTTCTTTTCTTTTCAGTCAGGCTTTATTTTGAGAGTAAACTCTACTTGATTGCAATTTGCACTCTGCAGAATCCAGGGAGTTTATTAACCTTGAAGAAAAATAGATCACATCACCTTAAAGTTGGAAGTCTTATAAATGAGGTAGTCTAATCATCTTCTGTTCGGTGGTGTCCTTGAAACAGACCATCTCCTAATGCAAGGAAGCATGCTATAGTGAAGGGGTATAGACGCTTTGAATTCTGGCTGGCCACATAAAAGTTGTGTGACATTCGATTAGCTAACTTTTCTAAACCTCATTTTATTATCTGTAAAGTGGAAATAAAGTCCTATGTACATTAGGTGGTGTCTAAGCATAATACATGTTCAATAAATTTTAGCTGTTCTTATCACCATGGTTATTATTTGATCAGTTTTTTCAAAAGCATGATGCTTTATGTAGCTCCTCAGTTTTTGTTTTTAATTTAGGCAGCTTACAGTTTATTATTGATTCAGAAAGTAATAGTTTAATGACTCTAACTTGTGATTACCCTCAGTTTCACCAGTAATAAGGAAGATTATTTTAATGCTCATTTAATTTTAATATTTTAACACTTTTATTCTTTAAATTTGAAATTCTGAACATGAGCGTAATTTTATTGAGCCAAATCTATTTAGACAAGTATATTTCCTTTCCAAATTGAAGTTAAGAACTGACTAGAAAAATAAGAGGCAAAGTATAACAGTAAAATTTTTACTCATAGATATGATTAAGACTAAATTCATAATTTTTTTTATTACATCTTTATTGGAGTATAATTGCTTTACAATGGTGTGTTACTTGTTGCTTTATAACAAAGTGAATCAGGTATACATATACATATGTTCCCATATCTCTTCCCTCTTGCGTCTCCCTCCCTCCCACCCTCCTTATCCCACCCCTCCAGGCGGTCACAGAGCACCTAGCTGATCTCCCTGTGCTATGTGGCTGCTTCCCACTAGCTATCCACTTTACACTTGGTAGTGTATATATGTCCATGCCACTCTCTCACTTTGTCCCAGCTTACCCTTCCCCCTCCCCATGTCCTCAAGTCCATTCTCTAGTAGGTCTGTGTCTTTATTCCTGTCTTACGCCTACGTTCTTCATGACATTTTTGTTCTTAGATTCCATATATATGTGTTAGCATACGGTATTTGTCTTTCGCTTTCTGACTTACTTCACTCTGTATGACAGGCTCTAGGTCCATCCACCTCACTACAAATAACTCAATTTCGTTTCTTTTTATGACTGAGTAATATTCCATTGTATATATGTGCCACATCTTCTTTATCCATTCATCCAATGATGGACACTTAGGTTGCTTCCATCTCCTGGCTATTGTAAATAGAGCTGCAATGAACATTTTGGTACATGACTCTTTTTGAATTATGGTTTTCTCAGGGTATATGCCCAGTAGTGGGATTGCTGGGTCATATGGTAGTTCTATTTGTAGTTTTTTAAGGAACCTCCATACTGTTCTCCATAGTGGCTGTACCAATTCACATTCCCACCAGCAGTGCAAGAGTGTTCCCTTTTCTCCACACCCTCTCCAGCATTTATTTTTTGTAGATTTCTTGATGATGGCCATTCTGACTGGTGTGAGATGATATCTCATTGTAGTTTTGATTTGCATTTCTCTAATGATTAATGATGTTGAGCATTCTTTCATGTGTTTGTTGGCAATCTGTATATCTTCTTTGGAGAAATGTCTATTTAGGTCTTCTGCCCATTTTTGGATTGGGTTTTTTGTATTTTGTTATTGAGATGCATAATTTGCTTCTATGTTTTGGAGATAATCCTTTGTCAGTTGCTTCATTTGCAACTGTTTTCTCCAATCTGTCTTTGGTCGTGTTTATGGTTTCCTTTGCTGTGCAAAAGCTTTGAAGTTTCATTAGGTCCCATTTGTTTATTTTTGTTTTTATTTCCATTTCTCTAGGAGGTGGGTCAGAAAGGATCTTGCTGTGATATATGTCATAGAGTGTTCTGCCTATGTTTTCCTCTAAGAGTTTGATAATTTCTGGCCTTACATTTAGGTCTTTAATCCATTTTGAGTTTATTTTTGTGTGTGGGGTTAGGGAGTGTTCTAATCTCATACTCTTACATGTACCTGTCCAGTTCTCCCAGCACCACTTATTGAAGAGGCTCTCCTTTCTCCACTGTACATTCCTGCCTCCTTTATCAAAGATAAGGTGACCATATGTGCATGGATTTATCTCTGGGCTTTCTATCCTGTTCCATTGATCTATCTTTCTGTTTTTGTGCCAGGACCATACTGTCCTGATTACTGTAGCTTTGTAGTGTAGTCTAAAGTCAGGGAGCCTGATTCCTCCAGCTCCGTTTTTCGTTCTCAAGATTGCTTTGGCTATTCGGGGTCTTTTGTGTTTCCATACAAATTGTGAAATTTTTTGTTCTAGTTCTGTGAAAAATGCCAGTGATAGTTTGATAGGGATTGCATTGAATCTGTAGGTTGCTTTGGGTATTAGAGTCATTTTCACAGTGTTTATTCTTCCAATCCAAGAACATGGTATATCTCTCCATCTATTTGTATCATCTTTAATTTCTTTCATCAGTGTCTTATAATTTTCTGCATTCAGGTCTTTTGTGTCCTTAGGTAGGTTTATTCCTAGATATTTTATTCTTTTTGTTGCAGTGGCAAATGGGAGTGTTTTCTTAATTTCACTTTCAGATTTTTCATCATTAGTGTGTAGGAATGCCAGAGATTTCTGTGCGTTAATTATGTATCCTGCTACTTTACCAAGTTCATTAACTAGCTCTAGTAGTTTTCTGGTAGTATCTGCGAACAGTGACAGCTTTACTTCTTCTTTTCTGATTCAGATTCCTTTTATTTCCTTTTCTTCTCTGATTGCTGTGGCTAAAACTTCCAAAACTATGTTGAATAAGAGTGGTGAGAGTGGCCAATCTTGTCTTGCTCCTGATCTTAGTGGAAATGCTTTCAGTTTTTCATTATTGAGGATGATGTTGGCTGTGGGTTTGTCATATATGGCCTTTATTATGTTGAGGAAAGTTCCCTCTATGCCTACTTTCTGCAGGGTTTTTATCATAAATGGGTGTTGAATTTTGTCGAAAGCTTTCTCTGCATCTGTTGAGATGATCATATGGTTTTTCTCCTTCAATTTGTTAATATGGTGTATCACATTGATTGATTTGCTTATATGGAAGAATCCTTGCATTCCTGAAATAAACCCCACTTGATCATGGTGTATGATCCTTTTAATGTGTTGTTGGATTCTGTTTGCTAGTATTTTGTTGAGGAGTTTTGTATCTGTGTTCATCAGTGATATTGGCCTGTAGTTTTTTTTTTTGTGTGACATCCTTGTCTGGTTTTGGTATCAGGGTGATGGTGGCCTCGTAGAATGAGTTTGGGAGTGTTCCTCCCTCTGCTATATTTTGGAAGAGTTTGAGAAGGATGGGTGTTAGCTCTTCTCTAAATGTTTGACAGAATTCGCCTGTGAAGCCGTCTGGTCTTGGGGTTTTGTTTGTTGGAAGATTTTTAATCGCAGTTTCAGTTTCAGTGCTTGTGATTGGTTTGTTCATATTTTCTATTTCTTCCTGATTCAGTCTTGGCAGGTTGTGCATTTCTGAGAATTTGTCCATTTCTTCCAGGTTGTCCATTTTATTGAGATAGAGTTGCTTGTAGTAATCTCTCATGATCGGTTGTATTTCTGCAGTGTCAGTTTTTACTTCTCCTTTTTCATTTCTAATTCTATTGATTTGAGTCTTCTCCCTTTTTTTCTTGATGAGTCTGGATAATGGTTTATCAATTTTGTTTATCTTCTCAAAGAACCAGCTTTTAGTTTTATTGAGCTTTGCTATCATTTCCTTCATTTCTTTTTCATTTATTTCTGATCTGATCTTTATGATTTCTTTCCTTCTGCTAATTTTGGGGTTTTTTTGTTTTTCTTTCTCTAATTGCTTTAGGTGCACGGTTAGGTGGTTTATTCGAGATATTTCCTGTTGCTTAAGGTAGGATTGTATTGCTATAAACTTCCCTCTTAGAACTGCTTTTGCTGCATCCCATAGGTTTTGGGTCGTCGTGTCTCCATTGTCATTTGTTCCTAGGTATTTTTTGATTTCCTCTTTGATTTCTTCAGTGATCTCATAGTTATTCAGTAGTGTATTGTTTACCCTCCATGTGTTAATATCTTTTACATTTTTTTTCCTGTAATTTATATCTAGTCTCATAGCATTGTGGTTGGAAAAGATACTTGATACAATTTCAATTTTCTTAAATTTACCAAGGCTTGATTTGTGACCCAAGATATGATCTATCCTGGAGAATGTTCTTTGAGCACTTGAAAAAAATGTGTATTCTGTTGTGTTTGGATGGAATGTCCTATAATTATCAATTAAGTCCGTCTTGTTTAATGTATCATTTAAAGCTTGTGTTTCCTTATTTATTTTCATTTTGGATGAGCTGTCCATTGGTGAAAGTGGGGTGTTAAAGTCCCCTACTATGAATGTGTTGCTGTCGATTTCCCCTTTTATGGCTGTTAGTATTTGCCTTATGTATAGAGGTGCTCCTATGTCGGGTACATAAATATTTACAATTGTTATATCTTCTTCTTGGATCGATCCCTTGATCATTATGTATTGTCCTTCTTTGTCTCTTCTAATAGTCTTTATTTTAAAGTCTATGTTGTCTGATATGAGAATTGCTACTCCAGCTTTCTTTTGGTTTCCATTTGCATGGAATATCTTTTTCCATTCCCTCACTTTCAGTCTGCTATGTGTCCCTAGGTCTGAAGTGGGTCTCTTGTAGACAGCATATATATGGGTCTTGTTTTTGTATCCATTCAGCCAGTCTGTGTCTTTTGGTGTGAGCATTTAATCCATTTACATTTAAGGTAATTATTGATATGTATGTTCCTATTCCCATTTTCTTAATTGTTTTGGGTTTGTTATTGTAGGTCTTTTCCTTCTCTTGTGTTTCTTACCTAGAGAAGTTCCTTTAGCATTTGTTGTAGAGCTGGTTTGGTGGTGCTGAACTCTCTCAGCTTTTCCTTGTCTGTAAAGGTTTTAATTTCTCCATCAAATCTGAATGAGATCCTTGCTGGGTAGAGTTATCTTGGTTGTAGGTTTTCCTCCTTCATCACTTTAAATATGTCCTGCCAGTCCCTTCTGGCTTGCAGAGTTTCTGCTGAAAGATCAGCTGTTAACTTTATGGGGATTCCCTTGTGTGTTATTTGTTGTTTTTCCCTTGCTGCTTTTAATGTTTTCTTTGTATTTAATTTTTGATAGTTTGATTAATATGTGTCTTGACGTGTTTCTCCTTGGATTTATCCTGTATGGGACTCTCTGTGCTTCCTGTACTTGATTAACTGTTTCCTTTCCCATATTAGGGAAGTTTTCAACTATAATCTCTTCAAATATTTTCTCAGTCCCTTTCTTTTTCTCTTCTTCTTCTGGGACCCCTATAATTCGAATGTTGGTGCGTTTAATGTTGTCCCAGAGGTCTCTGAGGCTGTCCTCAGTTCTTTTCTTCCTTTTTTCTTTATTCTGCTCTGCAGTAGTTATTTCCACTATTTTATCTTCCAGGTCACTTATCCGTTCTTCTGCCTCAGTTATTCTGCTATTGATCCCTTCTAGAGTATTTTTAATTTCATTTATTGTGTTGTTCATCATTGCTTGTTTCTTCTTTAGTTCTTCTAGGTCCTTGGTAAATGTTTCTTGCATTTTCTCTATTCTATTTGCAAGATTTTGGATCATCTTTACTGTCCTTATTCTGAATTCTTTTTCAGGTAGACTGCCTATTTCCTCTTCATTTGTTAGGTCTGGTGGGTTTTTATCTTGCTCCTTCATCTGCTGTGTGTTTTTCTGTCTCTTCATTTTGCTTATCTTACTGTGTTTGGGGTCTCCTTTTTGCAGGCTGCAGGTTCTTTGTTCCCGTTGTTTTTGGTGTCTTCCCCCAGTGGGTAAGGTTGGTTCAGTGGGTTGTGTAGGCTTCCTGGTGGAGGGCACTAGTGCCTGTGTTCTTGTGGATGAGGCTGGATCTTGTCTTTCTGGTGGGCAGGTCCACGTCTTGTGGTGTTTTTGGGGGTGTCTGTGGCCTTATTACGATTTTCGGCAGCCTCTCTGCTAATGGGTGGGGTTGTGTTCCTGTCTTACTAGTTGTTTGGCATAGGGTGTCCAGAACTGTAGCTTGCTGGTCATTGAGTGAAGCAGTTTTTGATGAGATACTTAGGTTAGGCTAAATTCTGTTGGGTTTTTTTTAATAATTCTTAGCTTTTCAAGTCGCTGAAAACCCCTTTTACGGTGACCTTACATTTTTGTTTTCTCTTAAAGTTCTTCAAATACATTATTTATAGATTCATAAACACTATGATTGTAACTTTTTCTCATCTTTAAAATTAGGATATTAATAGTACTTATCTCATAGAATTGCTGTAAACATTAGATGAGATAATGAAGGCAAGACACAACATATTGTCTTCAGTGTAGTGAATATTGTATAGATAAAAGCTACTGTCCAATTATTACTTATAATACTGTCAAAGCTTCCATTTGTTTTTTGAAGAGCTATACCATACTTGAACCATATCGAACTTATTTTTAATATATATTTATATACATAATTTTATTTAATGTTTATATATGTATATATATCACAACTGCTTGGTACATGAATAAATTCATCAGCCTCATCCTAAACCTACAGAAAGTCTTTCCCTCTATTCAAAGAACTAACAGGCAAAAAAAAAAAAAAAAAGCCTTTTTAATGGGTCTGAAACCACATTTTTATTTTAGAAGATATTTATCTATAAATAATATGGAATAACTGAATCCATTTTAATAAGCCCTAAATAAATGCTAATCTAAAACTTTCTTCTTGAAGAAGAAAGAGGAAAGAGAAATATACAATCCATACCCAAGGAATTATCAATGGCCTTAATGTAGAAGAATTAAATTAAAACACACACATTAACACACAAATTTTATCTTTTGTTAGAAATGTATATTTACTCATTTGATCCCTTTTTGATTAGAGCCAGACAATTTATGTATCTTTACCTAAAATTGGTTAATAGGTTTGGCCTTCTTAAAAACATGCAGTGCACTCATTTCAGCTTTGGCTTCTTTGGTTTGGATACAGTGTGTGAATTTTTTGTGACGGTAAGCCAGTAGTTATTATGCATGGGGGACTCTGGTAGAAATGCAGTATTTTGTACTAATTGCTAACGAAAAGATCTGTAATATAAGCTGCATGATTTGCCCCTTACATGTGCCCAGCTGTAACAACCTGAATGTAGTATTGCATTTGCTAGTATTAGACACAAATTTATCCTGACACTTTTATAAGCAAAGCCTCAAAAACATTTAGTCATGTAAAATATAATCATAGTCTTGAAATATTTGCTTTTGCTCCCATGCATTTCAGGCAGAATCTCATTTTATAACCTTATCTCTATTGCTGAATAGGAGAATGGTTTGGAGAGGTTCCTTGGGGGTCTTGATTATAAGATAGGTGTCAATTTACACTGAGCAGTTACTGCACCCTTATCAAAGAACAATTGTTTACATAATGTGAATATTCCTTGTCTCTATACACTCTTCAGATCTTCCCTATCATAGTGAATTAAACATGGTTTTAATTTGCATCCCATTTCCAGTGTTTGTTGCCAGACATTTCAGACTTTTTGAGGACAAATAAAAGTAGCTTGTGGTGTAAGTTAAATATTTTGTGTCAGGATAAAATAGCAAACCATTATGTAAAGGGCACACTTCCCCATGTGTTTATCTTATAACTGCATGAACTAGACTTGTACAGAAGCTTTGAAAAAACTCCCATGGCTGTCGAATTCATAAGTCTTTCTGACCCATTTGGACAGATGTTAGTGTATTACTTGGAGCATACTATAAAACTTACCTTTCATCTATGGAAATGTGCTTGTACTTTGTTCCCCCAAAAGCAGATACGGAGACCATAAGACATGGGATACTAATAGACCTTTGGACACAGAGACATAAAATGGAATTATGAGTCCTTGAAAGAGCAATTAAGTACATTTTCATTTCAACAACTGAAGATGAGGAACCAAAACAGATGGGCAGGAGGTAGAATAAATGACAGAAAAATCCGTATCCATCATGCCTCTTGGCATCAATTTAGCTCACCAATTTACTCTGTAGTGTATTACAGTAAATCAGATCTAGTTCTGCATTCCAGTCCCTGATTTCTGCTTGTCTGAAGTGAAAACTGAGAGTACTGAGAAAACATTTCCCTGAAAATTTCTGGAACCATCAGTAAGGAGCCTCTAGCCATACCATTATCAATGAGCTGACTCAATTCCTCTTAGAAATGGGTAGGTTATGAATTATAGATAAATTAGAGAAAGAGCTAGCAAAGTATTTCTGAAGCGTACACCACCCTAAAAAGCATAGTGAGATGTCATATTATCAAGTATCTTTCAAGATCTTGAAAGTGAAAAAAGAGCACAGTGCTTTGAATGGAACTTTTAAAGTAGTGATGAACTTGGATTCAGTGGGAAAGGGACCTTCACATTCTTCTTAAGTTTTAATAAAATTAAGAACTGTTGTTAATACTTTTTAACCTATGAATTGCAACTTGAAGTCTCTAAGCTGAATTCACATTCTAAATCACACATGCGAAAATTGACAAAGTTTATCAGTTATCTATTGCTACTACTCCAAAATTTAATAGTTGTTGAGAATATACAGCAACTATATATATCCTCACTATTCTGTAGGTTGGCAATTTGAACAGGGTCCCCTTGGATACTTCTTTTGTTATCATGCGGTGGTGTGGGTTCCTAGATGGCCTTATTCACATGGTAGGACCTCAGTTAGAATGTTGGATCTGCCTCTCTGTTGCTCATGTTGCCTCTCTTCCTCAAGAAGGCTAGCCTGGGATTTTTCACAAGGCAGCAGGATTCCAGAAGTGTGGAAGCAGAAACTGCGAAACTCCTTGAAGCTAAGTCTCAGTGTCCCTCTGAAGCATTCTGATGGTCAGAGTTTGTCATAAAGCCAACCCCGATTCAAAGGGGGATGTGCGGGGGAATAGACTCCACCTCTTAACGGGAGGAGCGGCAAAGAAATGGTAAACACTTTTAACCCTTCATCCTCCCCAGAAATGAGCATCATCTTTATCTGGCCAGTAACCCAACTGTGTCATTTCTTTTATTAACGTTTTGTATATCTTTTCTTCCCCTCCATTCCTCCATTCCAATACCATTCCAATTCCTGTGTCAATATTACCTCATGCAGGTATCATAGCAATCATCTCCTTGACATGAGTCAGTTTCTGCCTCTCCAATCACAAGACAGTTTTCCCTCTCTGGCCATTTTTATACTATGTTTTATAGTTTTATAACTATAAAAACTATAGTTTTTATACTATTCTGTTCTCCACATATCTGTGTGATTCTTCATTTCGTATCATGTATAGTGTTCTCACATTCAGACATTTCCTATTTGGCCAATATTTTTATCTCTATTTCTCTGTCTCTTTCTCTCCCTCTCTCTATTCTTCTCTCAGTCCTCTGCTTGTAACTCCCTGATCTTCTCCAAAATATTTTTTGCTCTCCTTTCACAAAGATAGTAGTAAGCAAATATTTATTGATTATTTACTATGTGCAAGACACTTTCTTAGGCACTGTGACCAAAGTTGATTAAGGTCCCTCTCTGAGGAGAGAGAAACAATATATAAACACATAAAATGAAAAGATAGCCTATACATGCATGAGTGTTAAGATAAAAAGACAAAGGGAATACAGTAGTGGTTGGTGGGGACAGTAATTTCAGAGTCATCAGGGCCTTCTCCTCCGAGGAAGTAACACTTGAGCACTTGACCTAGATCTCCAGGAGTCACATGGGTGAAGATGAAGAAAGAAGTGTTCTCGGCAGAGGAGACAGCAAGTAAAATGACCTCTTCCAAATCCTTGCTCCCTCTAGGATAGAGCATCCCTAAAGTTTGTTATCTGGCCCAATGGTTCTAAACTCTGGCTATATGATAGGATCATCTGGAATCTCTTAAATATACTGTTGCCTGGGCCTCACCACAGACCCATCAAATCAGATTCTCTGGAGGTGGGTAGGGGAAACACCTAGATACCTGTATTTTGTAAATCGCCATGATTTGTATGCAGCCAAGATGGAGAACCACTGACCTACAGTAGTGCTTTTCAAACATTAACATGCATAGGTCACATGGGAATCTTTCTAAAACACAGATTCTGTTTCACTAGATCTAGGATAGAGCCCAAGATTATGTATTTCTAACAAGCTTCCAGGTCATGCCATTGCTGTTGATCTAGTAGTTATTCAAAGTGTGGTGCTCAGACCAGAGTATTAGTGTTCACCTGGGAGTTTGTTGGAAAAGCACGTGATCAGTCAGAGAATCAGAAACCAGGTGATTCGATCACCTCTTGAATCAGAACTGCTAGGGGTATGGCCCAGCCTCCTGTGATTTAAGAAAGCCCTCAGATGATTCTGAAACCCACTCAAGTGTGAGAATCAGACAGGGTCTTGGTGTTTAGACATAGTCAATTTGGTACCTAATTGTGTTCCAGGTTGTGTTTTCTACAATTACTTCATGTCAAGAGGTCTGTTGAAGCTTCTCAAGCACTTGCATTGAACTGAGGGTTTGAAGCCACAGCATTCTTTTCCTTTTACTTAGTTTCCATGCAGAGCAAATTCTCTTTCGTTCTGGCTAGAAGAGGAAGAGGTCCAGCTCTAGTTTCAGATTCCACCTCCAGCTCCCAAAGCCTCTTTGTTCACTCAGCTTGCAAGGCATCAGGAGCTTACAGCGCCCCTGCAGGTGACACTCAACACTTACAGGTGTCACCTGCAAGGAGCTGATTTATTAAAAGCCCTGCTGGGGCAGTTTAATCCCTGTGAAGGGATATTGTAACTCACCTCTAACTGCTGTCCCATCACAGAATCACTCTCTGTACTACTTCTCTTTGTTTACAAGCTTCAGTTAATGGTTTTCTCTCCATTAGGCAGCTCAGGGGAGTCCTGTTTAGAGAACTAATTGAATTCTTGCCAGTTTGGGGCATGATCCAAAGCTGCTCCAGGTCTCAGTATTTTTCATGTTATATATTTTCCTCTCTTCTAACATGTGTATAGTTTTTATACCTCTATCTGCAGGACGTAAGCTAGAAATTGTAACTGTATGCACGAACGCATATCATAAATGTGGTAGCACGTGCTTCTTGGCATGGAGAGCTACATCTCATTACTCTGATGCAAAGAGCGAAAAAAAATTTTTTGAACTAAAAATCCAAACTGAATAGGTATATTTTATAAAGCCTCCAAAAGAATCAATATCTTTTAATTTTAGAAATTTTGCTATTTATGAGATTCAAGTGATAATGGTGAAGAAACCATTGTTTCTCTCCACCACGCTACTACCGTCCAACCCCCTTCCACCACCACTAAATTTGAATAGTCCCCCTTTCTAATCATTGAAAAAATATAGGTAGAACACTAGCACTCTTGGCTACTTCAAGAATAAAGTTTTCCTGGCTTTTGGCAATTATTTATCCACAAAACAGGATTAGGTTAGTCATCAAAGTAGGAATTTGTGGGACTGCATCTAATCATGAGTGATAATGTGCTGAATAGTTAAAGAGGAAGAGTTGGCAAATGCATAAGTAAGTGAACGAGTAAGTAATAAATAAATACATTTCATCATGACAAAAAAATTGTAAAAAGAAGAGTTCTTTTGACTTTTAAAAATATTCTTCTCAATAGATGTCAAGCTAAAGAGTCATACAGTTTTTGAATATGTAATACCTGAAGCACGTAGAGACCTAATTGCTATAGACACTCCACATTGCAATCTAATGGGGCAATGTATACATTTTTAGATTCCAAAGCATATTTTATTGCCAATTACAGATTTCCTCTAGATTGTTCATGTGCGACTCTCTGGGGCATTTATAATGTTATAGTCCATGTTTTACCTCTCCTTTAGTACTTAGGCAGTACACTCGTTTACCCTCAAAATCCATTTGTTCGTCCTCTTTGGTTTCTCAGTTTATATCATCATCCCTATTTCAGGTTCTGGGCAACAGGAATGTCTGCTCTTTTGTTGTTCTTTTCATCTTTTATCAACTGTCATCCATTCGAAAGCATTAATTATCTGAGATGAGAAACATCATCTTTCACAGGATATAGGCCATAAAACATTTCATAGCTGAAATCTTTGCACATCTACCTGAGATGCTTAACAGAAGTAAATATTCTTTGCTGTTTCCCTTTCACAGTTTGTGGAGATGAATGCACCGGCCTTCTTCTCGGTGACTTGGCTCGCCTGGAACAGATGGCCACGAGCATCAACCTCACTGGCCCACTGCCTGCTCCTTATAAAATTCTGTATGGTCTTGAAAATATGACTCAGGAACTCAAGGTAGGTTGGAGCAGTAACAGCAAGAGCCAGGGTAAAAATGACAGAAGCTTCCAAAGGGGTAATTGCCGTAGTTGGTAAATGCTCTTCCCTTTGTCCCAAATCAAGGCAGGCAGCCATTAGGGAAATTCAAAGACTTTCTAAACCAGTGTTTTTCAAACTTGAGAACTATAATTTACTGATTGCTCTTATGGAAAAAGAGGCTCATGTACCCCCAGTGTTTGGCCTAAATCAATTTTATTATGTTCCTTAAATATGTGCAAACATAAAATCAGATATGAACTACTTATACTTAATAGCTCTATAAAATCAAAACAAATTAATCTTTACAAAAGCCTAAAGAACCAATAAAATTCAAATTAAAAACATTAATATAAAATAACAGATGATTTTTGCTGAAAGCAAATTGCTACTTGCAACAAGAATATCACACTGACTACTTCCACATAGGTTCTTTCATCAGCATGTGACATGTGGTAACTCAGTTCTCCTACCTTTCCACAATCTGAACTAGAGAACGCTTTGTGAGGGGTCCTGAGATGACATTTAGCATCACTTGACAAGTGATTTATGTGCTCAATCTGCCATATGATCAAGCAGGCATGCAAATGTAGGTGCTAAGATCAAGTGCGTCTCTCAGGTGCCCAGCCTGGGTTCCAGAAATGCTTACATTAACATTTAAGTTTACAGTCAAAATGAAAACACAAGGTGAAAATTTTGTACGAGGAGACTTTTGAAAGTACTTCAACAAGAAGTAATTTTGTTGTAAGAGAAACACTATTCTAAGACATCCTTAAAGCTTTCAGTAGTTAATGGGATAAAGAGGAAATGTTAAGGAAATTGAAGTTGTTTCACCTGAATAAAAAAAAAAGGTGAAAAGTGACTCCTTGTACACTATCAGTCAATTACTGGATATTTATTAAGAAACTCTGGAAAGCCCCAATATTGCACTTGGTTCCCCAGGGGTTTCATGACCCCTATAATGCAGTCACTACCCTTAGAGTCTATGTGGTTTAAAAGTAGTTAAACAATTAGCAAAAATACATAATTACTACGTGCTTTATAGACATTTGACATACAATAGAGTTCAAAGACTGGAGAAATAGATAAGATCCAGAGTAACCAGGGAATACGTCATTAATGAAAGTGTAATTTGTGTTAGAACTTGAAGGATAGAAACAATTTCAATAGGCAGAGAATTATTGGTGAAGACTGGAAGAAGAAACCTAAGATTTATTCACTAGGCACTGGCGGACATTCTTCTAGGGAATATATTCTTTAATTTAGACCACAGCCTTCAAAGTAAGTATTGTTATCCTTATTTACCAGAAGAAGAAACCAATCATAATGATAGCAAGAATAACATTTATTGATGAGTATCTCTGTGCTAGACAATTGACTAAAGTCTTATGTGAATTATCATACATAGATTTTACAGAAACTCCAAGAAGTAGGAAAGGAGTACTGTATTAGCTATGTTTGTCTCAGATAGCCGGGTAGGGACACTGAGGCACAGAGACAAGGTCACATGGCTACTAGGTACAGAGCTGGGACGTGGAAGGAGGTAGTTTAACTTTAGGGCCTGTGAGAATGAAACTACCTTCACACAGCTCAGAGAGAGAAGGGCTCAGTCCACCAGCAGCAAGGTCTCCTTGACCCCCAGCCCATCCTTACATACTCTTGCCACTGAATCTAGGAGAGCCACATGCGCAGAGGCAGAGGTGTGGATGAGCGAGGCCTGTCCAGCAGACATTAGAAGTCAGGCCTGCTAGTGAAAGATAAGGCTGGAGACTTCAGTGGGGCTGGGTGATATGAAGGACAATCATGAAAGCCAGGCAGAGGAATCCGAGTTCACTTTGTAGGCCCAGCATTCAGGAGTGCAAAGAGTTCTAATAAAGAAAATGCTGACCAGTTATCATGTATGGAAGGAATACAAAGAAAGAAAATTAAACTAGAGAAGCAAATACTTCAGTAGGACGTAAAATAATTTTAAAGTAATAACTTAAGCAGTGGATGAAGTACTGAAGGGCCCACTGAAAGAGGTTCCAATCTGTGGACATCAACCAAGCCTGTGGTTCAGTCACCTGTTTCCTTATGGCTGGGTATTGGTCAGAATGACCTTGATTTTCCTTAAATTCCAGTCTTTCTTGATTCTGTTTGTGTTCTTCTTCCATAACTTGTTTAATATCTGGATATTTGGAACCCCACTTTGATATTCTAAGTCCTTAAGCAAGTCATGTGCCCTCTTTGTTCAGTTCCTTTAACTGTGTCAGTGCTCCCTGGGTTCCAGCCAGAGATGACCAGAAACACACATGTGATAGAACGAAGTTGGGTTTACTAACTTGTTGCAACAAGGGGCACTACACAGTGTGGGGAATTGGGACTGTCTCAATAACAGGGCATTAGGAATCACTTAGAGTATTGGGGGTTTGTGCTAGGGAATTTGGGGGCAGATTCAAGGAAGCAGGAGTTTGTGTTGGACTGGGTACTATTAGGAAGTGGGAATAATTCCATAATTAAGTATTCTAATGAATCTTATCTAGAAGGAGGGAAGAAAAGGGAGGCTAAAGCTACAGTTAGTAAGGAGGCAGTGGTCACTCATATTAGCCAGAAAATGGGATTTGAGGTACTTTTGTGGTCTGCACAGAGACCATGATTTCGTCTGCATTTAGATAAGATTATGGAGTGGTCTCATCTTTTGTTTCATTCATAACTCTCACAGAGTGATGCTGTCTACTGTTAGTGTTTGGTGAGATTGATTATGTTTAATAGGAGAGGAAAATGGCCCATCTGTGAGTGCCAGGGCAGCTCCTACAACATTGATGCCATGCAATTAGTTAGTGTCTGGCCAGGTCCTTCTGTCAGGGCTCCTGTCCTCAAAGAAAGAGGTAATAAACCTGTAAACTGCATCTCTGTTGATTAGAATGGGAGCCTTAAAGACTCAGACAAGGTTCATCTTGACTCTACCCCTTACTGGCTGTGCAATCTTGTATAAATTTTTAAGTCTCTTTAAGCCACAGTTTTCTATATACAAAATGAAATAGCATTTATCTCATAGAACTGTCGTAAGAGCTCAATGAAAAACAAAACAAAACAAAAAGACCTGGAACATAGTAATGTCTCAATAAATTGCAGCAGTTTGTATTATTTGCCAGATTATTCTGCACGGTGCTTTGTAAGTGCCCAACTGAAATAGTTTCTTTCTCTCTTCTCTGAAGGTGAGAAGGCTAAGTTCTTTGTATATAAAGAAAAAATGTGTTCTGTTAAATGTTCAACCCATGATCGCTGCAAGACCATTTACTCTAAAACATATGGAATGAAATCTTTTTCAGCATTTGCTCTCACCTCAGCGGGCCCCAGAGAGGCTCATTCAGTTGGCAGAAGGCAATCTGAACACACTGGTGACAGAAATGAATGAACTTCTGACCAGGGTAAGTTGGCAAAATCATGCTTCTTCTTAAAGCAGATAGATTATGTATAATTAAGGAAAATTACTTCAAATTTCTGAAATGCAAATCTTGTTCTTCCTAAATCCCAATTTGGTGCATGAAATAGATGTATTTTTGACTTGCTACTTCTGCCACAGATAAAATCTGAGAACCCAGTAGCACAAGAAAAGATTGGGATACATACTTGGGAAGTGTCAAGGACAATGGCTAAAAATATCAGAATGACAGTATATTTTGAGTACTCTATCCAGTAGCTTCCATGGTAAAGTTTTTATTGATTCTGGATTCCCAAAGCCCTGGCTCTGATATGTAAGGAAAAAGAAAAACAAATGAAAATACTTGTAGTCTCTTTGATCTCATCATAAGATTTTTGTGTTTGTATAGAAATACAGCCTAAATCATTATCCCCCCACAAAAGAGGAAATGTCCTTTATCATGAAAATCCAAAGCATTCAAGACACTTTTTAGAGTCATAATGTAAAGTCCATGTTGCGTTTATCAGACTTTTTAAGATATTGGGAGTTTTTAATTTTCAAAACTGCAAGAGGGTTAAGGTTCTTTTCCCTGATACAGAATGAAGAAAACAGCATAAAGTCTGCCATCTTGTGGCCAGAAAAATGCATGAACTGGAAAACTGGCCTGGAATTTAGGGATCCAGTTTGATTATCAAAGAACTTTAAATGACAAAAAATATTGGAGCTAGAAGGTTCTTACAGATTATCTAGTCCATTTTTTAAAGAAGAAATCCCTCAGGCCATGATAGTGAAATGAATTAGCAATGGCCGCGTACTTCACCAAATTCAAGGACCTAAGTAGGACCCAGATTCCAGATTCCCACTGACCCAGTACTATTTCCACCTAAGCTGCTGCTGGCTTAGGAGAATTTCCACAGGGAAATCAAATGGGATTCTGAGCACGTGATGCTAAACAATGGCCCTAATGTTACAAATAGCGTACTAAACACATTTTCAGAATCTCCTACCAGCAATGTGGAATGTACAAATACAGAACAGAGTTTCTTGCCAAATGTAGTTAGATATTAATCAGATTAATGAGTTCAAATTATCTCATATCAATTCAATAATTAACAATTTTGTATTGGTTATGTGAATACTAAATAAGAATTTTTAAACAGATCATGCCAAAGTAATCTCAATTCAACAGCACATATGAATGTTCACCACATACAAAGCCCAAGTGCTAAGTGTTGGCAGATGAAAGATAAAAATGAGGCTCAGTCTGTCTTCAAGGAGGTTGCAATCTCGAGTGTGTGTGTGTGTGTGTGTGTGTGTGTGTGTGTGTGTATAAGTATTTAGGTATGTGGAGGGTAATATGGGACAAGTGCAAGTAAATATGTAACACAGCATGAAATAAAATAAAGGAATGTACTTGAGAAATACACACAAATGGATTAATTTAATATTAATTTAATGTTAAGGGTAACTAGGGAAAATTCCATGGAACAGAGGCCTTTCATTCATTCATTCATTTAATTAATCTTTACTAAGGGTCAAATATATTCTAGACACTATAACAGAATGACAGACACTGGGAAAGAGGTATAAGCAAAACTGACACTGTTGTTGCTCTCACTGAGCTGATTACAGCCAAATGATCTGAGCTTTTAATATTATTATTATTACCACCTTATAACTTCTTAACCGGCATCCTTTCATCTTTCCAGCAGACTCTCACATACTGAATTTTTTTAAATGGACTTTGTATTTTTGAGAAGTTTAAAGCAAAATTGATTGGAAAATACCGAAATTTCCCATATGCCCCCTGCCCCAAGACAAGCACAGCCTCCCGCATTATCAACATCCTCCACCAGAGTGATACGTTTGTTCCAATAGATGAATCTACACTGACGAATCATCATCACTCAAAGCCTATAGTTTACTTTTGGGTTCACCCTTGGTATTGTATATTCTATAGATTTTGACAAATGTTTAATGATATGTCTCCACCTTTATAGTATCATTTCGAGTGGTTTCACTGCCCTAAAAGTCCTCCATGGTCTGCCTATTCACCTCTCCCTTTCCTTAACCCCTGGCAACCACTGATCTTTTTACTGTCTCTGTATATCATATAGCTGGAGTCATACAGTATGTAACCTTTTCAGATTGGCTTTTTTTCACTTAGTAGTATACATTTATGTTTCCTCAATGTCTTTTGATGGCTTGATAGCTCATTTCTTTTTAGTGCTGAGTAGTATTCCATTTTCTGGATGTACCAAGTTTATTTATCCATTCACCTACTGAAGGACACCTTCGTTGCTTTTAAGCTTTGGCAATATGAATAAAGCTGCTATAAACATCCAAGTATATAAGTTTTCAATTCATTTGTGTGAAAACCAAAGAGTGCAATTGCTGGATCATATGGGAAGAGTGTGTTTAGTTTTGTAAGAAATCTCCAAACTGTCTTCCAAAGTGGCTGTACCATTTTGCATTCCCAGCAGCAATGAGTAAGAGTTCCTATTACTCCAAATCCTCACCAGCATTTGGTGTTGTCAGTGTTCTGAATTTTGGCCATTCTAGTAGGTATGTAGTAATATCTCATTCTAGTTTTAATTTACAATTCCCTAGTGACATACTATGTTGAGATTTTTTTTTTTTTTTTTTTTTTTTTTTTTTGCGGTACGCGGGCCTCTCAGTGTTGTGGCCTCTCCCGTTGTGGAGCACAGGCTCCGGACGCGCAGGCTCAGCAGCCGTGGCTCACGGGCCCAGCCTCTCCGCGGCATGTGGGATCTTCCCAGACCAGGGCACAAACCCGTGTCCCCTGCATCGGCAGGCGAACTCTCAACCACTGCGCCACCAGGGAAGCCCTCCAATACTATTTTTTAATAAACTTTTTTATTTTAAAATAGTTTTAGATTTACAGAAAAGTTGTTGCAAAGATAGTACAGAGATTTCCCATATACTCCATACCCACTTTCCCTACTAATATCTTGGTATGATCTATCTATCACAACAAATGCACTAATATTGATTATTAACTAAAGACTCTGCTTTTTCTTCAGTTTTACTTAATGTCCTTTTATTGTTTCAGGATCCTATCCAGGATATTACATTAAGTCATCGTGTCTTCTTAGGCTATGGCTTCTAGAATGTGCCAGTTTCTTAGACTTTCCTTGTTCTTGATGATTTTGACAGTTTTGACAAGTTCATGTATTTTGTAGGATGTCCCTCAGTTGGGGTTTGCCTCATGTTTTTCTCATGATCAGAATAGACATATAGGTTTTTGTAGGGAAGACCACAGAGATAATGTATCATTTTATCACGTCATATTAAGAACCCGTGCAATCAGTATGTCTTATTACTGTTGATGTTGATCTTGATCACCGGACTGAGGTAGCATTTGCCAGATTTCTCCACTGGAACATTACTCTTTTTCCCCCTTTCCACACTTCAATACCATTTTTATCTGCCCATTCTTCAGATTTTGTAACATAGAAAGCCTAGAAATAAGACTTCTAAAAGTAAGTATCTCCTTGATAAAGTGAGGATGGCGAGGAAATAGAAATCCTCGCTTATTTATTAACCTTGTCCCCACCAGAAACAGGATTGTCATGGAGACCTTCAATATTCAAAATGATCAATTCTTTCTTTGCCTGTGGTCAATCAGCATGATAATCAAAAGGTGTATTGATACACATGTAATCATAACTAGAGGACTAGATGACATAAATATCCATTAATATTGGCTGAGACCCCCAGTACCTTTATCTCACAGCCATGAATGATTCAGCAGTTGGGCCCAGAGTATAAGTGCAGGGGCCATGACTTCCTATTATCCATGGCTACGTTAGAGGAGATAGTGCCTAAACTAGGAGTGCACATTAGAGTTACGTGGTGCCCAGTCTCACCCCCAAAGGTTGTGATGTATTTGGTCTGAGGCACAGTATGAGCATTGGGAGTTTCAAGAGCTTCCAGATGATTCTGATGTCGGCTAAGATTGAAAACTATGGTGAGCCTAGAGGTACCCGGTTCTTCCAGTTCCCTTTCCTCTGGAAAGTGCTTTCACTGCTACAGCCAATCTTTTTGAGAATCCTTTTCTCTGCTTTGTTAGCTGGCGAGTCACTTTATGACTAGCACATTCTTTTTTTTATTTTATTTTATTTTATTTTATTTTTTTTGCGGTACGCGGGCCTCTCACTGTTTTGGCCTCTTCCGTTGCGGAACAGAGGCTCCGGACGCGCAGGCTCAGTGGCCATGGCTTACGGGCCCAGCTGCTCCGCGGCATGTGGGATCTTCCACGACTGGGGCACGAACCCGTGTCCCCTGCATCGGCAGGCAGACTCTCAACCACTGTGCCACCAGGGAAGCCCGACTAGTACATTCTTTATGTTTGTTAAAACATCTGGCGAGTCTGATCCTGCATAGCTGGTGTGAGCTGCCTTCTGTCCTGCAAGTGCTTGTATATTTTGTGCTTATCTTTTTCATGAAGCAATTTAGTTCTCTGATAGCCCTTGGTAAAGAGAATAATATTCCTCCCCCAGATTAACATTTTAAACATTTATTTTATATAATTTAATGTCAAATATTACATATGCAAAATGTTGCATAATTATGTATCCTTTTCAATGTATTTTAATTTATTGTCATTCCATTTCCCCCTTGGAATATGTTTTTTGAATACGACAATCATATGTTACATGTTCATACTGTCAGACAGTATGATTAGTGTGGAATATTGAGATGTTTTTGATGACAACTCCATATACCTCTGTAGCTACTGTCCTTACCTCCCTCTTCCATTTCACAGCCAAATTTTTTCAAAGACTTGGTCTGCTTTCACTTCTCACTCCACTGTAGTCTAGATTTCCACTCCCAGCCTGCTACTAAAACTATTTCAACTAGGTAATCAATGACAAGCTGGTCACTAAATGCAGTGGAAACTTGATTTTACTTGAACTTCCTACAGCAATTGCCACTTTTGACCCTATCTTCCTTCTTAACATACTCTCCTCTCTGCTTTTATCTTAATTCTCAGACCTTTCATTTTCAAGCTCTTCCTCTGCCCATCCCTCAAAAGTCGATTTTCCTGGGGTCCAGTCCTCAGTCCACACCTCTTCTCACTTTGTAAACCCTCTCTTTTGGCTTTGATCACCACATATATGTTTATGATTAATAAGTCCGTATTCTCAAGACAGACTTCATTCTCCTGTTTCAGTCCTACGTACCTAACTATCAACTGGACATCTCAAATTAAACTCACCGTCTTCCTCTTAAAACCCATACTTTCTTCTGTTTAGAACACCTCAGTGATTTGTCCTCCAATATTTACCAGTCTCCCAAAATAGAACTGAATGGTTGCTCTTCATTCTACCCCAACCCAATTCAGAGGTCTTCTATTACCTCTCTTCCTAAGCTTTATCTAACTCCAAACAATTATTATTCCTATGGCAGAGTGAACTTTCTAAATCACAGATCTGATCACATCACTCTCCTCCTTCAAATTCTCCATTTTGTTCATTGACATGTGATGCTCTTTCCTCATGGTCTTAATTCCCCAGCCTCGTCTCTTCCCCAACTCATGCTCTGGTTATCTGGACCCTGTGCATTGAACATATAAGCCAGAAACCTAGAAATCTTCTTTGATGCCACTTTCTTCCTTCTCATCCTCCCACTTATTTAACCCATTACCAAATACAGTGAGTTCCACTTCTGTGTATAGATCTCATCTTTACTACCCTACTCTCATCCAGCCCTTAGTTTGGGATTAGCTTTCTAGCTTGTCCAGCTTTTATTCTTATTTTCCTTCGATTGTTCTCCAAGGTATAGCCAGAATGCACTTTTGCTACCCCAAATTTGAACATGGCACCCTAGTGCTTAAACTCGTCCCCCTGGCTTCTCATTGCTCTTCAGATAAAGGCCAAAGTCTCACTTTGGCCACATCTCACACCACTTTGACCCTGGCCATCTGTACTCCAGCCATGGTGTCCTTCAATTACTTTGTCCCGCAGAGACTTTCCGGACATGTTTTCTTTAGCCTTGAAGTAAATCACTTCCTCCTACATCTTGTTAACTTCTGTTAATTCCAATGCACTTTCTAAAGCTCAGCTCCTCGAAGTCTACCACAAGTCTTCTGTGATATTCCAGGCGTGATGTGATTCCTCTTATAATTGTGTTATACCACTGTGCTTTTTCTTCAGTTTGTGGTTATAATTTATTTTCATGATCATTAAACAAATACCTCTCTATCCCACCAGACTATAAACTCCAAAAGAGCAGGAAGTGTGGGTTTTTTTCTCTCTTACCACAGTATCACCAGTATCATGTATACAGGAGGTGTTCAGTCAGTATTTGTTTAATTAATTAATTAACTAATTGTGAATAATTTTAAAAATAGCATAAAAATAAATGAAAGGTATAGAAACCTACAATAAGCATTAATTTTGAATTTCTCTAAAATGCACTAAAATCAGGCATATAATTATATTGAGTTGAATATTTTGCTTTCTTTGATAAACATCTCTTAACTGTTTATATTTCATAAGGGGTAAATGCAATGTAATAGACTGAACTATATAAAATATCAAAATTTAGCTTTATCTACCTTGTCTCTTACTGTATATTGAAAATGAAATTTAAATGAAGATGAGGCATTTCCAAACTGATGAAACTAGTTTTTAAATGATTTAAGTGCCTACTATATATATATATATAAACACACACACACACACATATATATATATTTACAATGCCTTATTTATAGTTTTAAAAGGTTTAAGTTGCCAACAATGTTTTTCATTTCTGCTGTTATATTTTAAAAGAGAGAGAATTTGTAGAGACGTGGATAGACCTAGAGACTGTCATACAGAGTGAAGTAAGTCAGAAAGAGAAAAACAAATATCATATATTAATGCATATATGTGGAATCTAGAAAAATGGTACAGATGAACTGTTTTGCAAGGTAGAAATAGACACACAGATGTAGAGAACAAACGTATGGACACCAAGGGAGGAAAGTGGAGGTGGTGGTGGTGGTGGTGGTGGGTGAATTGGGGGATTGGGATTGACATGTATACACTAATATGTATAGAATAGATAATAAGAAGTTGCTGTATAAAAAATAAGTAAATAAAATAATATTTTTTTAAAAGAGAGAGAGATAATGTATAACAAATCACACTTGTTTATTTGGAACTTTCAAAACTGTCACCTGAAATATTTAAGGAGAAATTTCACATAGAACTGACTTATTATCATTCCCCAGGGTCAGTTGATTGTCTCTCTCTTTGTGCTCTGTCTGTCCTAGTAGCTTGTCCTAGTACTTCACTGACCCTGGGATATACAGAACCGGTAGTGTTTGAAGTTGACCCTAAAGAATATCATGTAAATGATTAGATCTCAAATTTAAATTCAGCAGAAAACCTCTGCAAATGCAAAGGTGGATGACATCTAAGCAATGTTGTCTACTCAGTAGTTAGATTTGCTCCATTAGGTTCTAGTTTTAACATAAAGAAGGCGGAAAATGAAAGACACTAGTAATATCCAACCAAGAAAATTATGTGCAGATTTCAAGAGGCACAGTGAGAACTGCTTGAGCTAAAGTAAGAAAGTAATAGCTACATTGTTCAGAAGTAAATGAATGTGTGCCTAATGGTAATGCGTGCTGCCTAGATATAAATACTCAAAAAAAAAAAAAACCCCACAAAGAAAATAAAAGAAAAATAAAAGGAAAAAATACCTAGTTGAGTGAACTTGAATGTAAAAAAAGATAATCAAAGGTAAGAGAGATACATGCAAAGCAGTGTGTGAGCTATCATTTACAAAGGAACACTGGAAATATGTAGAACGGAGGTAAGAGAAAGTAAAAATAAGAAAATCTAAGATAGAGAATGAAAGGAAGATTGTACAACATATTAGGATAAATGAGAAGACATTTGTCAAATACTCAAAGGACAAGATAATAGTGAGTTAGAAGGAAGCTGACTAAGGGATGGGGATGGCAAGTTAATAAAATACAAGGAGAGCCAAACTGAATCAGGCAGACAGCTCCTATCATGTACTATGTAGCCTTCATCTGTAACATTATCAATAGCCTGTCCTGGTTGAAACTGATTTTTGTAAATTTCACTTTTTACAATCTATCACCACTCCCCATAGGTGATAGTGTATTTGTAATTGCCTTCCTTTATGGAGTCTCTCCTGGGTGGTTTTGACAAGGTGACTCTTCAACTTCATTACTGTGTAATGAGACAGGATTTTTTTTTTTTTTTAACCACGTTGCACAGCATGTGGGATCCTAGTTCCCTGACCAGGGATCAACCCTGCACCCCCTGCACTGGAAGGCAGAGTCTTAACCACTGGGCCACCAGGGACATGATTTTTTTTTTAATGTATCTATATGATATTCTGATATGGATTTTTAAATATGTTTACTAAACCCTAAAGCTTATGCACTTAAAATACATAAAAGCTGGAGCCGTGTCCCTCCTCCCACCCAGAATGCTTAACTTTTTCAAGTATCTTCCCAGTCCTCCTGAATGTTAGCCAAACATAAGTTAATGTTTAATACAGACAGCATACAAGGCTGTGAGACAGAAAATTTGTGTCTTGTCCCCTATTTCCTATATGTGTGAGTTCAGATAAGTCACTTAACCTCTTTATACCTTCATCCTCACCAGTGTGAAAATAGAGATCATGCCCTCTTTGTATCTCTAAAGGCAGGAAGAGTAAACGAAACACAAGAGTATTGTCAGCCCTCTGAACACGCATATCAATCTGGGGTACAGCTGAGCCTGACTGTGTAACCCGCCTCTTAGAGGGCTAATATCATAAGTCAATGCCTTTTGGTCCAGGAATCTCACATCTCCTCCTCTCCTGGAGTGCAGCCAAGAGAGGAAGCTCTTTTTGTGCAGAAGGAAGGCTATCTTCTCCCTTAGTAAGTACTGTGCTGGCCATAAAGATTTCTGCCTACCCCCGGCCCCTACCTCCACTCACCCCCACCAGCGTGGTATTTGGTGTGCAATCGCAGGCTAGTTTTGAATTACCAGAAGGCCACTAACTAGAATGGAGTGTGGTTGGGACCAGAGGCACTCAGGCCTGGCTCTCCTCCTAAGCACTCAGCTGTAGCCCTTCAGCAGCAGCTTCCTATAAGGCTGTGAAAATTGTCCAGAAAAAATGCCCAGCCATCCACATTCACTGGTAAGCAAAACCAGGCATATGGCCAGTTTGAATGGTATCAGAAAGGCATATGGAAAGAGATTTTTCTTTCTCCACCAGGCTTTAGAACTTCAAAGGAATAGTTTGTTTGATTATTACTACATCAGTCAATCACCAAACATCCTTGACCCCCTACAGTTTGCCAGGCACTGTTCCTGGCACTCGGAGGAATAAAAAAGAGATAAGATATAACCCTAGCCCCCAAGGATTGCGATTCAATAGATATGACGAAACACCTAAAAAAATAATTACCCACAACAGTCACGAATAGTGGTAATGATAGTGGTTTTTGAAAATCTAAGAAAGGAGTGTATGGGTCAAAATCATTGGGAATGCCTTCACAGAGAAGGTGAAGTTGGAAGTGAATCATCTTGGGGGCTGGATTTATTTTGGATAATTGGAGAGGAGTTAGGGAGCAATAGTGTGAACAAAGCTTTTTCTGGAAAGGTAGGCAATAAGTAGGCAATAAGAATGGCAATAATGTTGACAAGATTAGTTAGGAAATTGTTTAGTCGTATATTTAACAACATTCATTCAATATTTGCTGTAAGTGAGATATCATACTAGAAGCTGGATATAAAGTGATGAGCAAACAGACCAAGTTTTTGTCCTCTTAGAGCTTACTTTTTAGTCAGGTAGCCATTACATAGGTATGCCAACACGTAAATAGTAATTCTAAAATGCATGGAGCTATGAAGGAAATATTCTTCTGCAGGAAGCTGAGAAACCTAGATAGGTGCCCTGGGGATGGCCACACCAAGAAGAGATACTTATTAAACTGAAAGCTGATGGATGACAAGGATCCAGCCACTAAAGTGTTGAGCAGAAGCTCATTCCAGGCAAAGACAACAGAATATGAGAAGACCCTAAGAAGGGAAGAGATTGGCATATTACATATAAAAGGAAGCCAGGGAAGCTGATCGCATAGGGTCTTAATTATAACATTTTTGACTTATTTCTTACCATGGGTCATGTAGAATTCTTCACATCTTAATATTGGAGTACTCATGTTATTGGTACTGAGTGTGTTAACAATGACTCTTACACATTTTTCTATAAATTAACTTGATAAATAGAAGTCAAGGCAATGAATATTATCTTGATCATCCAGAATTTTAAAAGGAGAGTGTATCAGTATACATTTATTTTCAAGAAATTAGATGCTTTGAGCATACAAGAGTTGGAAAGCTCTATGGTATGAGATTTGTGGGAATTATTACCTTTTAGTAATGTAAATAAGATACTGATGAAGCAAAAAATAAATTTTAGTTCAAATTATAATGTATATTTTCTGTATAGTAAGTGATACTAGTGCTGGTGGTATATTAATTCTTAAGATATTGCAAGATGATAATAATGTAGATCAAATCCCTTATAGTATTCTGTGATATGTGAAATTAGTAGAGATATTATAGAACACAGTAAAATCCAGACTAGACAAACATCTAAAGCAGTTTAGATGACCAACATCTTAAGCAGCTGACCTTAGTAATTCAAAAGCAACATTTAAAAAATTATGTGAGCATACATTTGTGTGGTGTGTATGTGTAGAGTTTCTTGACCCAACTGGACCTCGAATTTAAAAGTGAAAATCATTCCAATATTAATGTTTTGGAAGAGTTAATCCAGAGCATTCTAATATATTGATTAACACACGCCAAATCATTTTGTATATATACTGAAACTATAACGAGGAATTTTTTAAACTTCCATTGGATTCTTTTCCTTTCATTCTTTTATTTGTGGTGATAATATTTGAAGGTTAAGAAATTAGATGATAATGGTTGGACTTTATATTCTACCTTTTATTTAAAACCTTGAAAACTTTCATGGATTAAACCTCTTATTGCCCCCTGGGAAATCATAAAATGCACTATAATTCCTGCAGCACCTCCTACCATGTTCTGTGCTGGCCAGACAGTTAGTTCTATCTTAAGTTCTATTTAAAATCCGTTTACGTATAAAACAACTTAGATTCTCTGGGCATGTCTAAAATGCAAGCACTCTGGTACAAGATTGTGGAGTATTAATACTCTGCCAGCTTGAACCTTTATTTAAATTGTATTGAGGCAGTTTGTGATTCTTTGATTCATTTTCTGTAGTTAGATTATCCCTATTTTTTAGAAAAGGAAGTCATATTTATTAGCATATGCATACACATTAAAAAACGAAGTATAAACCTGTTACAAGGTGCTCTAAGCCTCGTAGTATCTGAAACTTGTAATGTTACACATGCCATTTGATTACATATGGTATATCTTAACTATGAACACGTTAAATGGATTCCATTGTGTCAAGTGATATTTTCAATGTGAATAAGGGTGAAACAATATGAGGACATTCTTTGGGAGGTGGGGCTGTTGTAGAGTTCTGTTCTATTTTGTTGATAGTAATATATGGTCCTGTGATTACTGGAATCTTTTTTGGTGATGTCATATGGGGAAAGTTAACATTTATTCTTCTTTAACATTTTACTAGATCTTTACAGTGTTATAAAACAAGCATTTACTACTTAGTAGCTAAGCATTCCCTTTCTTTGTTTCTTTAATTAATGTATTGATCTAAACCGAATCTATAGGATCAAGCTGATTGAGACAGGTTGTCTGTGCCTCTTTCGAGAGATCATTGCTACACTCCACACTTTTTCAGTAAATAAAATATGGACAAAACTGCAACATGTGCAGGCTGAAGAATCCATTAAAGACTTTTGGCAATAGTACCTTCAAAATATTTCAAAAATAATTCTGCTTTATGGCTTCTACTGTGCCATTGCGTACAATGAGGGTTTTAAAAAGACCAAATACAGCTCTCTGATTTCCATTTAATGGAAGAAGTAATAAAGTTTAATTGTATATTTGAGCACGGGCGTCATTTCCAGTACATCTGATCAATAATTCATCAATTTCCTTTGGCTCAAAGTAATATTTGAAAGAAAATGCAGCCGGTGAGAGCTTATCTAGCTGTAGCTTCATCATCTCTATTAATTATGCTTTTCCCGAATTTGGTCCATTAGGCTACCAAAGTGACAGCAGATGGCGAGCAAACTGGACAGGATGCAGAGAGGACCAACACGAGAGCAAACTCCTTAGGAGAATTCATTAAGGACCTGGCCCAGCACGCAGAAGGTATTAGAAAACTCACAATTTAATCATTATTTCTCCTAACAGGAAAAGAAAAAAAGGATTGCACAGGACTGGAATTTCTCTAGTAAGAGATGACATTTCTAAATTTGAGGGTTGGATTTTTAAAAAGTTTTTTGATCAAGATATTCAAGGGCATTATCAACTGAGAATCTACAGCCTACAGTAAATTTGTGACAGAAGTCAGTGAATTAGGAATTATGAGTACAAAATAGCAGTAAATTGAATGCATTCCTTTATGAATGCTCTGATCCTTGAGGAATGGCTATTGTGATCAAATATGATTAAATTACTTAATGGGCAACTTATCCTCTGCTATGGTGCTGTTTTTGTATTCAGAACTATTTAAAAGATCCTTGATTTTTTAAAAAAAGTTAATTTTATTGTTCTGCTCAGTACCTTAAAGCAGCACTTTAATTTCTCAAAATGGCTTTTAAATACTTGGTACCAGTTTTTAATGAACATCTGTTCCTTGGGATTTGGATGTGCTACCTTACCAGAAGCTCTACTGCATTTAGTCCACAATTCTCAAAGGGTTAGTTCTTGGCATCTACCAATCTGATTTGAGAATCAAAGTGGAAGCCATTTTTAGGCAAAAGCCCAGATTAAGAAACTCAAAGAAAACAGATAATGCAAAAAGAAAGAAAAAAAAAAACCCTCAAAAAACAAAACAACAAAACATTAGTTCTTAAATATCTACTAATATATGATAAACATGCATGCATGTTGAGAAAATAGGAAAAAGTGTTTTCTTTTTGCTTTAAAAATAAAACATTTTTATTTCTCTATAATGTTATACGTTTTAGATACTTTGCTTTCTAATATAGCCAAATAAATCAGGATGTGAGAACCTTCAAGGCATATCCTGACAGGTCAGTCTTAGGAATCACTGGCCAAGAAGAGGCAGAAAATTCCAAAGATTCCCCACAGCAAGAAACAACAGAGTTTCAATCTGAGGCATAATCTCAGGCAAGACGTGTCAGGATCCGAAACAGAAGTTACTCCTACCAAAAAAATCTCAGTTAACTCGTGGTTTCTCCTCTGCTAGATGAAGTTGTTGTCCTTTCCCTGTTTTTATTTTCCAGTAATGTTATTTGAAAGTGTCCACCCTCCCTTCCTCCCACCAAAAAAAATCCCATTGCAGCTAGAACAGATTCACTCTACCTGGATTCCTGAAGACATTAGTCAGTACTCCAGGGACTTTCCTTTTCCTTCCAACTCAGTCTCAAGCACTAACACCCAGCAGCCTATCCTAGGAACTAATCTTGATCATTTCAATCAAACGTTGCTACATAAGCATAAATCCTAATACACGTTTCCGATAGACTCCAGTACCAGCACTGCCTACTTTATCTGCATCTTTGTGCGTGCCACAAAGGCACCAGCAGGGGGCAGAGTGGAGATGGTATTTAACCCAGGCTTGGCTCACCATCCACAATCTGTCTATCAAAGAAAGGGGTTATGTCATCAAAGGTGTCTCCCATTTCCTACATTGTGCATCCGTCAGGTGGTCTGGCTGTGTCTGTCCAAATGGGGCACCTTTTTCTAATTCATGTGAAGTACCATGTGGACAGCTGTGATCCTATACCCGAGGACAAAATGAATACTACTCTCTTCTTCCACCAGGTACTAACGTAAATGATAACAAAAATGGTAACCACAGCTCTTTGTAAAAGAACTTTGACAGAATTAATCTAACTATTAAAATTTCATGAAAATTCAAATTTGAATATGCCAGAGTTAAATCATAAAGCGTTTACATATATATAACAAGGCTTGGATGTCTGTATAAACCATTAGCATATGTTCTGATGTATAATAAGACTTAAGAAATGCTGGACACCCTTCTTTCCTGTTCTTCAGGTCTCAATAGTATTAGTCATTCATGATAAATTTACCCATTATAGGATATTTTTCTCAGGTTCAGCATGAAAAACAGCTCTGCTTCTCCTGAGGAATTTATTTATTTAGTTTGTATGTTATGGATACTGTATACCTCTTAAAATACTCCTTTTTATCCTGATGCATTGGCTACTGAGCTGCTTAACACTAGATGTAGGATCCACTGCCCTGGGCATTCCAGCATATGCATTTCTGTCTAGTAACTCTTTGCCTGATTTACATTAATTTTTTTTATCTTTGCTCCATTTCCTTTTATATTTATTTTATCTTGTTTTAAAGATATTTTTAAACGACTTTAAATTCCCTTTGTAATAAGTTAGAAAGAAAAGATAATTAAATTTAAAAGATGTGTTTATGTTGCAAGTATTTTTAATACTGTTGAAAACATACTGAAGTGATAGTGTATATCTTGGAATAGTAGACTACATAACACATTTATCTTTAGTTTAAAAGTACTCAGAGAAGTTCCAAATTCCATGTATAGAAGCAAAGGAGCAATCAGACCTCTTCTATTAAAATAATGCTGCTTTCTTAATATAGCATCATTTTGCTAAAGCAGTTTTTGTGTACCCTAATAATTTCTTCTGGTTGCTTACATATTGCTTTCATTTAAAAGAAATGATGCAATCCATCTTTTCCTTTTCTCACTCCATCATTCTTTTTCCACCAAATTCTTCTCTGTAGAAATTTAGCTGTGAGATTAGACCACAAAAGAAATAGTGAGGCTGCATCTCACATTCCTTCCTTCCTCAATACCACCTAGGCCCAGGACCTAAATTCCATCAAATTTCCAAAAATGTCTTTAAGCAAAGTTCATTTATGTATTCATTTAATAATGAAAAAACATACAGCTTTGTCAGGTTAGAAAGTGGGGCTTATCCCTTTCATTTAAAAAAAAAAAATGTGAAGACAAATGATGTCATTGGTTACTTACATGCTACAATTGGTTAAAACCAACTGTACAGATAGGCATGCACTCAAACCAAAGGATGGGGCTGTATCATCAGTAGAGCCAAATCTACTACTACCTTTCTTGAAATCTAAAGAGTAGAAACCTTCTTACATTTCATCATCAACATTCTAGCATGGCTTCCCCATAGTCTGCTGGACCAAGGAGCTTTCCAATCAATAGTCCATGGTTACCATGTTTCCTTAACAAGAATGACATGGCCTAGGTGATATCTTACTAATCATAGTGGTGGAATCTTAAGAAGGTTCTTTGGCATATGTCAAGGGATGACTATGAAGTAGTCAGCCAGAAAATAGGCACCCTCACCTACTTCTAAGAATAGCACCTGAGCAATAATTTCTACCACAGGGCTAAGAATGGCCATATTTGTTCTTTAAAAGACCTGATTTAGATTGTTCTGCAGATTAAACTATGGTTATCAGAAATAACAGGTTGACTGCAGCAATTTTCTAACCAAAGACATTTATCATTAAAAAAGAATTAGAAAGATGCATTTTGGAAAGGGTAGAATTAGAGATTGAAACTCAATTTCTTCTACTAACCCAAGATTCTCAAACTCTAGGTGCATCAGAAGATCCTGGAGGGCTTGTTAAAAACACAAATTGCTGGTCCACACCCCAGACTTTTTGACTCAATAGATCTGTGATGGGACCTGAGAATATACATTTCTAACAAGTTCCCAGGTGATCTGAGGTTGCTAATTTGGGGACCACATTTCAGAACCACTGTACTAACCCACCATGTCACATCCCCATGGCTGGTCTACTTCGCCTAACTATGTGCACTTTTTTCAGGAGCTCTGTTCATATGACCCTTGGAACAGCTCCCACCAGTGTTAATCAGAAAAGTTTCTCCAAGTATAGAAATGAGTTTTGAAAATTCTTTAGGTCTTAAAGAGGTCTTAGGATACAGCTTTGAATGGTAGAAAATGTCTCTTGGCCAACCCATAGCCTTTATTCTGGGGATTTTCATAGGTAATATTATATAATAGAAATAGTGTTCAGAAGATAAAAGAGTTCAGAAAAACACCTCTCTTCATCTTGCTAAATTAGTGCTCCATAGAACACGCTTCAGGAAAAGTTGGTCTAAAACTAAGGTAGAACTGTGTGCATGTTTCAGTTCACCAATTTTTCAAACTATTATTTGACATAGAATTCTTTTTTCAAATGAAAACTTGCCCAGAGCACCAACCTATAAAACAGATTCTTGGCAGAAGAGATATCATTTGTAGAATACCTGAAGCGCCTGGAGAATCCTAAGATTCCAAAGAGCACAGTTTGAAAACCTGTTTAGTGCATAATAAACACAGACTCTTAGGATGGCTGTTATTGCTGGAGGGTATCTGTGAGCCCTAATGCATAATGCCTGTCCGTAGATAGGGGCTCCTTTCCTCATTCCTTTACACAGATCAACACAGAACTGCGTGGAAGTACAAGGGCAGGTTCGTTTTGAGAGATCTCATCACTGATAGTGTTTCTATACTCAGGGTTTTAAAATTGAATATGATTGTGTCTTAATCAGCAATGCAGACCTTGCATTTTCAGCTTCCAAGTGTTATGCTACATGTCTCATTTTTTACCTTTTACCTGAAGAAGGTTTGAGCTATTTGTTTACTTTATTTCTTCCTTTTGGGGTAGAAACACTGTGTTTTAATTACTGTGTCCCCCTAAAAGCAATGTAATATGAAGAAATATGTCACATTTCCTTGTTTGTTATGGATTGTTATAGCAACTGCCTCTCTGTTTCCCAGCAGGAACACCCATGACAAACAACATTTCTCTTAGAGATGGTGGGGAAGAGCAGATGCTGGGTGCCATTTTTGAATGTGGCATTTAGTTTACTAATTTGCAAAATTTGTTTTACCCCCTGCAGCTGTAAGTGAAAAAGCTGTAAAACTAAATGAAACTCTAGGAATTCAAGACAAGGCCTTTGAGAGAAATTTGCAAGAGCTTCAGAATGAAGTTGATAAGATGATGACAGAACTGAGGAGGAAAAATCTAGACACACAAAAGGAAGTTGCTGAAGATGAGTTGGTGTGAGTAGAAGCTCTATTACTTTTTCATTTGATAAACTGAGCTTTCCAAACTGTTGTTTAGAGATTTCTAAATTTTCCATCACATATCAGTAGGAGATACTTTGTTCTTTATTTATTTTTCATCTACTTAGTTATAATTTGTCTTGCTCTAAAATGGATCAAAGGCATGTTTATACCTATATATAATCAAGTAAATGATCTTTTTTCGGTGCTATCCCTTCTGCAATTAGGCTAATGGTCTTGCTTTATTAATTTCCATTATTAGGGCCTTTAGAACTATTAATTATTTTTGTTTTAATAAAAATATCTGGATAAATAAAGTTATGAATTTAACAGGCCATCCTATACATTTTGTCATCTTAGGAAATACTGAATAGAAGAATTGTCAAATAATACATGCCTAATACTATGAAATAAAGTTTGGGAATTTGAGGTTGTGACTAGTGATAGTGATTTTACAATGCCAATGAATTCCTGTGACCTTACACTCAATAAAAAAATACATTTTTACATTCATAGTCAGCTAACTTCAAAGTGATGGTGTTATTAATAATCAAATAGTATATACTAAATCAGCAACATTAGCAACACCTAAGAACTTGTTAGAAATACAAATTATCAAACCCCACCCTAGACCTACTGAATCAGAAACTTTGGGGATGGGGCCCAGCAATCTCTTTTGGCAACTTCTTCAGGGAATTATGATGCCTTTTAGTTTGAGAACTACTGTTCTTCAAATATTTAGCCTTCCTTAAAGGGCTCAGATATTATCACTTTAGGAAAACCATTAAGTTGAATCCAGGAAACTCCCAGAACACTCAGTTCAAAGGAAAAGAAATGTAGGTCAAAATTATATCATACTAGCATGTCAACAGCATGGCGCTATATTCACAGTTTCTAACCAAACATATCAATATTCATATCTTATATTCAAAGTAACAGTGAAAATATCTCATGGTTAATCAGGTAGATTTTATTTTTGGTGTGTGAAGTAATCATAAAACTGATTTCATCAGCCAGATTATGAGAATAACATGAGATCCCTTCCAAATGAAAATGTTATATTACTAATCAATTTTAAATGTGTGGAGTTTTTTCTTCTTTAGTTTTAATTATAAATGCTCTTGCCACTTTTCAGCTATCCGTTTTCAACTTGGTTTAGCACACAATCTGCCTTAAATATTGTTTTTAATTTTTCCATACTTTTAATGTTAGCATTTCTTTGTAACACTGTTTAATACCAATAAACCCTGAGGCAGTGGCAAGGGCTTATTGTCTCTTATTGGGCTGGGGTGTTTATAGAGCTGCAGAAGCCCTTCTGAAGAAAGTGAAGAAGCTGTTTGGAGAATCCCGAGGGAAAAATGAAGAAATGGAGAAGGATCTCCGGGAGAAACTGGCAGACTACAAAAGCAAGGTTGATGATGCTTGGGACCTGTTGAGAGAAGCCACAGATAAAATCAAAGAAGCTAATCGCTTATCTGCAGAAAACCAGAAAAACATGACTGCTTTGGAGGTGAGTCTTAGAGGCTCTTTCATCTGAATCTGGGAGCACGGGGTGGGAGTTTGACCATGGCGGAGTAAGTCAATTTGATGCACACGCATGAAATCAAGTGTGACAACTCTGAAAGGAGACTTCTAAGAAGCAGAATGGGGAATGATCCTTCTTTTTGTTTTTTAATGAATGATCATTGCCCATATAATCAAATAAAATTTAGATAACTTAAACTATTTAAGATTTTTAAGGGCAGAATGGTACAGTGGAATGAGATCTTTACTGGGAGTCAGGGGTCCTTGGTCTTAACGACAACTGTGCCACTAACTAGAAGTACTAGTGTGAGTAAGTTAAAGTCTCAAAGCATCAGTCTCTCAACTATACAATGAGTGCATTACACTAGGGCATATCTAGAGTTTCTTCAAATACTAATACCATATGATTGTACAGTCCACCCAACCTGATCCACAAACCATGGTTTAGACATCCGGCTGCCATAAATCACAGAAGTGCCAAGGATTTTCTAATGGAATTGGGGCACAGAGGAAACAGCTCACTGAGAGACCAGAGCCTGGGAAAATTTTGGTTCTCTTCTTCTTTGCAACATGTTCTATGAAAATGATATTTTACAACGGACTAACATGAGCAGATCAAGTCTGAGTTATTTTCGTCTCCTTTTCCTCAGACAAGAGAGAGTTCTCTCCTCAAGAAATGATAGGCAGCTTCTGCCTTTTTTAGAGTGTTAATTAAGCTAGAACTAAAACAGAGCCTTCCATCCATTCCTTCCTTTCTCCCTTCCTTCCTACTTCCCTTCTTTCCTTCTCTCCTTCCTTTCTCTCCCTTTCTCTCTCGTTTCTTTCTTAATATTTAACATGGCAAACTGATCACTTCTCCCTACAGTGAATTCAACTCATCTGATGGCACAAACCTGTATTTAGCATTTAAAAAAAAAAAAAACTTCCTCACCAGAAACAAACTTACCTTTGTTCTTTTCAAAGTATTTGACCCCAACAGATCTGAAAACAGTGACAGACCTTTATCTCTTCTAACATAAAATTTTACCTGCAGCTATAACTGAACACTCTCTGGCATATATTATGCTCTCAAAACTGTTCATGGAATGACAGTTGAATAAAAAGAATCTGGATATTTTTTATCCATTCGTTTCTTTCCATTTTCCTTTGGATTAAGAAGCAAAAGGATGAATTAATTTTTTAAAAGAATTGTTTTCTGGATCCCTCTCCTGGGACTTAGCCTTGTCATTTTGATAGAGGATTGAGAAGACTCACTGATGTATCTAATCTTAACCAATTTGGAATCTACTGACATGCTGGCAATATTAAAGAAAAAGCACTGTCTTGTTAGGCAGGATGCTAGGCTGCCTTCATATCACAGGCTTCCGCATGATTCATCTTGCTCGGTGATACACCAGTGGTGTAACTTACCCGGAGGTGCACCACTCCATTTTATGGCAACACTTTAAGAAATTAAAATAACCTGTGTGGAAATTATAATAAGCATCTGGGAAGTATTTCAAGAAGAGTTGTAGTGGCACAGTAAATGGTGCTTTTAGCTATTCCTTCATTTTAGTGATGTTTAAAACCAAGAGCCATCATTCTTGGGTACCCCTAGAGAAGCCTGGAGCTTATGTAGTCAGTATTGAAGTGTAAGTTGTCCTTCTTGTATTTTCATTTTGCACGTGATGCTTAACTAAAGGCTTGTTTAAAACTTACTAGAATAAATAGATAAACTGACTAAATTAATATGAATAAGGCAGAGCTTATTTAAGGTTGCTTGCCAAGGCTGATTAAGGTTGATTGCCAAGGTTGATGCTAGACTGGCCAATAAAGCATCGCCTGTTTAGAGTTTGCTAAACAGATGCATCCCCTGGGCTCCCACCCAGAATCTGAGGTAGCTGGTCTGAGGTGTGGTCCAGGGTCCATATTCTAAAACATCCCCTGGGTTAATCTGATGTACATATAGATTTTAAAAGAACTGATATATTGTATCCATTTGATTGAGTAATTAGTTGTGCTTTAAATAAATGACTTCATTGAGCCTGTGCCCACAAAAAGGTGATATAATTAAGACCCAACTCATTTTTTTTAATTTAAGGAAGTAAGCATGTAATGTTTATTATTAAAAACATTTATCAAACCCCTCCTAAGTTCAGGAAATGTACTAAACCAAAACCGAGTATATCAAACACTGGTCCCCATGGCGTGGTCCTTGGAACAGCAGCATTAGCATCACCCAGACACTTGTTAATAATGCAGATTCTCAGGTTCCCCCCAAACCTATCAACTCAGAAACTGGGAGTGGGGCCCAGCAACCTGTGTTCTTAAAATCCTACCCATGATTCAGATGCAGCCTTAAGCTTTAAAGACACTGATATTGATATAAAAAATAAAACACCACCTCTGATGATTTCAGGTGACTTGTATTTAGCGGGAGGCTCACACAAGTAAACTAGTCTGTACACTCCAGGAGTTATCATGGAGGTATGCAAAGGAAGGGCATCGAAATCACCCCTGGATTTAGGAAGGGCTTCATAGAGGACTTGACACGTATGCTAAGTCCTGAAGGGTGAGCTCTAGTGAGTCAAAGTAGAAGAGGAAGAACATTCCAGAAATAAGAAAAAAAACCATGCAAACATATAGACATTTTGGAGAAATGTCAGTGATTTGATAGGATTGGAATAAAGACTGCCTGTGAACTAGTGAGAGGATAGAAAGCCAACGAAGACAGAGAGGGTCCAGACCTTGAGTTATAAGAGAACTGCATTCTGAGAACGAAGCTGAGAAATTTGGTTTTATCCTGAAATCTATCAGAAGCAATTGAAATATTGGAGTCATGGATGAAAATTATATTTGGGGGACTTTCTGAGTGGTTCATGTAAACTGGAGGATTGGTTTTGTATTGGAAAATAGTGTGATATAAGGCTAGGAAAGCAGGCAGGAAAAATATGCAGATGTCTGTTAGACACCTACCATTATCAAGATGCTATTGGTAACCAGGGTGTTAGAGGCTGAATAGGAATGATTTCTGGCCTCAGAGAACTTACGATTGCCTGAAAATTCAGGGATTTTAACCTTTCATTATATGTAACACTGTGATTAATATGGGCTGGGAGAATCAAACACCAAAATGATGGCATCATAGAAGTTGATAGAAATGATGGAGCAGCATAAGCAGAAACACAGAGCTCTGCAAGTATGATCTTAGGAAATGTCGAATAGAGCAGTGATACTTGTTCATAAGTCTGTAGCATAAGATGGCTCTGAAAATGGGGCTTTGGAACCAGATCACAGAAGGCTTTGAATGCTACTTTCTAGAACGGGACAGGGTTAGAATGCCATTTCCAGCAATGGAGAAAAGGCAGAGGAAACTGTGGGCTGAGGGGCAAAGAGAAGATGAGCAATTCAATCAAGCAAAGTAATGTGTTTTGAGCAGTCTGTCCCCAAGTTTACCATTATGACCTTGAACAGGAAGGAGCGGGAAGAAAGGGAAGAATGAGTTGCTAGATAGGGACAGACAGGAAGGTAACTTTTGTAAGTTCTTAATCCACCCCCCAGCAACACCCCTCAGCAAAAAAAAAAAAAAAAACAGGTATTAAACTTACAAAGCTCTGGAATGTATTAAGATCTAATTAGAAGTTAAAAGTAGAAATACAACAACTTTGGTGTCTAATCAGAATCACTTAACAATTATGCTTGTGGTATACACTTGGAGAATATTCTCTCTAAACATGAGCCCCCCGTTTGCTCCTCAAAGCTTCCTATCTTTAAGTATTTTATATCCTACGTCCTTCTCTATCCATTCCCTGTCTTTATTTATTTTTATAGCACTCATCATTAAAAATATACATTAATATATTCATTCAATTTTTTTCCCTCCAGAAAGCCATGAGAAACGTGTCTTCTGGCCCACTGTATCTCCAGGGCAGAGAGTCGTACCTGGCACAAGACAGAACAGAAGTGTTCTTTCTCAATGAAGAAAGTACTATAAAGCAAACACAGATAAATGTTATATCGATGCTTTTATCAATATTTAGGAGCTCCAAATCTTCATCTTTCCTTGGTTCAAACCTAGATTTCATTAGTGTCTAATCTGAAACTAGCCACCACTGAAAATCTCTTTAATCCCTAGATCATTTCTGCTTCAGTGTTATTTAAAAAAAAAAAAAAAAAACACATTTTAATCTTTGCATAACAATGGATTCCTTAAAGTGACTCAAAGAGAGCTTTTATAAAGATTCTAACTCACTGCTTAATTGAAACCAAAATGAATGTAGCTCTTCACCTCACATATAGGTGGAAATATTCTCCCTCCTATTGATACAGCATTTTGTTAGCTTGATTCATAAATGCAAACAAGCCATGCTAAAGAAAGTTTCTTGAATGTCTGTCCAGGGTCAATTTTAAATCAGTTCATACAAAAGCTAAGGGCTAGGGCTTCCCTGGTGGTGCAGTGGTTGAGAGTCCGCCTGCCGATGCAGGGGACACGGGTTCGTGTCCTGGTGCGGGAAGCTCCCACATGCCGCGGAGCGGCTGGGCCCGTGAGCCATGGCCGCTGAGCCTGCGCGTTCGGAGCCTGTGCTCCGCAACGGGAGAGGCCACAACAGTGAGAGGCCCGCGTACCACACACAAAAAAAAAAAAAAACTAAGGGCTAAAATTGATAGTTATATAAGAGTGTCAGACCTTTGGAAAATAAGATATGCCTTATAACCAGGAACATCAGGACTACCTCTACATTTGCTGTTCATGAAGGGAGAATGAAATTTCTCTTATTTAGCCAGGTCTGGGAGTAGTTGAATGAACCAAGAGTCACCAGTGCAAACAGAACTATTTATTGAGGGAACTCTTCTAGGTACTGAAGATAAAGTGATACAAAGACTGTTTTATGGAATTTATATTATAGTGAGAAGGATAGTCACTAAACCAATAAATAAGAATATAATATGGCCATAAAGTCTGGAGCATGGGCTAATATGCATAATAAGTGACTTGTTCTCAGTGTATTGCCTGATGAATTAAATGGTATCCTTCGTCCACTAGGTCCAGCTCAATGGGCTGTACATTTCCTCTCCTCCCTATGCATGCATCTTGTGATGAATTGGTGTCTGATTATCATTAAATAGCCTGTGCTTTTAGCAACTCTTAGAAGAAGCAATCAAGATGGTTCAATCTATACAAAAAATAAAATCGTATTATCTATGTTTCTATAATCGATGGCCACCCTATAAAATACAATTCAGATAAATGAGTTCTAGGGAAAAGAAAATAAGGTAATTATAATAGTTAACAATTCTGTAGTGTTCACTGTGTGCCAGGCTGTGTTCTAAACCAATTTCTCTCAAATTTTATTGTGTGTATCAATCACTTAGGCTTCTTGTTAAATGCAGATTCTGAGTTGGTAGTTCCCAAAAAGGCATTGAGATTGTGCATTTCTAAGAAGCTTCCCAGTGATGCCAATGCTGCTGGTCAATGGGCCATATTTTGAGTATTGAGAGAATAAGCATTTTACATGAAGCTAAATGGAGGAGGAAACAAGGCAAGGAACTGGGGAAGGGCACATGGTGAAGGCAACTGCAACTGTAAAGGCTCAGAGGCAGGAATAAGATGTGTATACTGGCAGCAGATTGAAGTGGTTGGTGAAGAGGTAGGGAAAGTAGGGTGTGAAATTAGCACTATCCAGTGCAAATAAGAAGTGTGATTTCCACAATTGGAAAGTCAGTGCTTTCACACCTCAAGACCGAAGCTCTATCATTAGGTAGACTGGGATTCAAATCTTAACTACACTGTACTAACTGTGTGACCTCGGGTAAATCACTTAACTTGTTCAATTTTCTATTCATTTAAAAGGTGATAAACACAGGACGTGCGTTAGTTTAGAATTAAATGAGAAAAGCTTATAAACTACCTGGCACATACTGAAATCTAAATGAATATATAAACTAGCATTATCATTTATATAAAAAGCGTAAGTGGCAAAGGCTTAAAATTATAATTGATGCAGTTAAATCCACAGGTAAAAAGGTAATTGAAAGAATGAGTCAGAAATAGAAAGAAAAAAAAGGCAAAATTATGTTCCAAACGGAGAAATAACACTATATCTTTCTCATTGATTTTACTCTTCCAGACTAGGAATGAGTTTCATGTGGTTTGAGACAAGCTATCAGTTTCAAAGAAAAATTAGAGTCTGCTCTCTTTTTTATGGAACAGTCCATTAAGTCTATTCTTCCATGTGAGAGTTTCTCTTTTTTTTTGGAAAGTACTTTCCCTAAGTTTCCTTTGAAATCCCACTTCTGGGCTTCCCTGGTGGCACAGTGGTTAAGAATCCGCCTGCCAAGTCAGGGGACACGGGTTCAAGCTCTGGTCCGGGAAGCTCCCACATGCCTCAGAGCAACTAAGCTCATGCACCACAACTACTGAAGCCTGCCTGCCCAGAGCCCATGCTCTGCAACAAGAGAAGCCCGTGCACCACAACGAAGAGTAGACCCCGCTCGCCACAACTAAAGAAAGCCTGCGCACAACAACGAAAACCCAACGTAGCCAAAAATAAAATTAATTAATTATTTTTAAAATAACAAATAAAAAGAAATAAAATCCCACTTCTTCCAATTTTTACAGAACTCCCATAGAATAAATCTGCTTACACTTATGCTCACAAAACATTCATTTGGACATAGATTCTGGAATTTAATGTCTCATTCCAATGTAATTCAGTGTACTACCACATGCTCAGCAATGCATATTCAGTACTTACATTTCAATTAAAATGGATGTGCATCTCACTTTAAAAATATTTTTTAATTCCTCGGCTACCATCACATAACTTTTCTTCTCTTGCATGACTTTCTCACAATAGGAGGAAGAAAGTACCTGTACAGGTATTTAAATAAAGTAACTCTTGGAGGGCTGGCTGGGTAGTCTATAGCACTCTCATGTAGTCTCACAGTCAACATGACATATCTTGTTTGCAAAGCCTTGTTTAGACAGCTTAGGAAAGCCAGGAATACAGGGCTGGATAGGGTTTTCCCCAAAGGGCATTTTGATGTTTTGTTTATACTGTCCTACAGAAAAAGAAGGAGGCTATTGAAAGTGGCAAACGACAAACTGAGGACACTTTAAAAGAAGGCACTGACATACTTGATGAAGCCAACCGTCTTGCAGATGAAATCAACTCAGTCATAGACGTGAGTATTTCATGAAACCCAAAGTTAAAAGAAAGATGATAATGATACAAGCTCTCATAAATGGGAATCAATGAGAAATCTCAGTAGTATAAGCAAATACTGTTAGTTTCTTGTGGGTATAAAGTTGTTTTTGCCTTATTCTATTGTGACCGTGCTCACCCATTGGTAACAATTAGGACTTCACATTATTCTCTCAGTAGACATGAATGTCTGGTGAGGGTACTCACACACTCACACCAACCTGTATTTTTTTCACAGTGATGAAGGGCATTTCTTGTTCCTAGGATAGCACTTACAATCTGCTTCAGTATTCACAGAATATTAGTTAAAAGAGAAATGTAAAGCTACAAACAGACCTGTCTAACGCAGTAGATACTGATATGTGGTGATGAATGGTAATAGAAATGCAAATAGTGTAAAAGATCCCAATGACTATCATTTATGCTACAAAGTAGCATTTTTTTAAAAAGATTGTCAGGTTCTTCTTGGTATAAATTGCCTTCATATATTTCCTAATCTCTATCATTAAATAATAGCTTTTATTTTCTATTCTTTTTCTGCTAGGTTAGTAAATTTGAAGTTTCATAAAAACCTAAGTGTGTATAATTAGATCTCCAAGAGAAATTAATAAGTGAGAGGAGGCTTGGATTCACTTACTTAAAATACCTTCTTTTCTCTACATATCAGTATGTTGAAGACATTCAAACTAAATTGCCACCCCTGTCTGAGGATCTGAAAGGTAAAATAGATGACCTCTCCCAAGAAATAAAGGACAGGAAGCTTGCTGAGAAGGTGTCCCAGGCTGAGAGCCATGCGGCTCAGTTAAATGATTCATCTGCTGTCCTTGATAGGTATGTCATTTGTTGTTGGAAATATCTATGTATCTTGACACTTGTCCAAAAGTTTTGACTAGCAGAAATGGTAGAGAGTTGCTTTCAAAGCTTGATTTTTGTAATTATGCACATACGAGCTACATGGCCTTTCTGTGGAAAAGCCTAATTAGAAGGGTCTGGGCAAAGCTCTACTGGAGCAGCATCAAAAGTCTGAGTTAAAAGTAGATTCAAATATGGCATGGTGGGGAGTGAACATTGCCTTAGGCTACACTTAGAAAAAATATTTTCTGTTCTTTATTGGAGAGCACAGCAGTTTCCTTATTAGCATTTTAAATAATAATGTATAAACACACATTCTGCTTCAAATTTCAGTTTTATATTTTTAATGAAATCAAACTATTTATTGTTAAAAGGGTGGCTTTTGAAAATGTGGCTCCATACATAGCCTTTAAGTCCTGTTTTTTCTTTCAAATTCCACGGAGGCACTACATACTGCCCTGTGAAATAACAGCTCATTATAACTGGGATTCTTTTACGGGTCAGTGAGGGAGGGGCAACTGGTGAGGTGTGTTTGACTCGTAAACAGCCTTCTAGGTATAACTGGTGTGCTTCCCCTACAATTTCAGGGTTGTCATAACAAAATAGGTGTATTAGCCCCAAGAATAATTTTCCTAAATGAATCTGTATTTAATATACTCCATGTGTAAGGTTCTGTTTCAATACTTAATACTCTTGATACAAAGGAAAATATTAATGTTTGAAGACCCTGGGAAAAAATTTACATACAATTCATTTTATAACAATTTTACAACATTTTTTAACATTTTGCTAATTTATCATGAAGGGTGGTAAATGGAGCAGTAAGCTAGAAGTCAACAGAGGCAGGCTTCAAGTCCTTAATTAGCTTATTAGTGACATGTTGGTCATGTGACCTGAGACAAGCAATTTAACCGAGACTCATTTGGCCTCATCTGAGAAGTGGACCTACTCTAAAGAGATTTTGTGAACTTCATTCCAATAATATAGAACAAGTGCTCTGAAACCTGTGCGTGCTTCACAAATAACATAAAGAATCATCTCACTGCTCATACTTGCGTGGTGCTCATGGTTGCAGAAACTTCTGGAGGATGCTATGGGTACTTAAAAATACGTTGGCAGCATTTCACTGCTTAATTATTTAGGAATATGAGTTTAAACTGAAAACTACAATATAATACAATTAGTAGATACCTCACTATGGTTTGGAATTAACATAATTATACTGACCATGATCATTTGGAAGCCATATTTGTTATAAGTAAGATGTTCTTCATTTGAGTACCAACTGCTCTGATGTTCTTTTGGGGGGCAATCCCAACAGAATCCTTGATGAGGCCAAAAACATCTCCTTCAATGCCACTGCAGCCTTCAAAGCTTACAGCAATATTAAGGACTATATTGATAAAGCTGAGAAAATTGCCAAAGAAGCCAAAGATCTTGCACATGAAGCCACAGAACTGGTAAGAAACAAATAGCGTTATGTACTGAGAATGGAGGTCAATCTGTTTGAATAAGTACCTGAACTAAATTTCTCAAAGCTCTGGAAAATGCTAGTAAATTAGAATATTTGTTTTGTATTATTTTCAAAGGCTCCTTTTAAATTTTATCCTAAATAAATTCTCAGTCATAGCAAAACTCTTTTCTCAGTCACCTACTAATTTCCACTATTAATAAGGGTCTTGAAATTATCGCAGATGCCAAATAGTTTGTGCCACCAACTCGCAAAGGAAAAACAGTCAAACATAAGACTCTGAACAGGGAAATTTATCACTATTATTCCATATGCCTTCAGTAAGAAAGTGCCTTGGAAATTAACACCAGTGCTTATAGTCACATACAGATTGATTCTATGTAAAGTTTGATTATAAGGTGCACATTTTACAAACACGCCAGATCATATATTTCTAAACTATTATACTGTTTTTATCAGTTGAAATGTTTACCTTCAAAGCTACTTTTGGCTGCTGTCATTGTTCAAAATAAATTTGCAATTAATATTTTAGAGTTTTCGGGTTCTAAGTATAGCACATTATCTGAGTATCTTCAATAGCAACAAATCTTTTTCCTTTACATGTAGAGCAACATTTTGTAACCAAGTTTTGTGATAAACCTTGGTAATACTATTTCAGGTCAAATTTCATTTCATAGGAAGCACGTGGTGAGTTAAAATGTTCAGAACCATCACTTACTCCTTTGGCTTCACACAGAATCCCCCAAATACATCAGAATTTCAGGAGAAAAAGAATTTGATTGGACACTTGACTGTGAATGAAATATGCATAAATAGTGGGTGTTGAAGAAACAGATCCCTATTTTCTTTGCTTTGGTATTGAGCACAATGCTTTCATGGATTTCAGGGGTATTGGAGGTATTTGCCACACTCTTAGCAGGTTTATTTTATGGTCATGGTGAATGATGCATCATATTCCATCAGCAGTTAGTACTGTTTTGGTTTCTCTGGAATGAGCTCTACCAATACCATATGTTCTGTTTACTTCTTATTCAAAATCATGGCACAGTTATTACAGAAACTTCCCTATGTTCAATTATCCTTTCAAAAGGAACCATTTTTCAAATCTATTTAAAGATCCTAGTCTTCAAGTTCACCATTTTCATCTGACCCATGTTTTATTGGATCACCATTTTCAGCATTTAGCACAGTACCTGACAGAGAGTAGACACTCGTGAGTAAATGAATGAATGTCATTCTAATTGACATTTTTCATACCTATTTACAACATTTTGTACCAATAAAATCCTCACTATTGTCATTGCTTCATTTTCATGAACTTCTAACATTTTATGTTAAAGACCTGTTTATTTTCATCCAAATTTAATACTATCACTTTATCCTCAGGAGACTCTCATATTCAGGCCAACATGAAATATTCACTTTTCCTCAACACTGATGCTTATACATGATAGGCTAGCCAAACTCTAACATAGAGCTAGGACAAGTTTTTTGTTGTTGTTTTTTGTTTTAATTAGGACAAGTTTTACTGCATTACAGCATGTCCCCTTGTTATTGTTATTCCTTCTCTATAAGCCATGTAAAAATAATTAAGTGTCTGAAAAATTACAAAGTAAAAGCTAAAGAGAATCACTGATTTATTAAGTGGCTAACAACAAACACACAGAAGACTGATTTGGCCAGAAAGTTTGTTGGACCGTGTTTCAAGAACAGAATAAATAAAGTTTTAATTTTAATAATTCATTATATATAGTTCTATTATACTGGAAAAGAAATATATTTGCCATTAAATTGAACAATTACCTAGATAGTACTAGCATTCCATAAATGTTAGAGCTGGTATTATTGCTAGAGCTATAGATAAACACAGAAGAGTAAGATTAAGTTTATTATTTGTGTATGAAAGAGTCATTTGAGTCTAGTCCTGCAAAGCAGGAAGAATGTTTTCAATGAATTAGAAACAAAGGACAAAGAAACACAGCAGGAATTTATACAAGGAGAAAAAAGACATATTAGACAAGCAATAAAGCAATCAATTACTACGGTGAAGAAGATGGACGTAAGATAATATGAGAAGAAAAAAAGCATTGAAAATACCATAGGAAAAGAAACAAATGAATATGGAATAGTCTCAAAGCATAATTGACAGCATTTGTAAAGCCACTTCACTTTTAAAAATCTGCTTAAGTCTACCTATTTGTAGTGCACACATAATCAACAATGGAATTGAAAGGAAAATATGAATGAGAAAAAAGTTGATCCTTTATTTTAATTAAATAATAAGCAGGTGGAGGTTAAACAATTCAAGGTTGTAGTATAGTTCCTATGTGAAGAGTAACAGCCCCTTGTATATATAATTTATTTAAATATCAAAATGAAATATTATTTTAGGAACAGACATTATGAAAAAACACTATATTTCTATTAGTGCTAGGCAGATAAATACTATTATTATATTATTGGTACAAAAGATTGTTTTCCCTACACATGATCTCCAAGATAACGTCTCATTTTGTGCCTCTCATTGGTGGGCACAAGGAGAAAGAGAAAGGAAATATGTCACCGTTTAGAAAATAGAATATGAAGATCCAGTAATTCTTTTCTAATCTTTATTGCTTTGATGCTGTAAAAAGTCCTCAGACTCTAAAATAACAGAGAATTAAACCTTTAAAAAATGTTTCCAGATCATAGGTGAACTTAAAACCTATGTTATCAAGCAGATCAGATTTTAGAAGTAGATGAAAAGTAGATTTTATGTGCTGCTGGGTCCTTGGGATGACCACCAGAGGCAATAGGCACGGTGTCAGTAGCACTGGGAGATGAGACCCTCTGCCCTTTTCACTGGGAAGTTCTTAGATGCTCTGCACTTAAATCTGGTATATCCAAACGGCAAACAAAAGGAAGGAACAAAAAGGAAGTCTAATGTAGAATGGATTCCTTAGATCTGGTTCTTTAAGATCCTGAAGAATCATCACACAACAATAATCACACAATCTCCATCTATTCTGAAATGTTCTCCTCCTTCCTTCATTTCTTTCTTTTCTCCCTCTCTCCCTTTGTCAGGGTGAATAGAATGTGCTCTGTGATATATACTTCAGTGTAGAAAATGTAGGCAGTCCTCACCTTCCCTAGGTATCTTCCATTAAAAAAAAAAAGAATCACTTTTTCACTTCCCACAGCACCTGAAGATTTCTTTTTTCTTCTATACCCTCTTCTTTACACTGCAATCATTGTTATTGTCTGAAACTCTCCCTCTCTCTCTCTCTCCCCATCCCAACACACACCAACAAAATTCCTTAATACCCTCTAATCCAGAATCCTCTTTCTCAATTAGTCTCAGTCTCAGTGTTTAGTCTGATCTTCACTAAGAATCAGCACTAGAAATTGAGAAGAATTTATACTTGCTCTCAACACCAGTACACAATGTGGTCTTCCTCTTTATTCTCCAAATTCAAGTTCTGTCACTTGCTACAGTTACCCATCACTCCTGGGAGCCATAAGTCTAAATATCTTCGGCATGATCTTTCTCAGGCACATCTAGGAAAAAATAATATAAAATACAGAAGAAAGTGAGCGCAATTTGTAAGTAATGCATTTTCTCATAGAAACAATAATAGTGAGAGATAGTAAAGAACAGTGCTGTGTAAGTGATATGTAGGCTTTAGATGAACTAAAGAGAGGGGTGAAATTCTGAAAAAAATATTAGACAGGAGGAAAATATACCTAAAATTAAGTAAGTTTAAAGCCTTAGACACCTGATCCTAAAAATACGTGAACTGTGTAAGTGACTTCCCACTGTTGATTCCTTAGTATGAGGGGAGTAAAAATCCATAGAAACTCGAAGTTTTTTCTTCAGCAAACTTGAAGGAGTTTTTTCTTGATTTAGGGTCGAGTCTACAGAATAAATTGGATTTTTGTAAATTCACTCTTATGTGACAGATCAGTGGGGAGAAAAACCCTGATAGAAAATAAGGGTACTAGAAAGAAAAGTCAGGGAGCTCTGATAACATGGCAGTCTGAGTTAATTCAGATCCATCCTAATGTGAGAAATTCACAGAAATGCTAGGTAAATTCTAACTCCCCAAAATTTAACTCATACTTTATTTTATAAAGAGGAAACAAGGGGCTTCCCTGGTGGCGCAGTGGTTGAGAGTCCGCCTGCTGATGCAGGGGACACGGGTTCGTGCCCCGGTCCGGGAAGATCCCACATGCCGCAGAGCGGCTGGGCCCATGAACCATGGCCGCTGAGCCTGCGCGTCCGGAGCCTGTGCTCCGCAACGGGAGAGGCCACAACAGTGAGAGGCCCGCGTACCGCAAAAAAAAAAAAAAAAAAGAGGAAACAGAAGAAAATCTAAAAATAAAAACGAGAGTAAAACAGAATAGCACATTCTAGAGCTGGCAGCTTGGTGACTCAATGAATTTGGAACATAATATAGATCATATGTCTAGGGACTGGGATTTTAAAGCCCAGGCAGGGAGAGAAGACATCACAGACATCATCCTAAACCTACAAAAGAAGGAGTCTTTTTTGACTAATCGAAAGTATGCAAAACCGTGAGACTTGGAAACAATTGTTCTCATCAACAAACACTCCTTCTAGCCCAGAACGTGCCAAGGAGCCTTGTTACTTTTCATGCCTCCAGTTGTGAAAAATGTCTCTCATAAGTTGCTAAAACCATAAGCCTGTGGACTGAAGTCCAAATTTATACTGTATATATTTATATATGGGTTGAAGTCCATATGGTACAAGACTTTCCAAGCTAAAAATTTAATGGGGAGAGGAGGGAACTGATCCTGGTTCTTGCAACCTCTAGAGCATCTAGAAGGACACAGGAAAGTGGTCTGTTTAGATACACTATAAATAATCAAGTAGGAAAGAGGGTAGGCAGGCAAAGTATGTAACATGATCCTGAAGTTATTAAAAAATCTGAAAGAGAATATACAGTAAACGTGTTTAAAAGTATTGAAATGTTAAAAAGAATAGAAAAGAGTGATAAAAAGAAAAAATACAGAAGATTACAGAAATTTGTAACAGAAGCAAATAAAATTTCTAAAAATAAAATATATAGGAAAACAGAATGAGTTAATAGAAAGAGTTGAATACATTGCCTAGAATGCAACAAGTATGGTAAAACATAAAAGGAGTGTAAGAAACAAGGACTATAGATTGTAAAAATGAAATGCAAATCTATTAGGAGTTCCAGAAGTTGAAAAGGGTGAGAACGGGGAATAGTAATAGTAAAAGAGATACTGAAAATTTTCAAGTGCTGGTGAAGGATATGATATGATTTCTCAAGTTAAGGAAGCCTATCACAATAAATAAAATAAGTCCACACCTGGAAAGATCATTGTTAAACTACAGAAACTAAAGAGAAAAAGAAAACAAAATCTTAAAATAATTAGGGAGAAAAGTCTTTGAGTCAGATGCCAACTGCACAGCCACAGCATCCGGGGCTTTGAAAGATGTTGCATCTCTCTGCTTTCTACTCTGGGCATTCTGCTCCCATGGCCTGCTGCCACCATTTCACAGCTTAGTGACTGTGGTGTTTTCCTCTTCCTACTTCCTTTTACCAGAAAATAATGTCTCCAGTATTAAATTTTAAGCTGAAAATAGACCTCGAGGGGACAGAAGCATGAATAACTCTGTGAGAATTTCATTTGCACTATTTCACAAGTAATATTCCATGATTTTCATATAGGTAATACTTGGTGTATAGTAGCTGATCACTAAATGTAAATTGCCCCCTGCCATCTCCAAACATTGATACTAGGAATCTAGAAAGGCTAGGATGCTCCAGATTTTCAGAATGAACAAGATATATACACTGCCAAGAGAGATAGGAAAGTTGAATAGAGAAGAAAATTTCAAAGAAAAAATAAAATTACTTTCTTTCCCTACTTAGTTTGAGATCATCTATGAATATTTATTTGAATGTAGATGCCTTGTAGGATTTTTTTATTGATTAGAATTAGGTTCAAGTGGTGTGCCAGAATTTCCTAATCAGGCTGTGGAAAGAAGATAACAGAAGATTCTGAGGGTTATCTTTTCGTCTTGTTTATGGTTTTCTTTGCTGTGCAACAGCTTTTAAGTTTCATTAGGTCCCATTTTTTTATTTTTGTTTTTATTTCCATTACTCTAGGAGGTGGATCAAAAAAGATCTTGCCGTGATTTATGTCAAAGAGTGTTCTTCCTTTGTTTTACTCTAAGAGTTTTATAGTGCCTGGTCTTACATTTAGCTCTCTAAACCATTTTGAGTTTATTTTTGTGTATGGTGTTAGGGAGTGTAGCTGTCCAGTTTTCCCAGCGCCATTTATTGAAGAGACTGTCTTTTCTCCATTGTATTTCCTTGCCTCCTTTGTCATAGATTAGTTGACCATAGGTGCGTGGATTTATCACTGGGCTTTCTGTCCTGTTTCATTGATCTGTATTTCTGTTTTTGTGCCAGTACCATATTGTCTTGATTACTGTAGCTTTGTAGTATAGTCTGAAGTCAGGGAGTCAGATTCCTCCAGCTCTGCTTTTTTCCCTCAAGACTGCTTTGGCTCTTTGGGGTCTTTTGTGTCTCCATACAAATTTTAAGATTTTTTTGTTCTAGTTCTATAAAAAATGCCATTGGTAATTTGATAGGGATTGCATTGAATCTGTAGATTGCTGAATCTGTAGATTGCTTTGGGTAGTATAGTCATTTCCACAATATTGATTCTTCCAATCCAAGAACATGGTATATCTCCCCATCTGCTTGTATCATCTTTAATTTCTTTCATCAGTGTCTTATAGTTTTCTGCATACAGGTCTTTTGTCTCCCTAGGTAGGTTTATTCCTAGGTATTTTATTCTTTTTGTTGCAGTAGTAAATGGGAGTGTTTCCTTAGTTTCTCTTTCAGATTTTTCATCATTGTATAGGAATGCAAGAGATTTCTGTGCATTAATTTTGTATCCTGCAGCTTTACCAAATTCATTGACTAGCTCTAGTAGTTTTCTGGTGTCATCTTTAGGATTCTGTATGTGTAGTATCTGTATGTATAGTATCGTGTATGTATAGTATCGTGTCAATATAGTATCCACATCACTATTCTGTATGTATAGTATCGCAAACAGTGACAGCTTTACTTCCTCTTTTCCAATCTGTATTCCTTTTATTTATTTTTCTTCTCTGATTGCCATGGCTAGGACTTCCAAAGCTATGTTGAATAATAGTGGTGAGAGTGGACATCCTTGTCTTGTTCCTGATCTTAGAGGAAATGCTTTCAGTTTTTCACAATTGAGAATGATGTTTGCTGTGGGTTTGTCGTATATGGCCTTTATTATGTTGAGGTAGGTTCCCTCTATGCCCACTTTCTGGAGAGATTTTATCATAAATGGGTGTTGAATTTTGTGAAAAGCTTTTTTTGCATCTATTGAGATGATCATACAGTTTCTATTTTTCAGTTTATCAATATGGTCCACCACATTGATTGATCTACATATACTGAAGAATCCTTGCATCCCTGGGATAAATCCCACCTGATCATGGTGTATGATCCTTTTAATGTGTTGTTGGATTCTGTTTGCTAGTACTTTGTTGAGGATTTTTGCATCTATATTCATCAGTGATATTGGTCTGTACTTTTCTGTTTTTGTAGTATCTTTGTCTGGTTTTGGTATCAGGGTGATGGTGGCCTCATAGAATGAGCTGAGAGTGTTCCTTCCTCTGCAGTTTTCTGGAAGAGTTTGAGAAGGATGGGTGTTAGCTCTTCTCTAAATGTTTGATACAATTCACCTGTGAAGCCATCTGGTCCTGGACTTTTGTTTGTTGGAAGATATTTAATCACAGTTTCAATTTCATTACTTGTGATTGGTCGGTTCATATTTTCTGTTTCTCCTGCTTCAGTCTTGGAAGGTTATACCTTTCTAAAAATGTGTGCATTTCTTCCAGGTTGTCCATTTTATTGCCATAGAGTTGATTGTAGTAGTCTCCTAGGATGCTTTGTATTTCTGCGGTGTCTGTTGTAACTTCTCCTTCTTCATTTCTAATTCTGTTGATTTGAGTCCTCTCTCTCTTTTTCTTGATGAGTCTGGCTAATGGTTTATCAGTTTTGTTTATCTTCTCAAAGGACCAGCTTTTAGTTTTACTGCTCTGTGCTATTGTTTTCTTTGTTTCTATTTCATTTATTTCTGCTCTGATCTTTATGATTTCTTTCCTTCTGCTAACTTTGGGTTTTGTTTGTTCTTCTTTCTGTAGTTCCTTTAGGTGTAACGTTAGATTGTTTATTTGAGATTTTTCTTGTTTCTTGAGGTAGGCTTGTATAGCTGTAAACTTCCCTCTTAGAACTGCTTTTGCTGCATCCCATAGGTTTTGGATCGTCGTGTTTTCATTGTCATTTGTCTCTAGGTATTTTTTGATTTCCTCTTTGATTATTTCAGCAATCTCTTGGTTATTTAGTAATGCACTGTTTAGCCTTCGTGTGTTTGTGTTTTTTACGTTTTTTTCCCTGTAGTTCATTTCTAATCTCATAGCATTGTGGTCAGAAAAGATGCTTGATATGATTTCAGTTTTCTTAAATTTACTGTGGCTTGATTTGTGACCCAAGATGTGATCTATCCCGGAGAATGTTCTGTGCGCACTTGAGAAGAAAGTGTAATCTGCTGTTTTTCGATGGAATGTCCTATAAATATCAATTAAATCTATCTGGTCTATTGTGTCATTTAAAGCTTCTGTTTCCTTGTTTATTTTCATTTTGGATGATCTGTCTATTGGTGTAAGTGAGGTGTTAAAGTCCCCCACTATTATTGTGTTACTGTCAGTTACCTCTTTTATAGCTGTTAGCAGTTGCCTTATGTATTGAGGTGCTCCTCTGTTGGGTGCATATATATTTATAATTGTTATATCTTCTTCTTGGATTGATACCTTGATCATTATGTAGTGTCCTTCCTTGTCTCTTGTAACCTTCTTTATTTTAAAGTCGTTTTTATCTGATATGATTTTGCTACTCCAGCTTTCTTTTGATTTCCATTTGAATGGAATATCTTTTTCCATCCTCTCCCTTTCAGTCTGTATGTGTCCCTAGGTCTGAAGTGGGTCTCTTGTAGACAGCATATTTATGGGTCTTGTTTTTGTATCCATTCAGCAAGCCTGTCTTTTGGTGGGAGCATTTAATCCATTCACGTTTAAGGTAATTATCAATATGTATCGTCCTATGACCATATTCTTAATTATTTTGGGTTTGTTTTGGTAGGTCCTTTTCTTCTCTTGTGTTTCCCACTTAGAGAAGTTCCTTTAGCATTTGTTGTAGAGCTGGTTTGGTGGTGCTGAATTCTCTTAGCCTTTGCTTCTTTGTAAAGCTTTTGATCTCTCCATCGAATCTGAATGAGATCCTTGCGGGGTAATCTTGGTTGTAGGTTCTTCCCTTTCATCACTTTAAGTATATCATGCCACTGCCTTCTGGCTTGTAGAGTTTCTGCTGAGAAATCAGCTGTTAACCCTATGGGAGTTCCCTCGTATGTTATTTGTCATTTTTCCGTTGCTGCGTTCAATAATTTTTGTTTGTTTTTAATTCTTGCCAGTTTGCTTACTATGTGTCTCGGTGTGTTTCTCCTTGGGTTTATCCTGTACGGGATTCTCTGAGCTTCCTGGACTTAGGTGGCTATTTCCTTTCCCATGTTAGGGAAGTTTTCGACTATAATCTCTTCAAATATTTTCTTGGGTCCTTTCTCTCTCTCTTCCCCTTCTGTAACCCCTATAATTCGAATTATGTTGCATTTAATGTTGTCCCAGAGGTCTCTTATGCTGTCTTCATTTTTTCACTCTTTTTTATTTATTCTGTTCTGCAGCAGTGAATTCCACTATTCTCTCTTCCACATCACTTATCCGTTCTTCTGCCTCAGTTATTCTGCTATTGATTCCCTCTAGTGTAGTTTTCATTTCCATCATTGTATTGTTCATTTCTGTTTGTTTGTTCTTTAATTCTTCTAGGTCTTTGTTAAACATTTCTTGCATCTTCTTGATCTTTGCCTCTATTCTTTTTCGAGGTCCTGGATTTTTCACTATCATTATTCTGAATTCTTTTTCTGGAAGGTTGCCTATCTCCACTTCAGTTGTTTTTCTGGGGTTTTATCTTGTTCCTTCATCTGGTACATAGCCCTCTGCCTTTTCATCTTACCTATCTCTCTGTGAATGTGGTTTTTGTTCCACAGGCTGCAGGATTGTCGTTCTTCTTGCTTCTGCTGTCTGTCCTCTGGTGGATGAGGCTATCTAAGAGGCTTATGCAGGTTTCCTGATGGAAGGGACTAGTGGTGGGTAGAGCTGACTGTTGCTTTGGTGAGCAGAGCTCAGTAAAAGTTTAGTCCCCTTGACTGCTGATGGGTGGGGCTGGGTTCCCTCACTGTTGGTTCTTTGGCCTGAGGCAATCCAACACTGGAGCCTACCTGGGCTCTTTGGTGGGGCTAATGGTGGACTCTGGGAGGGCTTACACCAAGGAGTACTTCCCAGAACTTCTGCTGCCAGTGTCCTTTTCCCCACGGTGAGACACAGCCACTGCCTGCCTCTGCAGGAGACCCTCCAACACTACCAGGTAGGTCTGGTTCAGTCTCCCCTGGGGTCACTGCTCCTTCCCCTGGGTCCCAGTGTGCACACTACTTTGTGTATGCCCTCCAAGAGTGGAGTCTCTGTTTCCCCCAGTCCTGTCAAAGTCCTGCAATCAAATCCCAGTAGCCTTCAAAGTCTGGTTCTCTAGGAATTCCTTCCCCCATTGCCAGACCCCCAGGTTGGGAACCTGACATGGGGCTCAGAACCTTCACTCCAGCGGGTGCACTTCTGTGGTATAAGTGTTCTCCAGTCTGTGAGTCACCCACCCAGCAGTTATGGGATTTGATTTTACTGTGATTGTGCCCCTCCTACCACCTCATTGTGGCTTATCTTTTGTCTTTGGATTGGGGTGTCTTTTTTTGGTGAGTTCCAGTGTCTTCCTGTCGATGACTGTCCAGCAGCTAGTTGTGATTCTGGTGTTCTCGCAAGAGGGAGTGAGAGCACGTCCTTCTACTCTGCCATCTTGGTTCCTAATCTGTAGCCAGAGTCTTTTGATATCATTGCTATTGATCAATACATCACATAGTTAAACACTGCGAATCTTACAATAGGAGTAAACATTAAGGTATTTCTAATGAATATCTATTTAGAAATGTGGTCATATCGTCTTTTCAGTCTGTCTTATTTAATATTTGCTTTGTGTAATTGGATGAATCAAAATACATAAAGAATACTTGCAAGGTCATTTTGAGTTTTTATTTCCTACATAAAGAAGTGTGCAAATATTGGCAGAATACACATTGCATTCAAAAGGCCCAATATAATATAGTGTCAATCAAGTTTTAAACTTTAACTCTCATATATCTTGTATTTTATTCTGCCAGTGATTACTTAGGAGTCATTCAAACAGTAATTTTGACTTCTTATTAATATCTATAATCATTGGGATTTAAAGTTTGTACCAGTGTAGTGTTAATGGAGAAATAGTATAATCCATAATAGGTATGACAATTGAATCTGTCAGTAAAACTGGTGAACATTTTTTCTCCATCAGCCATTCAGCAACTTATATAAGAACTGATTCACACAAGAACAAATATGAAAAAGTCAGTGAGGATCTAAGTTACGTAGAAAAATATTGAATCTGTGTGTGAAAACGGTATTCATCAAGCCAGCTGACTTTAGTGATTTTCTTTGTACATGATACACTCATTTGTGTCAATAACTTTAAGAAAATCTATTGGAAGCAGAATAACAATCTTCTATTTGATTACCCGGAATTTGGCATATTTAAAAATTGAGGGCATAAAGTGTTAAAAATGAAATCAAAGAGTTTGTTACATCAGTCAGCAACACAGAAACTCTTTGGGGTGATGCTATAATGCAATATAAATTTAAACTAATTTTATTCAAGGCAGCAATGCTCTCAGACCTGGTATTTGAGATTTCCACCAGTAGGAATAAATACAATAATAAATATATGAATAATCAAGATTTGAAATTGCCATGTTGAGTTTGATTCTGGACATTAAATGGAAAGAAAGCAATAAGCCCTCTGAGGAGGTTTTCTAACTCAATAGACCTTTATCCATTGACTGTACTCAAAATCAAGACTCCTTGTGGTACCCACCCATCCTACCCTCAACAGCTTGTCAGCAGCAAGCCAGTGGCACCCAAGGGTGATGGAGCAATGGCTCTCATGCTGTGACTGGTGAAAACCTGTTCTCAATTAGTTATATACTTTAAAATCCTCTCTCAATTGTCTTTCGTGGTGTTCTCAAGCTGCAAATTCGCAGTCATGAATTCTAAATTCTCATGAGTAGTTTTGGAGATTTTCTATTTCATCCCTTGGTCTCCTTTGTGTGCTCAGTTGCTTCCAGTCCTCCAGAGACTCATCTAACCCCTGTCCCATTTTAGGATATTATGCAATGCTAGGATCTACAGCCTTTCTTTCACCAGATTTCTGACCAAAGTCATTCTTTGGGTTCTTTCTGAACTAATTTTTGATTCATAATTTCATTTTAGTATCCTGTAGATTTTTAAAATATGGGTTATATTAAAACACCTTTAAAATCAATATACAATGATTTTCTTTTTTAAAAATTGTGTATGATCTTTTCAATTATTACAAAAGCAGTTCATGTCCATTATAAAACAAAATAGGAAATACAGACAAGCAAGAGGGAGAAAATCTAAAATGTGTGTAATCTCACCAACCACAAAACAATGACTTTTATAATGTTGTTTATCTGTCCATACTTTTCCCTGTGCAAATAGCTTTTGTACAAATGGGTAATTTTTACATAACTGTTTTGTAGCTTAATATATCTAGTAACATCACTTGCACATTTTTCAGTGTTCTCAAAAGTTATGTCTTTTAAAATGTATATAGGGCTACATTCCACCATTTCTTCCAAGAATTTATTTTATTATAGTAAGAAATTTTTCCTCGATTTTTAACAACAGCCTAACATGCCCAAATATAAATTTCTTCTGATAAATATTTTACATAAACACACTGCAGCTAATTATCAGCCCTTACATATACCTCTGCACATTTTGAACAGTTTTCTTTATTAAAAAGATATTGAATTTAAAATCATCTAAGTCACATATTATCTTGACACATTATCCCCATTGGAAATGTGCAAGACTTGTCTTCTAAAATAAATTATTTCATAAAGAGGAAGTAATGGAATAGGCTATAAACCACGCTGATGAATTTTCAGCTAGTACTTTCCTTAGAAAACAAAAATAAACAAAAACAATTATGCATCTCTCCTTAGCACCAACTTTTTCAATGAATTCAGAAAATTTATCTCTCATAAAGAAGTTAGTAGAGGAACATTTAGAAAAATAATAAAAACGTAATATAGAAAAAAATATAAACAATAACTTTTAAATTTGCTTATTTAAATAATACATCAGTGGGGTGTGGGTATACCATCCTGATAAACTTAACTTTAGGTCTCACCTGCACATCTCCTCCCCCTAAGAGAGCCTCCTCTGACAACACTTAGATATTTCCATACTCCATTATGGCAATCATCATTTTCTTTATAAGGATTTTTTGGTTTGTCTCTCCACTCCAGTTCCATTAGAGAAGGCAGAGTCTTTCGATCTTTGAATAATCAGAGCTTACTCTGGTGCTTGAGAGAGCTAAAAACTTTTATTGGGTAAATCAGTCAATTCATTCATCTGTTAGTCAATGACATGGTGCCTAAACAAGTCACTATGAATACTTAACAAATAGTAGGAAGAAGAAAACTAACATGTATTAAAAGCCAATTAAGTGCCAAGCCTCTGTTAAATCTTTGTAGACTTTATCATTTTACTTTTTCCTGTATCCTTCCTTCTCTGATGTTTTAAATTATCTCACATTTTCTATAAATGATTATTAGCTAATAAAACATATAGCAACCTACATGTAATAATAGATCCTATTTTGTGTGATATAATAAAAGGTTTTAGATAATTTATAAATACATATATGTATATATACACAGAGAAGAACTTATTTATAAAAATACAGTCTCTAAAAAGCAAGTAACAAAATATCTTGCAAGTCTAAGAACCTCATTTATATTTCACATATGCTGTAGACACAGCCCAGAAACTCAGATGTGATGCTTATAAATATGCATGAAGTATAATTAGCTTGGAAAATGCTGCTTCATCACCTGTCCTGATATTGCTGATGTGCTTCAGTGACTTACTAAGCAATGTTGGAAAATGAACTCTCCAAATTCCAATGAATTGAAACAGTTCTGTTCATCCATAACGTATTAGTGTTTTCCATTCTGTTATCATATGAAAGACTTGTCTTTTAAACCTGGATTGTTAGTACACTGCTTATAGCTGACAGTTGTACTCCATCAGCTCTTTACTTTAATATTTTGAAGTGCTTCTTGAAACATTGAAACGTGTCTTATTCCTCCACATCTCTTGAACCCAAACCTCTCATTTCCAATGCCCTTGCCTAAGGTTACAACTCTATTTTCTCTGGCTCATACTATTACAATAGTCAACTGATACCTCCTTTTCGTCCCACACAGCTGCCCAATTCCTCTTCTGGACTATTGCTCTGAGCATACATTCCTACTCAGAAACTTTTAACGGCTCCATGTTGCTTGTTGTCCAGTTTCCTTAGTCTAACGTTCAAACTTTCCAGAAACCGACTCCAAACTACCTAACAGCCTTACTTCTTAACACTGCCCTTCATAAAATCTACAGTCCTTTGCAACCAAAATACTTGCTGTCCCATCCACACATCAAAATTCCCTGTCTCCTTGTCTTTCCTTACCTTGTTGCTACAATATCTCCTACACCCCCATGTATACCACCCACCTCCTTACATCTGAGCAAGGAGTAGTTGACTAAGAATCCAGGAAGAAATCACTGGCTTCCTGAAAAACAGGAAAGACAAGAGGTCTGGAAGCAAAAGGTAGGCAACACTCATAAATGCAAGATAAGAAATTGGCAGCAGGGAAGTTTATCAGCAGATGGACTTCAGTCAGGATTCAGTCGTGTTGCTGGATGATGGTGCAGAGGTCCAATGGAAGATCATTGAACTGATAATCATCTAGTCAGACTCATCAGAAAACTTGAGAAAGGCCACCAATATCCAATATCAGGAATAAAAGAGGTGAAATCACAGCAACTTCTGCATACAGTAAAGGATAATAAGAGAAAATTACGAACAACTTTATGCCAAAAGTTAGACATTTTGAATGAAATGGGCAAATTCTTTGAAAATCACAAACTACTGAAACTCATCCATAAATAAATAACTTGAATAGCCCTATACTCATTAAGGAATTAAATTTGTATTTTAAAACCCTCACATACATGCACATGTGTGCACGTGCACGCACGCACACACACACACACACACACACACACACACACACACACAATTCAGTTCCAAATGACTTCACTGGTGAATTCTACCAAATATTTAAGAAAGAAATAATAAATTCTTCAGAGAATTGAAGAGGAGAAAATATGTCCTATCTCATTCTAAGAGGCCAGTATTACTATGATACAAACCAGACAAAGACATTACAAAAAAAATGAGAAAATTATAGACCAATATCCCTCATGAACATAGATGCAAAAATTATGGGCAATGTTAAAACAAATCAAATCCAACCATTTATTAAGATAAGGTACAAACTAGAAGCATATATTTGCAAATTACATATATGATGAAGGATTTGTCATATTATGCATAAATATCTTTCAAAACTCAATAAGAACAAAAAACCCAGTTAAAACTTGGACAAAAAATGTGAACGCTTAGCCAAAGAATAAATAAATACGCACAGGAAAAGATGCTCAACATTATTAGTCATGAGGAAAATGCAAATTAAAACCAAATGATGTACACACCTATTAGAATGTCTAAAATTTTAAAAGACTGACTATATCAAGTTGTGACAAGGATGTAGGCAAACGTAACTGTCATACACTGCTGGTGAGAATTTAAAATAGTACAAATAATTTAGAAAACATGTTGATAGTTTCTAAAAAATGTAAGCATACATCTGCCAGATAATCTAGCCACTCCACTTAGAGGTTTCCACTCCAAGAGAAATCAGCATATGTTCATACAAAGATGTGTACACAAATGTTCATAGCAACTCTATTTAGAATAGCCAAAGCTGGAAATAATCCAAATGTCCATCAAGAGATGAATGAATAAATAGGTTGGGGCATATCCATGTAAATAAAAAAAGGGATCACATGTTGATACACACACAACATGGATAAACATCAAAATAATTACACTGAATGAAAGAAGCCAGACAAAAAGAAGAGTACATACCGGATGATTGATTCTATTTGTATAAAATTCTATAAAATGCAAACTAATAGTGATGGAAAGCAGGTCAGTGTTTGTGTGGAGATGGGGGAAGACAAGGAGGGGTGGAAGGGAGGAATTGAAAAGAAATGATGGGTATGTTCTCTACCTTGATTGGCAGTTTCATGGGTGTATAAATGTCAAAACTTATCAAATTGTAAATTTTAAATATGTGAAGTTTTTTTATACCTCAATAAAACTGCTGAAGAGTGTAAGAAAGTAGAAAAAAATAAATATTGCCCATCGCTGTTCCTAATCCCTCCACAATTTCCACGGCTCCGACTTTAGCCTCTTTACATGTTGTCTGGCCCTTCTCTTCTCTCTTACCTCATTTCTTTAATTTTCTCATGGACAGCAAGTCAACTCTCTCTCCCTCCTTTACTCCCATGCCTCACTTTGCATATCCAAGATTAGCTCTAAAATGTTGGTTGTTAGATACTCACCAGATTATGTTCTTGTGGAGAGGAATTCACACGTTAAGGCTATGGGGAAAGCTTGCTTTGTCTGGTTTCATCTTGTACTGTGAATGACCTGTGTTATCCTGATGGTTCAGGATCATCATTATCAACATTAGTTATTTTACTACAATAATATTGGCATCTACTGAAACCTATTTCATCCTTATCGATTTGGATTTCTGAGATTTAAAAACTCTTCTCTCTAGTTGTTGGTTTTCTCTTTCCTCATTGTCAGACAGATTGTCAGCTGTCACTTCGGCTGTTTTCATGTGCCTATTTAGAGAATCTTCATCCTTCTTTCTTTGTAATTTCCTTTCTCTAATCTGTTTTGATTCAGGAAACCTATAACCAAGGGAGTAAGAACGGCATATAAATTTGGAACAAATATAGAACCTGAGTGGGTAATGGAGGCTTATTTTTTTTGAGTAAGGTACATTGGATTTGTGCCATTTATATTGACACTCTTCCTTTTTTTCCAAAATAAATTACACTTATGTGGTGTCACTGTACCTGATTTCTCACAGGAAACTGCAGGACTAAGAATTTATGTGTTCTCAGTTGAAGAGAGTGTCCATTTCCCATAGAATAATTTGTCAGGGTTGTCACACAGCTCTTTTTGCATGTGCTAGATATAAATGCACAATGTTTCTTTTTGTTTATGTAGATGTTTCCTATATGTCCCTTTGTAGATGTCATAGTATTATATAATCAATCCGTTCTATGAACAATAGATTATTTAAAACTGTTGGAATAACACCTTAAAATAAATTTTGCCACTACAGTAGCAAGTTCTGTAATCTCTCCTAGTTTAATGTTTAAATCATATGACTGATAAAAAATGTTATTAAGGCACTGGAGATGTATTTGAAGAGTATTATGTCTGGGCTAACCTGAGTTCAGATCTATAACTTCAACAGTAAGTTATTTAGCATTCTCTAGCTCGTCTTGCACCCTGAAATACTCTTCCAATTTAAAATTTACAGGTAAGATCCTATTCGATTTATCTTTTGGTATTAACGTACTATGTAATGATTCTTGAAGAGCAAACACTATTAAAATGGATAGCCAAACGTTCATTTTAAATGATCGTTTTCCCATATCACTCTGTTGTCTTTGTGTCACCTCTTATGGTCCAAGGTTCAACAAATCCATCTTTGCTAGGAGATGACTGTGGCTCAGAGATTTTCATTTAGAAGATTTTGTTTTGCCCTAGTACTCTGAGATGCATTTCAAAACAGAAGCAGTGTTCTTCCTCATTTCAACACCTAGGGGACAGAAAATGCTCCCCGACTTACCCCACAACTTGAATGACATGTGCTTAGGGATAAAGTCAAGGATGTGCTTAGTTCTTAATTTGCTTGACCATTCGACAGCACTTGATAGTACTGACCAGTTTTGACCTTGCAACATAGCAAGTCATCATACTCTGAGCCACTTCTGTATCTCTTGATTTCCATAATATCATGCTTTCCTAGGTTCTCTTTGTCCTTTCTGGAATCTCAATCACCCTGCCAGCCCAGCTTTCTGTACCTGCCTTTAAATGTTGGGATTCCTAAGGGTTCTATTCTAGGCTTTCTTCTCATCTCCCAATAAACAGTCTCCTGACTTCAATCACAAATATGTGCTGATAATCTATTATTCTGCATATGTAGCCCAGAATGCTTTCCTGAAGGTAAACTCTGTGTACCAATTGCCTGCTAGGTATCTCTACTCCATAATTCTTTTGTTTTAGATATGTGACACTTCTTTTTCTGTCCACAGGCAACAGGTCCTCAGGGTTCATTACAGGAAGGTGCCAAAGGCTCTCTTCAGAAAAGCTTCGGGTTTCTTAATGAAGCCAAGAAGTTAGCAAATGATGTAAAAGGTTAGTGTGACCACTTTTTATTATTATTTTAAGTTTAATTGTAGTTGTAATTGGTAGGATATTTTATCACATTATTGGAAAAGTGTAATTGTTGCAGCATAATTTTTATGATTGTTTTTACTATCTAGATTTAGTGCAAGTAAACTCTCTCATCAGTTTTACAGTATTTTGCCTTCACACCTCATTTTGCACTGGGCAATACTTCATAATTTTTAAACCTAATTTCTATAGCATCATTTCATCTGTATATAGAGTATAGGAACTTTTAATGTATGATAAATTTTAAAGAGCACCAAACCCCACCTTTTTTTTTTTTCGACTTTAGAAATCATAGTCACAAAGGAATCAATCAGGCAGATGTAATATAAATATCCTTGGGAAACTTTCGATTTAGTGGGGCACGTCTCGAAAAGTTTTCACCTTTTAAATACACTTTTAGGTATTTTATTCCTAATTCAAGGATCAAAGTGCATAATATAGCTACCCTGATATATTATGGGTTTTGCATTAAAAATGTATTATTCAATACAGCCACACTCTAGATAAGCTATTATATTTTTATTTCATTCGAATATCTCCTGTTCTCATTTAATTGCCTCCTGTTTCTATCTTCAGTCTCACTCACCCTTTTCTGTCTTGCATCCAGCTCTGCAACCTTACTGAAACATTCATGTCCTCTGAAAACATGCTACCATTTCAAGCCTCCACATTCCACAGTGTTCATTCTTCTCTTTGGAACTTCTCACCATCCTTCTTTCTTTTTCATCCAACTGCCTTCTACCAGACCTTCAAGATTTAGCTCAAATGTCATCTTCTCTGGGAAACCTAGCACCCCATCTGAATTACATGCCTCTTCTCTGTGCGTCCCTTTCTCATAGACTTATCAAATCACTGCAGCCATGGACTTGGCTTCCATCTTCTTGAGGACAGTCACAGGGTCTTCTTTTTAACTTTGTATTTCTAGTGTATAGTATCACAATGACTATCTCAAATCAGGAAATAAGCATATTTTTAAATAAAAGAATGGTGTTGGTCTTTACTAATCTTAGAAAGAAAAGAGCTTTTATCATCATTTATACTTGTCATGCTTTAAACGAAGAGTCTCCAGTAGAGGCTGGTATGGAATTACACGTTCTTTCTCCATTATAGATGGCACTCTGATAGTAAATGCTTTGGATTACGTATCACAGGTGAAATACAACCCCTTATATATATATAAAATCCTATGCAGGAGATTGCACTTATTACAACCTGAACAGTAACTATAGAGTCAACCCTATTTTTCTTTTGGGCAAGTTTAGTTGATCTCATTACTTTGCCATCACTCCTTCATCTCCAGTGTCCTTGGCCGGAGCTGGGATCAGGGTGAGGTGAGAGAGGTTGAGCCATGCAAGTGCAGAGTTAGGTCCTGTTTTTTTTTTTTTTTTTTTTTGCGGTACGCGGGCCTCTCACTGTTGTGGCCTCTCCCGCTGCGGAGCACAGGCTCCGGACGCACAGGCTCAGCGGACATGGCTCACGGGCCCAGCCGCTCCGCCGCATGTGGGATCTTCCTGGACCGGGGCACGAACCCATGTCCCCTGCATTGGCAGGCGGACCCTCAACCACTGCGCCACCAGGGAAGCCCAGGTCCTGTTTTTATTTTAAATGTTAATATTTGCTCATCATTGATCTTTTTTGATTTTTTAAAAAATACTGCATTAAAACATTTTTACCTTGATCACTGAATTTTTTGGTGCCCCTTTGAATTTCACACCTGGGGGGAGTGCCTGAGTCACCTCACCCTACTTCCAGCCCTGCACTTGTCTCTCTTTCCCCACAAATACTGGTGTTATAAAAATGAAAAAAGAATCCGATTTTTAAGAAATTTTTTCCAAGGGAGAAAGAAATCTAAGGACAGGCATGGTAGAAGGGGTTAGGTGACAGAAATGTTCATTAGTTTAAATGTCTTTTTTTGTACTTCACATAGTACATTATTTAAAGTAATGAAAACCCACAAACTACTCAAGTAATAATTCCTCCAGAAATCCAAGCCAAGGCTCTGACGGAGACAGGAATGTTTTCTTGCTACATTATGACATTCCCCTGATTTGTGGCCAATTACACAAGTTATAAAATGGCTGTTAATCAGGGAAATGCCATATATTACCACCAGGAACTGCTGAAATACGCCCTACAGAGCAAAATACTTTACAGCAGCTATTAAAAATAGAGATTTAGTCATTTCTCTCTCTATGGTGCCTGGACTTAGAAGGAATAAAAGTGGTGAGGCCAGTACACACTCCATATTTCTAAGTTGTTCCTTGGTTCGATTCAGTACAATCCAGTTAGCTCGTGAGCTTTAGTCATGAATGACTTAGAGCTTCTCCCTGCCATTTTTGTGCTGTCCGTGCCTTGAGGGAACCTGAACTTTCCAGGAGCAATTTGTTTTGCTTTTTAATTTTTGAATGTACATTTGTTAAAAGTAAATTCGCCCTTCTGTGCATTTGAGACTTGAAGCCATTCTACATTGAATTGATTGAACGTCCATGGAGATAAAAATTGTTTTGTTGATGGATATGGGGCTTGGTACAAATTGATGACTGAAAGAGTTAGAAGATAAATTAATGCCACTGGGTGAATTAATACTACTTTATAGATTGACAAAAGATTTTTGTCAATAAAAGGGCTAGTTGAGGTTCTCATGGAATGTGTACAAGGCAAGGAATGAAGCTGAGGATGGTACATTAGAAGTCTGAAAATACTAAGATTCTATAATTATATACCTTATATAGAGTAATTTTTAAACTCTATTTTACTTCTTAATTTATCCCTACTTTTCATCTTTGCCCAAAATAAGTGAAATTATTTAATTACTTATGAACAAATGGATAACATTTCTATAAAATGGACGACACGCATATGGAATAAAAAGATCTATTTCCAAGCCCAAGAATATGGAGTCAGTGAATTGTATGACATGTGATGCTGTCCAAACTACAGAGCAGTGCCAGAATTATTCCAAACATTTACTTTAATCAAATTAATCCATACTTTTCTTCTGTACTCTGATCCTCCAGACACTGAGTCATTAAGTCCAGACAAGTGTATCAGAATGGTTTTGCGATCATGAATATAATAACACTTGCAATTACTAACCTGTTAAGAATCTATGTTATTATCTCAGATTAGAAAAAAGAGAATAAACAGGAATATTGCAGTGATGTTAAGCCAAAGTATGACTCAGGAGTTAAACATTGTGGGACACTAGTCTTCGCAGTCTGCTGGCTTTCCAAATGAAGTCGCTATTCCTTGCCCCCCCAAAAAAGTAAACAAAGCATTTTTATATTATTAAAAATATACTCTTTTTGGGAATTCCCTGGGATCCAGTGGTTAGGGCTTCATGCTTTCAGCACCGAGGGTGCGGGTTCAATCCCTGGTCGGGGAACTATATCCCAGAAGCCGTGTGGCGCAGCCCAAAATATACATACATATATATACTCCTTTTGAATTTGCATACTACCATTTGCCAGAATCAACCTTCCCGTAGGTAGGCATATGAAAAAGAAACAAAATCCATTCCACAGACAAAAAATAATTTTGGACTAAATGGACAAAACCAAGCCTGGATCCCCTAGCCTACTGTAGTCTGAAGAACAAAGCAGTCTTTTCCTGTAGATATTGCTGATCCCTCATACAGAGTTTTTATTCCTCCTTAGCCTTGTGAATAGAGGAAATTGAGAAATTAAAACCAAGTTGGGCTTGGTTTAGGAGTTAAAAGGAAAAGGGGCAAAATAGTGGCCAAACATAGAAGGGCAGGAACTATTAGAACCAGAGAGAGTACTTGTCTTACTTAAAGTTGTTTAAAGTCCATTTCTTTTAGAATATCTTGCTGGCCAAAACAAAACGAGCCTGCAAGCCCACAGTCAGGCTTTAGAGCTTGCCCTAAAGGAACCACATGGAGTTTTCGATATCTGGTCCTTCTGATTTCTCATTCCACTGGCTGAAGAGAGGACTCCCTCTATCCTAATATCTTAAGTCTTTGGAGATCTCGCCACCAGGCAAATTCCCCTTCCTCCTCTCCTTGGGCTTCTACTACAACCCTGTAGTGGGGAGGAAGAGCCTGTGCAGTTAGTTGCAGCTAACAGCTGTTGAGGACCTAGAAAGCACGGTGCCCATGCTGAACAAGAGCTGACTTGGAACTTTTAGATCAGGACAAAGTTTATCGGTAATATGCCTTCCTATAAACGCAGGCTCCATTAAGTGATCTTAGAAGTTCCCATACACAGTCACTGGTGCATGTCTGGACAAAAGAGGCAATCAGAGATAGGACACTTTGCAAACTTGTGACAGCAACTGGGGAAAGGGAAGCATAGGAATAATGTCATGAAAGAAGGCTAGGTGTACCCAGAAGTGGAAAGACTGGGTGTAGCAACCTCATCAAATCAATTAACAGAATGCTAGGGACAGGAATAGGGCTCTGAATTTCACCCAGCTTTCTTCCTTACACAGCTGCTCTTCCTTCTGCACAGGTGTTGGGATCCTGTACTCAGTCATGGGGTTGACCTAGGGGCAGGTTCTTAGAAATCTCAATATTAAGAAGACAAAGGACTATATAAGTGGATGAAAAATTATAGTAAAGTAACTTGAGGGAAATTGTACCTCTTATGTTCTTAAAATATCCAAAGGTAAAAACATAATGCAGGGGCTTCCCTGGTGACGCAGTGGTTGAGAGTCCGCCTGCCGATGCAGGGGACACGGGTTCGTGCCCCAGTCCGGGAAGATCCCACATGCCGCGGAGCGGCTGGGCCTGTGAGCCATGGCCGCTGAGCCTGCGCGTCCGGAGCCTGTGCTCCGCAGCGGGAGAGGCCACAACAGTGAGAGGCCCGCGTACCGCAAACAAAACAAAACAAAACAAAAAAAACATAATGTAATAAAATTAATAAATTGTACAGAGCAATCACATATTATATAATTTAGTACGGTTGGCCCCCTTTGATATTTAAAGCAAAATCACTTAAGTCGAAGAAATACTAACAGATTGAATAAACTTCATAAATATAGTGGAGCCAAAAATTTAACAAGTTAGTCAGGCTTCAAAGCTGATGCTTTTAACCACTGCTGGACAAAAACTGGGCTTTCGCCATGGTGCAGAGGTGACACATTAAAACTCATGGCCCTAACAAATATTTGATATAGAATGAGTGAATGGAAGAGAGTAGCAGGAATCTCTCATTACCAGAAAGGTCAAAATCAAGGTTTCCACCTGACTTCATACAGATCCCTTACCTATTCCAAACTTTCTGCTTCGGAACTGCAGATAGAAGCACTGCAGAGATTAACCTGTTCTCTAATTCAGAAGGAGCCTCTAGAACAAAAGATGAAACAGGTTTGTAGCCTTGTAAAATTTTTTTACAAAGAAATCTTAAAGAGAGGATATTTCTCCATTTTTTGCTAAAGGAGCAAAGTCAGAAGTGATATTGAGTACAAGAAGTAGCTCATAAGACAAATGTCACGGTAATGAAAATTGTTCTTGCAAAATGTTATCTATATGGTAATTTTGCAGTAGATTCCATTTAACTAGATCCCTTCAAAATTAAAAACATTTCTACAAACTTCACCCTTGTGAATGAGGGATTCTCTCAAGGTATTTATTTGTGCTTTGTTCATATTAATAAAAAATAAAAAATTGCATTTGAGGAACTTAACTAGATGGGTGTGAACAGTCAAAATAGAACATTCCCATTAAAATCTATAAAAATCATTCTTATATTTAGTTGAAAATGAGAGCTATATACATATATTAAAAACGTATAATAGAAAAATTAACAGCTTTAGTTTCTGGATGATGCGGTTTAAACAAAGAAGAAAGCAAATCGTAAATAATATTATTGAAAACTGGCAAACAGACCAGGGCAATTATCAGACCAATGTAAATTATCAAACCAACATGAATTATTTGTTACTATTTAGTAACTGCCCGTGATAAATCCAGTACTTTCTCATACATCCTTCAATTTATTTCTCATATCAGTCATATGAAGGAAGTTGTTATCTTCATTTTACACATGTAAAAATGGATAGAAATGACATTTGAACACGCAGCTTCCAGCTCCAAGTCCTGTAATAATTTCATTGCACCACACTACTTTCTCTAATGGCTAGAATTTGTAAAAGAATGCATTATTAATGATCAAAGAAATACTTGTAATAGCTTTTTAAATTTATTTTTAAATTTTTATTGAAATATAGTTGATTTACAATGTTGTGTTAGTTTCTGCTGTATAACTGATTTACTTGTAATAGCTTTATTTTGAGATATTACATAGCATAGTTCAGTGTTAGCAGTTCCAAGTAAACTAAACTCTAATATATTTAGCACAGTACAAGGAATGAGGTCAACATAAGTAAATGCATATTATTAATGGAAGTAACATATAACTCTGTCTAGTGATTTTCATTCTGAATATGTCTACCTGGTTCAATGTCAATGGTTATGCAACAAAGAGGAATGATATTGTCAGGCATGTTCACAGTCTACCCTGGCTGTTCTGCTTCTTCCCCTCACTTTATGAGCTCTGTCTCTGACGAACCCATTCCTGGACACTTGTCTTCTGATGTGGGAGAAGAGGATGAGAAAGGGAGAGCCAAAGCTGGAGCATGTGTGTAACCTTTGAGGTTAGTTAGGTGTGATATCTAGAGAGAAGATAAATGACTTGGCTACAGCTAATGGGTATGAATACTGAAGAGATAAGGAGCGGAAAATGCACTATGATTATAATTTGGATCCTTTTCTTGTTCTCCAAAAATTACAAGTAAAGAATTGGGTTGGATATTTTTTTAACTACCAATAATTCTGTTTCTTTGGCCATGTTACCATTCTAACTGGACCACATGCGTTCTTCCTTACATTTTGATTATAGATACCTCTGCCTCATGTATCTTTGCATTTAAAGCCAGGCTTGGAGTGCTTATTTTCTAGGTTTTCATGGCTAACATTTTGTAAGTTTTCCATTTTAAAATCTGTAATTCTTTTCTGCATACAACTTCTATTCATCTAAAGAATTAGACTGACAAAGCTATAAAGTGTTTAGACTTGGTTTGAGAAATTCCAAAAAGTACTTCAGAAAAAAATGACCAGAGTGTAAGAAAGGATAAATTAACAAGAAAATAGAGTCAAATAGCTGAAACAAAGAAATCAGAACAGGCTCAGAATATTCACATCTTGACTTTCTAGTACAGAAAAAGAGGAACAAAATCACTGCTTTGAAACTTGAGGGACGGCAGTAACAATGTTCTTCAGATCAGTCGTTCTTCTGAATAATTGGCCTGATTATTCTGCCAGTATTTGCATTCAGAATTCATAAAATAGTGTAAACCAAGTGATACCCTTTAAATTAATGATTTTTGCAACTGTACATGTATATCTTGCTTGCCAGAACATTTTAAATGTTTCATTATTTAAAAAGTCAAATACAATCAAGAAACTAAGAAATGAAATTTGTACCGTTCTATTTCCTTAATTGATGAAGACTTCTAAATTAATATCAAAAGAGCGGCCTTTAGCTATTCTTAGGGGATTCATATAGCTATCACAGTCATAATCATACTGTCTTTATTTCAGAAAGTATTCTTTCCATAACCTAGTCAAAGATTTTACTTTAGTGCAGTGAAAGTAACAGAAGTATTAAAAGAAAAGTGAATTGTGATTGACAGAGGAGAAAATCTAATTACTTAGAAAGTATATTTTGAAGGACTAGAATTGAAAATAATAATATCTTAGTGACTGAAATGGACATATTGATATTTTAGAGCCACGTTTTGCTGGAATACTTTATGCTTTGTTCTTCAGTGATGTTAGGCCTTTGGCTTGGAACCTAAAAGCAGATGCCTCAAACAATATTATGTACTTATATTACTGTAGTATAACAGTGGTGTAATTTGTCCGCCTATAAAACCCTGATATGAAATGGAGTGGATCATTAATTAATATGTTCAGTACTCTTTTTCACACCCAGTACACTGACAGTTAAGAATCCTCCATCTATATTCCCTTCCCTTTGCTATTCTTCCCAGATGAAGGCCAATAAAGGCAAGCATTGTTCCCTAAGCTGCCAGTGGCTTGTTTGGTTCCTGCAAGAAGCCAGATGCACTACCTCTACAAGGGTGGACACACAATCAAATCAACACTGTTCTGGCTCTGTTCTGTGAGATGTAGTCTCTCCTGGTCTGCCCACTCTGGGTACCAGGAAAATGACGAAAACAACAGTCTCGGTGTTGGCAAATAACGGTCCTCCCCAGTCCAAGTTGCTTATTTATTTTACTGTTTTAGATAAAAAAGCAAAAATATTTGCACAGAGAAAACGATTTAACCAGCACAAACAGGTATAAAATGAAAGATTTTAGTACACTGTCGCTCACACCATCATTAACTGCCTTACTTGTTCCATTCCTAGTTTTTATCTGCTATAAAATACATTATATACAAACTAACTTAAAATTCAGACATGTTAAAAATTAGTGGAGAGAAGCTGGAAAATTGACAGTAGTAATATTACATTAGTAATAGTAAATAATATATTTTAATTTTAAAGTAAGCATGCTAAAGTAGCAAGAAAAGACCTATATAAAGCCTGCTTGAAGTAGTTTATAAAATATTATTTTCTCTATAAAAAATTGGAAATGTGCTAGAAGCTATTTATTCATTCTTTTGATTTTTGTTTTTTTCAAATAAATGTTAATAAGTGATGTTTAGTAAAGTTGGGAGATTCTGCTTAACAATCATATCTATTTGAGATTTTTAAAAGCTAATTCAGTGATTCATTTTGGTAATAAAATTTTTAAAATAATGACATAACGGAAGTGATGTCAAGAGGGCATCATTATAAATGCAATAAAAGACCAAATCTGTCAAAGTTTTTTCTCCATAGAAAACCATCAAATTAAGTCAAATAAAGATCAGATACCAAGATGAAAATGTAATTGTTGAACATGTTGAAGTGTCAAATGGTCATTTAAACACATATTTTATATTCTGGTCTGAAATATATTTTTGGACAGATGCCAATAAAGTAAATCAATTTCTTGCTTTTAACTAAATTTTTATTAAAATAACCTGAAATTTTATATCCATGTATCAGTTCAGAGATGATTAAAATTATTTCATCCTTTTTTGTTTTCTGTTCACAGAAAATGATGAACATCTGAATGGCTTGACAACCAGATTAGACAATGCCAATGTCAGAAACAGGGATCTCCTGAGAGCTCTGAATGACACTTTGGAAAAGTTATCAGCCATTCCAAATGGTAAGCATTCAGGACGCTGCAAACCGTGCCAGTGGATATGAACTCTTAAAGGATGTTCTAACTTATGCCTTTTTTCCCTAACACTACATTTGTACCATTGTCAGGCTATTCAATAACAGTTTTCTTACTTATGAATTCTTCTTTGTGAGAATGAGAAACTAAATCGTACTTTACACTGTGATATTTATCATTTGTTACCCTAGCTGACATTCGTTGGAATAAATTACAAAAAGGAAAATATAGACATCTTATTATTGTATTGTCCTTCCATGTTTTGACCCAGGAAATCTTATATTGGTGGGAAAAATAAAATCATACAAACACTATTCTCTACAATGTTGATGTACACAATTGCAGCTTATTACAGTACCTACAGTAATAGGTAGAGCCAACTGCCTTTCAGCATATCTTTATTGGCAAAGTTCTGTTACTTAAATGTTTTAACTTTCAAAAACATTGACATTAAGAATTGAACCATGTCTGTAATATCTTTCTACCTATTACACGTACTTGGAGTTAATGTTTCGTATTAGTTCCTGAAAGCACTATTCTTTTAGGGATACTATTTTTATATTTTAGTAGCATGATATAACAATAACAAGGGTTGCTAACATTTTTTGAGTGCTTATTCAATATGCTTATGTTAAGTGTATGTAATCCTCATACTAATCCTACAAGGTAAATAGCATTGTTATCTCCAGTTTATAGGGGACAAACTTAGGGATACTAAGGGCCACTGTTAAAAGAGGCATATATGATTTGAACCTCGCAGTTTAACTTCAGAGGCTGTGGTCTTAACCACTAATCTACAACATACTATTAGGCACATATATATGTTTTTTATACAAATTATGGTGAAAGAAACACATACATCTACAGAAAACAGGAAATATTAAAACCTTAATGATTTTTACTTTTTTAACATTAAAAATCCTAAGTAACTTTCCCGATTTTCATGTCACCTCTTCAGTAGTAAAGATGTACATAGAAAATTTCCAATGCTGAAAACAAATAAAAATACACAAACACAAGGTCTAATATATCTGAAAAAGTCTCTTTATACTAAAATTGAAACACATTCATTCCCTCCCCATCCCGCCTCAGAAATGCAGATTAAACCTACTTTTGATGAAGCTGTTTGATTCATGTGGATAAACTTCTCTCTTTAATATGTTCAGCAGCAAATCACAATATACCCTTACACAATGAACATTTAGAACAATCATGTTGCTATTTTAAGAGCTAATCAGGTATTCATAGCAAAGGTCCCTGAGAAAATTCAATTTAGCTAAAAATGTACTTCATTTGCTATGACTGAATGAGACAAAGTTCAGCCTTTCCCTCTGTGCCTGTGTCCCTGAGGTCAGCCAGCCACAGCCTCTCTTTGACAAGCATGGATTAAGCCAATAACTCCAGACCCTTTGTTTCTCATACCATCTTCTGCTGACAGACACAGCCGCTAAACTGCAAGCTGTTAAGGACAAAGCAAGACAAGCCAACGACACAGCTAAAGATGTACTGGCACAGATTAAAGATCTCCACCAGAATCTTGATGGCCTGAAGAAAAATTACAATCAACTGGCAGACAGCGTAGCCAAAACAAATGCCGTGGTAAAAGATCCTTCAAAGAACAGTAAGATGTGCTTTTTCACTTTGATTATGTCATTTATTTCTTCACACTATAAAAGTATCCTAGACTCATAACTGTTAGAGCAGGAAGGGACCCTCATAGTGGTGTAGTCTGCCCTCCTCCCTTCATAGACTGGGCTCAGGAATTGAGTGCGTGCAGCTCCAGACACAGAATCCAAGACTCCCAGCTCTGCACTAGAGCTTATCTTATTCAGATTTCGTCCAATTGAGAGGAAATTAGGAATTCTCAAATCTACATGATATTTGGTATAGCGATGCCAAATATTTTAAAATCCTTTAGTGTAATTGAAAGTAGTTATACTTGGGAAATTATATCCTCGGAGTTGGTGAAATTCCATAGAACCTAGAGGTCAAGGAGCAGTCTTATTAGCAATCCTGTTAGAACAGGATATTAAATGGGATCAATTTGAAATGCATTCAAATTGGAAAATATTATTATTTTATTACTTAGATTCTGGTTAGTTAACATTATCAGGAAATTAACATTTTTATCTAGTTTATCAAGAAGAATATTTCTTTACATCTTTTGTATATTGCATTAAACTCTATTGAGTTAACAAGGATTTACAAGAAAATGTGGGAGAACTAAATATAATTTATTAATTATACTCAATAAACGTTATGATTTCTAATATTTTTTATTCTTTCAAGTGATAAAATGTTATCTTAGTATGTGATTTCACCAAAGGAGATGCTTGATTCTTTGTACTTGTCAGTCTCAAGAGATTAGCTCGCTTTATATAGGACCAATATATTTATTGGGAATTAAAACATTTGTAGAGTGTAATAACAAAACCACAGTTATTGGCGTTATACACTGTATAATCCAGATGCTGTTCGACGGGGGAGTGGAGCCTGATTTTTCAGCACCTTTGCCTCAGATCAAAGGCTAATGATGCTATGAAATAATAGATACAACTAGCATGACTCCTTCCTGAGCAAGGAAGAGTACAAACACAGCTGACATGCACTTCAGAGCTAGGGAGAAGGATTTCACTCCTCACTTCTTCAGGGAAAAAAAAGAAGAGATATATAGTTTTAAATTTATTTCTTGTGTAAGCCCAGAGTTAGCTTACCCCTGTAGTTCAAAGATACCATCTGAATAACTGGTTCAGAGTCATGCCAAATCACAATATTTCCCCCCAAGAAATGAATGAAAATAAGTTTTAAAGTAAATGTCACTCTCTCTTTTATTCTGTAAGTTAAGGTATCATTTCATTCATTTTCAGATTGATTCTCAGCTGAGAGTGGCCTTTTTATAATATTTATCTCACTTTTATGATTCTATCATCTATCAAAAGAAATAGTTAATATCTATAAACACTAATTAAACTGGGTCTGTTTCTATCTTATTAGAACGTTATAATAAAGCTCCCTTTAATATGAACAATGGCTGCTAAATGCCATGTTTTTGTGGACTTTTACTTGATAACGCTAGTTTGACTTAAAATGGGGTGAATTTGTAATTAGCACCTGTTGTGAAAAGTTCTATTTTTTGATAATCACTACTTTATAATACCTATTAAAAATATTTTCTCATGAATTTTCTATTTTTCTGTTTTACTTCCATATGAAATTACCTGAAGAAATCAGTATGTATATGTTTACTTGCATACCTTTTAGTAATTTTTATGCTTGGTTGCCTATTGCAAAAAGCTTCAGCTTTGCATGTTTCCAATGTTTTAGTATTGCTTTACACATCAGATAGCTATTCTTTCCAGTGTCACAGTATTAATGCTGGATTAATAAAGGAATCTTTCCTTACAAAAAGTTAGTATGTGAATATATTTGACATAAATATTTTAATTGTGCGTTTGAAAAGTTAGTGAAATATCTGTTATCCATATAAAAGTAGAAAATTGAATTCTCCCACAGATTCAGCTAAATTATGATGCTTCTGATAACATATATGCAGCCACTGAAGTCCAAATGACTTCCTTCTAGCAGGATTAAAATAGATTAAAATCTACATTGCTGTTGTTGCTGTCCCCCCCTGAAGCTCACTCCTCCCCTTACAAGTAATTATTCTCAACTTCAAGAGCATTATATTTGGAGATGCATAAAACAGAATTAATAAAATCAGATCTTAACAAGTGAGCAATCACTGGAATATAAAAATATTCTGTCTTAAACAATTTCATAGTTTAAATTCCAAGTCTAAAATAAAACTGAAAAATAGAAAATAGTAATAATAAAATCCAGCATATCAAAACCTCAGAAATACGATGAAGGCGGTCCTCAGTGGAAAATGAATGCAATGACATTACTAAAAAGCATTGAAATAAACAATTTAGGCAATCAACTCTAAGTCAGACAAAATAAAATTAACTAAAAGAAAGAAGATAAAAAAGAGTTAATGAATTAGAAGACAGAAAATAATAGATGTGATAAATTCAAGTGGTATATCTTTAGGAATATAAAGATAAAAAATTTTAGATGCCTGACAGGCTTAATAAAGAAAAATAAAGCACAAATAGGCAAAGTTCTGAAGGAGATATAACAAGATAAGGGAAGAAATTTAGCAGGTAAGAGAAGACTTAGCAAAACTCTAGGCTAATAAATTGTAAAGCCTAAAAGAGATAGATAATTCTCTAGTAAAACATTGTTATTAAAATCTGTCTTCAGCAATGATTTTAAAATCCACACAAATAATTATGGAAGAAAGTGAGAAGTTTTCAAAAACTACTGCACAAGAGAGCATCAGACTCAATATCACAGGTTATTTATTTTTAAAACCTCAAGAAGATAATTTCCATATGACTTCGACTGCTACAGAAGATAGAGGGGGAAAAAAAGTAGGGAATGGGGGGACCTCCAGGTTCCATTTTGAAACATTTGATAAAAGCTTCTGGGAGCTTTAGACGAAAAGGATCCATTACTTGTCTAAGTAGTCCCTGCATAGCCCTTTTTTCATTCTCATGAATCTAAATCTAAATCACTTTTTCTCACTTCTAGAATAACTTTTAGAATATCAGAGTAATATTGGGGAATATTAAAGGAAGGGAGAAAATGGATAAATGGTTTATTTAAAGTGTAAAAACGGAGGGGTAACTGTCTTTATGTTGAATACCTATACAGTTATGTAACAAGAGCTTTGACCTCAATAACCTGCATTTCAGAAGAGTCAGTTCTTGATCTAGCAACTCTATTAGTTGAAGTTAATAATAGACCATGGGCCTTCCCTGGTGGCGCAGTAGTTAAGAAACTGCCTGCCAATGCAGGGGACACAGGTTCGAGCCCTGGTCCTGGAGGATCCCACATGCTGCGGAGCAACTAGACCCCTGCACCACAACTACTGAAGCCCACACATGTAGAGCCCGTGCTCTGCAGCAAGAGAATCTACTGCAATAAGAAGCTCGCACACTGCAACGAAGAGTAGCTCCTGCTTGCTACAACTAGAGAAAGTCTGCGCCCAGCAATGAAGACCCAATGCAGCCAAAAATAAATAAATAAAATAAATAAATTTATAAAAATAAAATAATAGACCAAGTTCTTTTTAAACATCACTAACTATATAACTCATATTTATGAGCATGAGTTCAAAATACTTACTTCAAAACCGAGTTTTAAAATAACTTACTTCCTTTCTAGCACATCTGATTCATTCCTAAGGATTAATTCCCAGATCGTTCATAGTTCATCAGAGCCAAAAGCCTTGGACCTTAAGCAGTTTCTCTTTTTCATCAGGGTCGCAGTGACAGAAAACAGAACAATACACACTTGATCAGATAATTAATGACATGGTTTGGATAAGACTGCCAGCATCCTAGGGACAGAATAATTGATTTTCCATGTGTCATTTGCCCTCCTATGAAAAGCACAAACTGGAAGTCTAAGGATCAGTGATAACCTTCAATTATTTTAGGGTTAAACCCCTTTTAAAATTGTCAATATTCAACCTTCTTTAAATTTTAACTACAAAAGTGACAGTTTAATGTGGTTCAACCTAATGTAAAGAGCAGGAGAATCAACTGTTCTTCAAAATGAAAATGAACTGCAGCATGAAAGATTTAATTAAAATATAATATAGGCCTTCAGTCAAAGGATTGTTCAACATTGAGATGTTTTTCAGAAGACATTTTTATAGCTTTTCTCGTTAAGATGTACAAAGAAAGACAGTGAGAAAAAGAAGGAAAACCAATTTTGTGTGAGAACCCTGATTTAAATACAGTTCTGGCTTGGACAGACTAGGTGACATTTTACAGATGCTTCTCCAATTCCTTGATTCTATGACTAAAGTTCTATGCTATAAAGGTTAGCTTTGGGGCTGAAGCTAGAAATTAAGCATTGAATTAGTTCATCATATTCTCAATCTTCAATGCAAATTTTCACCTCAATCACGAAACCAAAGTGTTGGCCTTCTTTTTCTAACATCTCCTCCTCTGGCCTGCTTGAGTCCCAACTAAAATATTTCCATTTGCCATCACAAACTGCTTCAACTGTCATGGGCTTGCTTTTGTCGTGTGGATGAGATGAAATCTTTTCCATTATTTACTTAAGCATACTGCTATTTTCATTTCTGTGTATGTGTGTCTGTGTGTGCATGCATGTGCATGCGTGTCTGTGTCTGTGTGTGTGTATGCGTGTGAGTGCATGGTATGCGCTAATCTTGTTCTATGCAGTTGCAGATGCAGATGCCACTGTAAAAAATCTAGAACAAGAAGCTGATCGACTGATAGATAAACTCAAACCCATCAAGGAACTTGAGGATAACCTGAAGAAAAACATCTCTGAGATAAAAGAACTGATAAACCAAGCCCGGAAGCAGGCCAATTCTGTAAGCTCTTTCTGCTTTCAGTTATCAGTAAATGATTGTAATTTTTGGTGTTATTCCCAGAAGGAATACCTTCCTTCAGTGTATCCTGTTGAATGATCTCTGGTTCTTTTCCTTTAATTTGAAGCTATTTGCAGGTGAGGTGGGGAATGGAAGATTAGATATTTTTCCCATAAATTTCAAAAGACATTTCTTGAGAAGAGTAATCACTACTTACTATTTTAGAAATGAAAGTTCTGATACATTTTATTATTGTTTGAATAGAGTTAATACAAACTGTAAGAATGAAAGCCTGGTTTTTGTGTACTAAAAAGGCATGGATGAGAGAGCCTTGCTCTTAATGAAAGCAAAACAGGCCAACCAGTGAGGCTGTAGAAGGAATGAACGGACAAGGTTAGAAGGAATGAACGGACAAGGTTATAAGGAATAATAGCATAGAGGAACTATTATTTTCTATATATTCTTTTGTCTGAGTACAAGCAACCAAAAATTATTTTGCTTACAATTTCTACAATTTTTTGGAGGAAGAATAGGAAATACTTCACTTGTCTCAAAATTTTTCTCTTTATTAACCCAGTTAGAAGACTATAAGGATAGAGGCAAAACTTTCTAGAAGGTAGCATCTTAATGAACCAGGACAGAACTGTAAATGCCAATATGAAACTTTAACCTTGTGAAGTCATCTTATGATCTTTGTAGAAATAGAATGAAAAAAAATAACAGTTTTCATGTTACCAGGCTTAAACTGAAATCTTTGTAGATACCCAAGCCTTCCATCTCAAAAATTCCATTTTTTGATACAAATGAACTTATTTACAAAACAGAAACAGACTCACAAGCATAGAAAACAAACTTAATGGTTACCAAAAGGGAAAGGGGAGATAAATTAGGAGCTTGGGATTAACAGATATGCATGATTTTATGTATTATAGATAAACAACAGGATCCTACTATATAGCACAGGGAACTATATTCAATATCTTGTAATAACCTATTATGGAAAAGGATCTGAAAAAGAATATATATATGTGTATATATATACACACATATATAACTGAATCACTTTGCTGTACATCAGAAGCTAATAAACATTGTAAATCAACTGTACTTCAATTTTAAAAATTCCATTTTTAAAATTTATTTATTTTTATTGACATATAGTTGATTGGCAGTATTATATTAGTTTCAGGTGTACAACATTGTGATTCAATATTTTTATAGACTATACTCCATTTAAAGTTATTACAAATAATGGCTATATTTCCCTGGGCTGTATAATATATGCTTGTAGCTTATTTATTTTATGCATAGTAGTTTATATCTCTTAATCCCATACCCCTATCTTGCCCCTTCCCCTTTCTTCTCCCCACTGGTAACCATTAGTTTGTTTTTTATATCTGTGAGTCTGTTTCTGTTATATACATTCATTTGTTTTAGTTTTTAGATTCCACATATAAGTGATAACATGGAGTATATGTCTTTTTCTGTCTGATTTCAGTAAGTATAATATTCTCTAGGTCCATTCACATTGTTGCAAATGGCAGAATTTCATTTGTTTTTATGGCTGAGTAATAATCCATTGAATATATATACCACATCTTCTTTACACGTAGGTTGCTTCCAAATCTTGGCTATTGTAAATAATGCTGCTCTGAACACTGGGGTGCATGTATCTTTTCAAATTAATGTTTTCATTTTCTTCGGATATATACCCAGGAGTGGAATTGCTGGATCATATGGTAGTTCTAAAAAGTTCTATTTTTAAGCAACTGTGAAGCCAAAATGACCAGAAATAACCTTTCTTAATCCATAAACTTATTTTTTTAGTAAGTGGCCAAGAATATGATGCCCAAGTGACAGTATATTCTTCTCCCTCCTTATACATACCTGATATCTTTAAACCAGGTCAAGACAATAAGTTCATGTTGAACCTTGAAAAGGAATTCATGACTAATTGAAGAGAAACCTAGAAAATGACAGAAAGATTAGTGAAGATGAAGTACATAAACTCAGAGTAAAAGAAGCAGATAGGGTTGAGAAGACATACATTGAACTACAATATGAGAACCTTGCAGGCAGTAAGGATGACAGGTGAGCATTGTATATGTGAAGCACAAGGTGAAAAGAAATCAGATGTTACTCCAAGGTTTGGATTTTTAAAGATTTAACCAGTGCAGAAAAAGCATCTCCTATGCACAAGGTCACATGCTGTGAGGCATGTTCTTCCACTCGAATAGTTTACAACGCCATAGAAGAAATAAGATATGTACACAAATAACTCTAAGATAAGGCAGAATATTGTACTACATTCCATGAGCGCTGGGAAGTGCTATTAAGTTTCTGAAAGGAAAGATCACCTCTAGTCAGGGCGGAAGATTTCCTGAAGGGAAGGATGAGCCAGGCTCTGAAATGGGATAGTGCTGGTCATGGGATGAGAAGGTGAAGAAGGAGAACATTCTGAGGAGAGGGAATGACTTCAGCCAAGGCAGTGAGAAAAGGAGGTTTCAGGGTCATTTCATGACAGAACAGTCTAATTCGCCAAGACTATTGTTAGAGTGAACATTAAACTAGAAAATTCAACGGAGGCCAGGTTTTCTCAGGTAAGTTGAATGGTAAGTTAAACAGTTTCTTTTAGCCACAATTGTACCTGAGATAAACCTCATTGGTGAGGAGAAGCTGAAAGTTCTTGAACATGAAATGCAATATAATCAGAACGGTGATTTTTGAATATGAATCCAGAAGTAGTTTGTGGGATAGATGAGAGAAACTAGAAAGAAGGAAGCAAATTTAATAAGAGACCCAACTGTAGCAGTGGCAGTGGTAAGAGAAAGAAAGAGATTGATGTATCCCTCCTGTATTTTGCCATGTTAAGTTTGAAGAAGCAGTCATAGTAACTGTTCTCTTGTGAATTCCACACTTAGCCACATTTTCTGACTTAGTTACCAAGCAGGGAAATCTGTACATTTTCATTATTTCTTCATTGTAAAGAAATCTAAATATATGCCTATATATTCATCAGTTATAAATGCTTCCTCTTCCCACCCCTACCCCCCTGGAAAGAAGGATAAAATTCTGGCATGTAAATATATAAAACCTGTCTCAAAATACAAAATGAAAGAAAGGTATAAAAGTCATGCTTGAAAAAACAATCATTGTCTGTGCCTTTTAAGGAAATTTGTAACTACCTTTAGAAATGGAAGTTACAACAAAGTTCTTTGTTTTTTGTAAGATGTTATAAATTTGTAAGCAGCCAACGTTTTTTTCAAATGGGTTTTGTACTAATTGAAGATTACATTTGCCCGATTTTAGAAATATATTTGTAATCTGGCATGAGTGTCTGGACGTGGCCCTAACACATATTCAATATGACCAAGAAATTAAAGACATTTATTTTAAAGTAGATTTCCCCTTGTTGTTGACTCTGAAATTGAGTGGCTGATACTCTTTTTAAATGAATGACCTAGTTAACTGGATGAAAAACTGCAGTGAAAATTCAATAGATATAATAATGAGATCCTCAATAATGTTTGAGTTCATGATGACGAATTGGTAAATAATGTTGTATGAGAAATGCCTCAGAGAGACCTACTTCTTAGTGATTTTTGTTTAGAAGTCTTACTAACAGTTCACATTAGAAATAACAATAATTAGTGGCGGGGGTGGTGGTGTGATGAATTGGGAGATTGGGATTGACATATATACACTAATATGTATATAATGGATAACTAATAAGAGCCTGCTTATTAAAATTCAAAAATTCACACACAAAAAAGAAATAACAATAATTGATAGCAACAAATATCTTAAGAGGATGTTTGTATTTCAGAAATCTCTCCCCTCTTATGAGAGGATTGTATGTCAGAGGTTTCTTCTAGAGAAATTTATAAATATTGTCCTTTGATTTACTTGTCTTAAGGTATATAAAACAATATAATTGGAAAACAAAACACAAGGTATTTAAACAGAGAGATTAGTAGCTATTGACTGGTTACAGATAGTTTGGGCTGCCTGAATATCTCAGATACTGAGGATATATTCAAAACTGTAAGCCAGAGAACAGAAAATCCAGAGGGTTTTTATAAAAATGTGTAAGAGTTGAGCAATAGGTTACTTTACAAGATTAATTCCTGGCATATTGGGTATAACAATGCCATGTTGTTCAGAGATCCATATATTTTTGATATGTAAAGTATGCCATAAGGCAGAGTAATTTTAACTCCTAGAGATGTTAAACACCCTTAGTTCTAAAATGGCTACTCAGACTTTCAGTCCTCCAGTGGAGTCTCATCAGTTGAATTAGGCTTCAGTACTGGTGCTCTGTCTACAACGCTTTGAGAACCCCGCTTTCAACACTCCAGTCATGGAATCCCCTACCATTTTTACCAGGTATACCCAAGCAAGGGCAGAAACATCCTGATCAGTCATGCATTCCACCCATATTCAGTCACTTCTTCTCTAAACAGTAACCGAGGAGTATTACTACACTGTGTTCTTTATAACACATATGAGTTATTTGTAATAACAAAAGAAATAACCAAAATAACATATGATGGCTAGTTTAATCACAAATAACAAAAATGAGTTATACCTTTCCCGGTTCTGTTTCTCTGCAAGTCATTTTTTTTTTTTTCCTGTTAAAAATAAATAAATAAATTTTATTAAGTCAGTTTGATCTTTTTTAAAATCTCTAATAAATTGTACAGTGTGACATTTTAACCATTATCAGTTCTATTTTGAGATTATTCCTTCTAATAAAATTCATTAAGAAAAGGGGAAAAAATTCCTTGATACAAATCTGTTGTCAAGCCTTCTGGACTTGATCTGTGTTCTTTTGCAAGTCATTTTGATTCATCTACTCTTAGCATTTTATGTAGAAGGGAAATCCTATCTTACCTTTGTGGAACAAAGAGCTACCTTCTTAACTGAAAAGCACACAAGCAGGAAGACTAACTCTCCAGGGCAGAGAGCAAACACTCTGGTGACCAGTACTGTGCTCCTCAGTTGGCAGTCTGGGTCCCACCCTTAGAGGGAAGGAAAGGACAGGGAGAGCAGTCTAAGCAGCAGTGGTCCTAGATTATTCCAGCCCCAGCCCCACACAGAACTCCGTTAGGGTGAGCCCCTGTTTCTTTCCAGCACACTGTTTTCTTTGCTTGGAAATGCAATTTGGATAGCAGATTAGGCGAGGAAACAGTACAAGTATATGACTTACACAGGATCCGCAGGAGATTCAACAGATCTGCTATATCCCCGGGAGTTCTCAAACATAGATGAATTTACATATTTGTCAGAACCAAAAATCTCTCCTTAGCTTTCTCTTTTGAATCCAACCAATTTTGAATCCAGCACGTCCTCTGTGTAGTCTGTACCACCCTTGGAGAGGGGTGCTGGCGCTGCCTAACACCTACTCTCTCATTAGACTCTTCAAGACACCTCCTTGTCTCACCATAAGATGGAGACGGGTTTGGTGTCCTAGGCTATCTTGTTTGGAGTTTGCACAGCCCTTTTATGGAGGTAACAATAATAGCCGTTGGCTTTCTCCAAAGTGTGCAAGGTGCTATAAGTGATGAGAAAATGGAAATTCACCCCTAGTGAGGGCCAAGAGGCTTCCTGAAGCCTGAAGCCAGGAATTTGAATCAGTGACAGAAGTTTTGTATGTGTCTCCGCCTCCTACTTTGAACACTATCACTAACAAAGTAACAGAATCTCTCTGAGTCCAAACAACAATATTGCTGTCCTGAAAGTACCTTTTTGATAGTATACATGAACCAAAGAAAATTAAATGGAATAATCAACTAGTGTTATTTGTGATTGAAGAAAGGCTCCCTAAGTGTAAGTACAAATTGGTACAAACAGTGTCAGCTCTAGTCACATAGGAATTTCTATGTTAGCAATTTATAGTAATTTTTAAAGTACTAGTCAAAAGAAAAAGGAGCTGTTAAATACATTAGTAATGATAGTCACTGGAAATTGTTTCTGTTCCTTTTCCTGGTGACTTAATAAAAAGGTATAATTTATTCTGAAATGTATGTTCTGAGTAGAATGATAATTCTTCTTATTGTTAGAACATCTGGAACAAAATCTAGTTGGCCTCTTTCAACTGTAAGAACATGGCAGGGTAGGTAACCTCCTCTCAAAACCTAAAAGAAAAATGGTTTCCTACTTTAAGTGATACCAAAATCACTGAAATTTGAATTGTAAAATTTCATTAAACAACCTGAATGAAGATCTATACCATTAGCTTCATATAAAATCACCTCTTGAGAATGTTCCCCTATTCATAAAGGAGTAAGTTATGAAGGCAAGAATTTGTTAGTTGCATGCTTCAAAAAGTAGTGGCGTGCTAACAAGCCATGAGAGACTGTGAACAGCTCATTGTTAAAATACTGGTGGAAAGGTGCTCTTCTGTGCCCTCATTAATGAGTATAATGGGGTCTGCATATGGGCATTCAATGATACCATTTGCTGATGGAAAAATAACTTCAAAGAAGAGAAGATGATGGCTTTGTGATTGGGAGCTACTTCAAACTTTCTGAGAGATTTAGTCTTGGTTCTTTGTACCTCGTTTTTCTTAAAGATCAAAGTATCTGTGTCTTCGGGAGGTGACTGCATTCGAACATACAAGCCAGAAATCAAGAAAGGAAGCTACAATAATATCATTGTCAACGTAAAGACGGCTGTCGCGGACAACCTCCTTTTTTATCTTGGAAGTGCCAAATTTGTAAGTCTAACATTCAGCCTTTCTTTGGCCTACTGTGTATGTGTATAGTCAGAGGTTAATCCTGGTAGTGTGGGACATGTATAGAGTCTAATATAATGGTCCCAAAATTGAATAAGGTAGCCTTTCAGATTCGAAAACCTCAGAATCTTACCTCACCAAGTTCTGAAGTGTCAAATGAAGTTAGAAGGCAAATGAAATGAAAACTTTTTACAGTGTTTAGGCATATCTGCTTTCATTTGTGAGTATACCAGCATTTATTTTTGAAGTATATTTTCAGATCCAGCTATTTAAGAAGAAAGATTAATAGGAATGAGGCTTTTTAAACATTTTTCTCTAAGAAATTACAATGAACTTTCATGTGAAATGAAACTGAAAATTGTGTACTATTTCTTACCAATGAAAACTCTTCTGATTCATGTTGAATTAATGACTCAAACTGAAATAACAGAAATTGTATCTAAAAGAGCTCACCTCAAACTTCTAATTCCTTTCATTTAACCCATTTGACTTTATACACATGGAGACCTTCCAAAATGAACAAGACTTTTCAACAGACCACTTATCACATAAATCAATACTTGGAAATCAGGTGAGAAATTTTGGATCACCTTGGGTGAAAAAGCATACCTGGCCCCTCAAAAACGTCAGTGCCCATGGTGAAAACAATGAATTCTGAACCCAAATATTTGTGTTTATCTTTACCACAAGTATCAGTGCAAGAAAAGACATTTGTCTCAATGTTAGACCTAATTAGAATTGGTTGAATTAACACATTTGCCTCAGCACTATGAACATGTGTATGGACATTGTATTGTAAAGATACAATAATAAAGTATTATTTAATCGTAGAAATAATAGATCATACTATTTGGGAATCTTTATTGTGAGGCTTCTAATTATTTCATATATCTGAAAATGGTACCTGTTGAAAAGACTCGGCTGGCTTCCTCTTTCAGGGTGCCTTACATCTGATATCTATTGTTTTTGTGTTTCTCTGCACTAGATTGACTTTCTGGCTATAGAGATGCGTAAAGGCAAAGTAAGCTTCCTCTGGGATGTTGGATCCGGGGTTGGACGTGTCGAGTATCCAGATTTGACTATTGATGACTCATATTGGTACCGTATTGAGGCATCAAGGTAACTAACTCAATAGAGATTAAGATCATTGACAGAATTTTGAAGTAGTTTCCTAGTTTATAAGAAAAACTTTATCTCTGTTTCAAGAAGGTAGCTATGTAGGTACGCACACACATATATACGAACGTTATATATTATATACATGTATAAGTGTGTGTGAATGGTACCTTTGTAGAACATGTTAGGAATTGACAGATCTTCAAGGTATTGAACAGAATGACCGGTCCTTTTTGGCCCCCTCATCTGGTTGTCCTGTAGAAACTTTGAGGTTAAGTTGTTTTCTGTTGCCCTTATTCAGTACAATCCAGAGCCTAAGAGGTGCCATTGGTATCTGTCTTTGGTGCAAAGTGCCTCTTCTAGTCTACACAGCAGTCTTGGCTACAGGTGGGTGCAGTATCTAAATGCTGGCATGAATATAAAATATGTCAGGTCCACACTACTTGTGGGAAGGAATAGGAAATTGATTAATTCTATCCTTGATGCTTTAATTTAATTAACTTCTAACAGTGTACAGATTACTTGTAGAATCCATTCTTGTCCTCAATACTTCCTCTTCATTTTCTCCTCTTCTTTTTCTAATTCCCAACTACCTACTAAACACAAAGCAGCTAACAGTCAAGAGGTTTTGTTAAAGGCCAAGGGAAGTTGATCAGAGATGGGTAAAGAAGACTTGAAGATCTGGTGATTGTTGAATCTAGGTGATAGATACATAGAGTTTCATTCTATGGGTGTACATGTTTAATTTTTTCACAATTAAAAGTTTAAAAAAAACTTAATGAAAAGAAATATCTTCAATTCCTTTTTAAGATCTTAAATAAAAGTGTGTGTGTGTGTGTGTGTGTGTGTGTGTGTGTGTGTGTGTGAGGGAGAGAGAGGAGAGAGCAACAGATAAAATGCTTACATGTGTGATGGTGGGGGAGGGATTAAGTACTTTATTGGGCTTAAGAATACTTATATTTGCAAAGTACAGTTCTTCTATTAGAAAAGATGTATTCTTTTAAAGAAGAACCTTATTTATAAATTCATTCTATTGTTTCTACATATTTCAGTTAATACTGCACCCTCAAAGATAAAAAGATTACCAAAATGAGACAGTAGGGAGAGAAATATGACAAAGTTTTGTTATGACTGCTTGCCTCTGGAAAAAGATCAGATTTTCATGTTTAATAACTCATGGGAACCAACCATTTAAAAAAAGAAAATGAAATACAATAATAATAGCTTCCAAAAGTCTATTAATTGAATCTAAATGTGAAGTTCTTCTGTACAATTTGTATACACAACTCTGTAGCCTGGATTTTATAGTGTACACATTAAGATGGTGTGCCAAACAATAAATGATGCATGATTCCAGGAAGACTACTTCAGCAAATGTGGATCCAAGATAATCAGGGATTTTAGGAGAAATTATGCAGTTTATAATGCAGAAGCGTGGCTTATTTGGGGTTCACTTGCTGAATTAAATTAGACTGAATGAAGTAATATAAACTTGTTTAAATAGTCCATGTAGGTAAATAGCATATTGTTTTGTAAAGCAAGAGGAAAAAGACTTTCCATTTAACCAACAGCAATTCCATCAGCTAATTGTTGCTGTGTCATTTCCTATCTATCACTGGACACATTCAGAATCAGGGTAGATTGCTCAGTGGTCCTGGTTGAATCTGATGGTAAACGTATAGCAGAGAGCAGATTCTGGGTTTTGATTTTCAGCTTAATGAATCTGGAATGTTTGAAGCTAAACACCCAGCTATCTCTTAAATATTCCAAAACAAATCTCTACATTTTATATCTTTTAAATCTGAAGTGACCAGAAATGTGATACCTACTTCATTTTCTGTATTTTCTTTCATTTCATTTCAACACGTACCCTGGAAGAACTGGGAGAAATGGAACAATTTCCGTGAGAGCTCTGGATGGACCCAAAGCCAGCATTATGCCCAGTACATACCATTCAGCGTCACCTCCAGGGTACACTATTCTAGATGTGGACGCAAACGCAATGCTGTTTGTTGGTGGCTTGACTGGGAAATTGAAGGTAATGTGTTGTTCTTCCCCATTCTGTTTATTTAATCTCTGCAGACAATTCCTGGCATGATGACTTTGGGCAAAGACATGATAAAGCACTGCAAAAACTTGACCACTTTTTACTTAATTTGTTTTTATGAAAACATGAATATATTTTGAGTAAGAATTTTCTTCCTTGAATATGCAATCTGGAAGCACAGTCTTTTTAAACCTATGTGTATTTACTTAAACAGTTGTTTTGCCCTCATCTGTGGCATCAATTTTTTGATATTTTAGTTGCCTCAAGAGCAAAGTGTTTTCTAAAGATACCTCATTTTCTGAATCAATTTATGATTTATTGATATAAAGTGCTATAAAGTTCAAACTCACATCTAATTAAAAGATTTATGAATACCTTGGGAAATATCACAGGAGCCATAAGCCTTCAGATCATGATCCGATTTTTAAAGTTTTCAAGTTGCTCTTCTCATTCTTACCGAGTAATGCACTTAATATTCATAATTGCTTTGTGACAGGTCCTTATGCATTTCAGATTGCAAAGTGCCTGCATTTTAAAGAAGCTCGTGTTGATTAAGTGGAGTTAGGTGTTGGAAAACGACCTGTGGGTGAGATGTAAGAGCACAGCCAAGTACAATGTGTAATCCTGGGTCTGGCAGAATCATCCTGGGATGAGATTAGTCAGAAAATGTGAAAAGCCAGGGTGACCCCAAATTTATGAGAACTCAACCTTCATATAGAGTGAGGTTGTTTTATTTGCTTTGTGTATGAGATGTGACTCTAAAGTATTGGAATGGATTCCACAGCTACACACTAAAATCATCCTCATTTCTTAGAGCTGCATATAAATATATATGGTACATCGTAATATATAGTCATACTGCCAACTTTCTTTCCTCCTCAGAAAGATAAATATAGGGATAGCACCGAGTAATACAAAAAAAACATGAATTTTGAAATTAAATCCAGGTTGAATTCCCTGCTCTATCACTTACGAAAATATGACCTTAGGCAAGTCACTTAACCTCTTGGGCTTCAGTTTCCTTAACTAGAAAGGGAGATAAAAGTATCTACCTTGCTTGCATATTGTAGGATACAATAATAAACTTCTATAACATTTATATAACCCTTACTATTTGCTAAGTAATGTTCTAAGTAATTTACATGAATTAACAGTTTTCATAACAACCCAAAAATGTAGATAATATCCTCCTCATTTTACAGTTAAGGACTCTAAGTAAGAGAGAAGTTAAATGATTCACCGAAGATCACACAGCCATCAGTGGTGGAACTGGGACTTGAACACTCGTTACCAGGCACAAGAATCTCTACTCTTAATCACCACCCTTTACTACCTCAATGAATAGCGAGATTACATGCCTAAGATATGGTAGTCACACCTTAAATTGCACCTTAAATAATTCTTCTTATTATTCAGATGTCACTAGACATAAAGAAACTTATTTATGCCAGTCTGAGGGGGAAAAAAAAACACAAGCAAATGAAATCTACAGAAAATCTTCATCATTTTGGCCAAGAGTTTCAAGGCTTCTGCCATACCAGAATATGAACCAAAAAACTGAAAACAAGTAATTAAATCAACATGCTAGTGAAAATTCAAAGGAGCAGGAAAATATCCCAAGTATAGTTTTTATGATGCAAGAAGGAAAAGCAAAAAGCAAATACAATTCGCAGGTAGGATAATCAACCTCTGGAAAATTAAGAGAAGCTTCCACAGATGACAGAGAATTCCAAGAACTGTTCCTGACTTGTATTTGTCAGTGTCTGACAACATTCCTTCTCCATGGCAGTGCCCCACTTGATCATAACGGTAGGAAGATGTATGTGTTGATGAGTTTAACCTAAAATTATAACTATAAATGTTTAACTACTCAGAGACTATCTTCTATTTTTTCTAAAATCCAAACATATCAATTCACTTTTTCCTTCCAGGTTATTCAGATAAATGTGGATTCGCCTTGGCAAAGTGCTTCTAAAGTTGTAGAATTGTAATATATTGACGCTAAAAGGAATAGTTGTTCAAATTACAGCAAGGTTCTCTAGAGTGGATCGGATCATTCACCTCCTTCTTGACTGCTAAATACCCAGAACTGACATGTACACACTGCTATATTTAAAATAGATAACCAACAAGGACCTACTATATAACACAGGGAATGCTGCTCAATATTTTGTAATAAACTAAATGGGAAAAAATTTGAAAAGGGATAAATGTATATGTATAACGGAATCACTTTGCCATACACCTGAAACTAACACAACATTGTTAATCAACTATGCTCCAATATAAAATAAAAATTTATAAAAGACCTTTCCCTGTGAGAATGACACCAGAGTTGTCATTCAACAAATATTTATTGTGCCCCTATTCGATGTCGGGCTCTGTGCTGTGTATGCCTGCAAACAACAACAACAGGGACCCTTCTCTTATAAATTTACTCTGTCCCTTCATTCTCCTGCCCTAGAAACCTACTTGGGTGTGAAAGGAAATGAAAAATTGGGGACAGCAGTATCATAGGGTAATCAATATGCAAGCTTTTTTCCCCTTTATGTAGTCAGTATGTACCCTTTCTCATAAATCTCCTTAGTGGATAGGAACACTTACTTTTATTAAACACCTTCTCTGTGCCAGGCACTGAATGTGGTACCATAAATAAATTCTCTTAGTTAATTCTCCTAATAATCTCATGTTACAGACCAATAAAAAAAATAGAATCTCAGAATAAGCAGTTTACCTAAGGTCGGAAGCTTGGAGTGTTCACTTACTAATGGTGATAAACTGGTACAGCACAGAATAACCAGGATCCATGAGGATATTATATGGTTAAAAGATGGATACGTACACAACCAAGACTTTCACAAAGAGTAGGTAATAACTACTCCAGATTCTGCTGCTCATCTAATAACTCTCATGGGTACTCTTAATTTTTCTGTGAAATTCTAAATTCTAACAAATATGTTTCTCTCTTCAGAAGGCTGATGCTGTACGTGTGATTACATTCACTGGCTGTATGGGAGAAGCATACTTTGACAGCAAACCTATAGGGTTGTGGAATTTCCGAGAAATAGAAGGTGACTGCAAAGGATGTACCGTCAGGTTAGTGGAGAGGAGGACTCTTCCAAGGTCTATCAGGCCTGTGTATCACAAAAGCTTTAATTTTATTGTGCAGTGTTCTATTATCATGTCGATGATATACAACAAGTTTGAAGTGATTGTGTTCAGAGGTGGATTTACCAGGAAGCTAAGAAACTTTTAAGTCCCCTCCCTCACTTGTGCAGGCACTTTCCAAGGATTTGGGAGGTATCCTAGTACTTTGACATGGTCATGTGTTTTTGTAAAATTTGCAAAGGTAAGACATTTTAGCCTCAATCAGTTAAGACTACTATCTCCTTCCACTCCAGCTTACCTTCATGTTCAGGAGGTGTTGCGTGTCTGTGGCTATTCTGTAGTCATCATTTATTTTTACTTAAGGAAAGGTCTCCCTAAACTGATTAAGCTTCAGGGCTCTCAGAGCCTGGATTCACTCTGCTTGTGTTTACAACAAAATATAGAACGATACTGCAGGTTTTATCTCCCACAGGATTTTTCAAATGACACACAGCATCATGTATGTGCTTTTCAAGTGGAAACCCATGGGACTTGAAGATTCTGCTTAAGAAGCAGAGGTCAAGCTAAACCAGGAGAAAGTTTCATAATAAACATCACCAATTATAAGATAGAGGTTAGAATGTTGGAATTCAAAAATATTTAAAAAGCATATAAAGCATATATAAATATTCTTATATAAACCTGAATAGAGGATGTAAAACAATTAAGAAGAAATAGAGGATTTCTCTGCATAAAAAACTTAAAGCCCACTGATCATCTGAGCCTACAACAATTTTAATTATACTTAGTTAAAGCTATAAAATTTAAATTAAATACCTGGAAGCTTAATATATATACATAGTAACTCTAACATCATTAGGTGCTAAGGAGTTTATATTTTTTATTTCCAGTATAAAGGGAACATGTACATTGTTAGGACCTAAATTCTCCATTAATGTAGCAGAGTATACTTCACATTTTCTTCTCAACATCTCTAGAGTTTTATAGAAGAAAGTAGCCCAAAAATATTCCCTCTCCAAAAGTTTTAACTTTCATCTTTCTACTTTTTTTTTTGTCATCATGGACTTTTCAGTATGGCATTGAGGACAGTTTGAAAGCCTGATCCATTCATAGTTTAAAGTGGTTTTGTTAATAATCTTCAATAAAATCTAATATAGAATGTTGTATGTAAAATTCTTTCAATACAAGGACAATGAGCTCTACATTAATATTCTACTACTCACAAATCAACACCAACTTTTCCGTAAACATTTCTTTGGTAAATTTCTAAGTAGGATTTTCCAAAGCTTATTATCAAACAAACGTCTAAAGTATTTAAATGTCCTTTCAGCAGTGTATATTATGTGTTAAGACTGTAGCATCACTAATTATCAATTCTGCAAAGATCTTGGGCCTTCATTATATAAAGTATTATATGAATTAATATAATTATAATAGGCTAAAGTTCTACATTTACTGAAATAATTCCTTATTTTAAAAATTCCCAATATACGTTTTTGAATTATACTACTATTTTGATCAAGAATGTTACTGTTTTTGTGAGTGCTCTGATTACAAAGTCACATAAATTTTGAGTGGCTTGCCCTAGCCCTATTTTTCCATAAGCCTTGGTAATTTTAGGAAAAATGTTTTAGAACTCCTGGTGTTTGTTTTCTTTTCAGGAGAACATATAACACATTTTAACATAAAATTAATGGTTGCACTTTTAGAGCAGAAATGGTAAAATGGGGGAGATGAAATAGACAAGGCCACAAGACACAGACTAGGAACATTTTGTAGAAAATCTTGGAATGTGAGTTTTAGATATTTGCACTTATTCAGTAGTCAGTAGAAAGGATATAATTTTTGTAATGTTTTAGAAAGCAATATCTGTCAGGGCTATAAAAAAAGTGTATCTTATTTTTCTTAAAAAATAGGGAAAAAACTGCTACTAGTAAAATGTATTTAGCTGAACACTGAAACAATGATGAAATATTAATATACTAAACTTCAATATTCATCTAGTTCTATGGTTAACAAGCTTTACATGGAAGAGCATGGCTGTTCCAAATAGCATAATTAATCTTTCCTAACTTGACCAGAAATCCAGGTTCAAAAGAGAAACAAAAGGCAAGTTAAGAAGCTTAGCATTTATTAATTAGAAAAGAATTGTCACTCTTCCTGGTAAATGTATTGAAAATGAATAGGAAAACTCTAGCATAATGTTAGATGTTGAAATATTGAGTCTATACCTGGAAAGATTCATTTTTCCCCCACCTCCAAGTCAACAATTTGAAGCCAGATTTACCGGTTTTAGCTAATGAATTAAATGAAGTAGGCTGATTTTCATCTGTATGTTCTGCTATTCTTGTACAAAACTCTTGCTCGAAGATTTGCCTGCTGCTTGAGTAGAAGCTCTAATAGAGTTGGAGTAGATCTAACCCTTTCGTCTCAGAGTGGAGACACTGAAACCTGAGGTGTTAAAGTGACTTCTGAAATTCCACGTCAGACTCCAGGGTACCTGCCATCTACTCTGCTAATTTTTCGATTGTGTGTTGAGGAAATTAATAGATTAAGGGCATGAGAACACCAGGATACAAATATCCCAGGGTTTCCGTACAAGGAAAATAAAATGTGATATGTATATTTTTATTCCAGTGCCTCTCCTGACATTATATATGAAGTTTTGTATTTTTTTCTCTTCAATTTGTGAGTAACAATGCACTGGGCCAAAGCACTCGGGAAAGTGTCAGTGGTGACTCTCGCACCCTATTGTCACTGGTAGCATGGCAGTATATCATGCAAAATCCTAGGATTTGAGAACCTCATGGAACTTCTCCTTAGTAGATGCTACATTACATTTTCTTATCTGAAATGTGGTGCTCTAGATTTTAATGGATTTGTTATAATGATGAAGGAAGGCCAAAATTATTCAGCTGATTTATTCACATAAATTATATTGTTAATAGGCTGATTTAGTCCCTCAACCTTTCAGTGAACATGTTTCATGAATATTGAAAAAGCATCTTTTAAGGGTACATTAGAAAAAAAAATATATGGCATCATCTGATCTTATACCTATTTAGATGTATCTTAAATTTACAAAAACCTGACTGTGAAACGCATAGTTAAGACTCTTCCCTTCCTTTCGTCTTCAGAGTTTTATTTCTCCTTTTCCAGAAACAGAGAGAAAGCCAACTTGTCTAAAATGAGTAACAGTTCCTCCTCCTCAAGGCCATTAATGTTTATACCCTATTATTTTTCTCATTAGCCAAGATTGCATGCAAATACTATTCTAACCTCTTGTCATTTTATGAGATTACTATAATATTTCTCATATCGCCTCTCTTCTCAAGTTAATACAACACTCCAATTTCACAGATTCAAATATAAGCTAATACGCAGATATTTAAAGTTTAAAAATATCTCCACAATCAAAACTTACTCTTTTAACATCAATTAGATAAGATAGATAGATGATAAGTTTTCATTTGAAAAAAATATTTTTAAATGTTATATTTACAAGACTTATTTTAGATATTCATTAATTATTCAACCAATATTGATTGAACATATATTCTCTGTGAGGCAATTTGCTTTACTAATATCCCTTTCATTCCACAAATATCTACCAGATTCTGCTATTAGCCAAGTACCACACTAGATGCTGAGTTTGTGCCTGGCATGGAGCCCGGCCCATAATCTCTACTTGGTTTCATAGAGCTTACATCCTGGTGAAGAAGACAGATCAACAAACACACGTAGTTAGAGGAACCCTTCATTATCTGAATCTAATCTGTCCCAGAAAATCCTACTGCATAGCAAGAGTTCAGAGAATAGAAGCCTATATCCTGGTACGGCTTTTTTTTCTTACAACTTTAAGTTAGTACCTTTCAACCACCTTCACTCTTCAGCCAACCCCTACTCCCTATTATGTTATGTATTTGGGAAATGTAATAATGCATTCTCAGCCCATTCCAAAATCCCACTAGTTCACACCACTAAAATACACTTAAACACTAACATAACTAGCCACCAAGCACTTCAACAAAAGTAGTTAAAACATCAGTGACCTAGTTATTGAACACCTAATAAAGTCAGGTGAGAGATGGTGGTTACTTGGTCTGATGGTGGCAGTAGAGCTGGAGAGAAGGGGAAGGATGGAAGATGTATCTGGGATGGTTCCTGCCCTACAACAGCCTACAGTCCAGTCTCAGAAGACAGTGTGATGTATTGAATACTGATGGACCAAGTAGACATCGTCTGATTCACGTGAAATGTCTCTCTTCAGTCCGCAGGTAGAAGATAGTGAGGGGACTATTCAGTTTGATGGAGAAGGCTATGCATTAGTCAGCCGCCCCATTCGTTGGTACCCCAACATCTCTACCGTCATGTTCAAGTTCAGGACATTTTCTTCAAATGCTCTCCTGATGTACCTTGCCACACGAGACCTGGTAAAGATTTGCACAGCTGATCTTTCATGACTGAAAATATGCTTGCTTCTTTTCTGTAAGGTTCCAATGCAGTTATCACTTTTGTTGAATTATCAGTTATTGTTCAAAGGAGTCTGGGATGGCTGTGTAATACCCAAGAGTGGTGCATAGTGTTTATGTATTTCCATCAGTAACTTTAATTACAGATACAATTTAATTTTTATTTATTTTCAGTATAACTCCCTTATAATCCTTTAAGAGAAGCACCCAGTAAAGATTCCCCCGGTATGGAAACATGCAGCAGAAAAACTATTCCTTAGTCTTCTTCTAGAGACCTAAGTCAAAAGGTTGTTCTAAAGAGCCTCATTATTTTTTCCAGGTCAATATTTCTTAGTAAATTCTTTCAGGAAATGTACTCTTTAGTTTGCTTAATATGTTTTCAAAGGAACCCAATTTTACTCCTGTCATAAAAGGACACATCCTAGTAATTTCGTTGTGACCATTTGCACCATAATATCACACCCACAAACATTCACAAAATAGTAACACCAATTCTGTATCCAAAAATGGATTTCAATTACAGATCAACACAGTCAGTAATTTAGCCATAAAGCCCTATTATAAACTCCACAAAGAAAATGAATACTCATATATTTCTCTGTGTATCTAATCACTGGTGTGTTTTTACTCTATTAATAGAAAGATTTCATGAGTGTAGAGCTCACTGATGGGCACATTAAAGTCAGCTATGATCTGGGTTCAGGAATGGCTTCCGTTGTCAGCAATCAAAACCATAATGATGGGAAATGGAAATCATTCACCTTGTCAAGAACTCAAAAACAAGGTGAGTTTCTATAGTAATAATGCACTCAGAGCCTTAATCATGCTATCCAAAGCTCCCACGTACCTAATCATGAGGAAGACCCTGTCTGTTATCTTAGGTACTCACAAATTCTGTGAAAAATTGATACAGTCATTTCTTTGGCTTAGCTTATAGGTGGTTTGGGTTAGACATGACTGATTGAAGAGCCAAATGGTTCTCTGTCATTTTCTTTTGAAACTGAGAGCTTAATTTGAAAGCATGAAACTGTCTTACAACTTGTAAAATTATATCCTGTAGTAGATTTGAAAATCTTGTGTGCTTTCCTTTTCTTCCCATTTTGCCAAGATGTTTCCTTTAGAGTGGCCCACAGGTAGAATTTGTAGCGGGGATAGAGCACAGCTACCAGTTCTTTATTTTTTGAAAATGCCAAACATTTGTATGTGTGCAAGTTAATAATTAATAATAATGTAACATTTTTATGATTCCAGGACATTTTCAAAACACTTTCACAAACATTATTTCATTTGCTCATGAAGCAGGTATTTTGTTCTGGTTTACAGAAAGGAAAGTGTAGACTCCAACTTATATGTGGTCCCAGACATATATACCTAAGATCTCACAACCAAGACAGAAATCCGAGCCTATTAGGTCTTTGCGGACTGCTATTTTTATCTTAGTATAATTCCGCTAATTCTATGTACGATGGCATTACCAATATCTGCAAATGAAACTTAGATTCTTCTGTTTATATAATTAGACTTCATTCATTTTGAACATGCCAGTGTGACATTTCATGAAAATTTAGGTATAACTTTGCACCATCTTTCATTCCTGCACTTAACGTATATCTGCCAAGAACCAAGTAAATACTCTGCAAGAACTAAGTGAAGTCTATAAGTCCTTGTCTTTATGGAACTTGCAGTCTAATGGGGGAGATGGACAAGTCAGTCAATGGTTAGAGAGTAGAAATCTAACTGCCACGTAGAGATCTGCAGAGCAGGCTAGGAATCTCAGAAGAGAGAAACGTCAAAGTCAAACCCAGAGGTCAGCCCCCAAGGAAGCACCCTGAGGCATGAGCAGGGGCTGAGGAGTACTCTGGGTGAAAAGCACCTTTGGACAATTCAGAGAGGTGAACATTGTATGAAAGCCTCAAGGGCTCAGTGAGCATAATACGTCATTATACATCTTGTTCCAACTGCTTTTCCTTGGAACAGGAAACCCTGGAGAAACTCCTCAGTTTGGACAAAAACTGGTTTTGCACTCATAAAATAAATTGGAATACTGTTGTCTGTATACATTGTTCCCGAGTGAGTTACATTTGCGTGTTAGAGGCTCGGCACAGTAGTTAAGAAGAATGTGTAACTTTGTTTGATCCAACACTTCCCAGACTTCTTTGATCACCAGAATCCTTCCACGCCATAGTAGCATTGGCTGAACACACTTTGGGAAATGCTTTAGGAACCACAAGTCAATCCATAGGCTAACAGGATGAATGTTGGCAGAAAATTATCAGATGAAGCTGGAGAGAATACAGAGTCAGTTTATAAAGGGCCTTATGAGCTAAACTAATGAGTTTCAACTCTTCCTGAAATCAATAGGGAACTACTAAGAGTTTTAATCAAGAATGTGACACCATCAGATTTGTGTTTTAGTAAAGTTTCTTTAGCAGCAACCTGGAGGGTAGATGGTGACAATTTCAGATGCTCCTGCAGTCTGCAGGAAAACGAGGGGAGGAGCAAGGAGAAGGGAACCATGAGAATGGATAGGAAAGAATGGAGTTGAAAGATATTAAACATTTTAAAATTGAGGAGCTTTATGATATACTCAATGCAGAGAGTAAGATTTTTTAAAAAAGGAGATCAAAAATGATTCCTTCTTTTTTTTCCTTAAAATAACAAAGAATATGTCAGTGCCATTTACCAAGCTACTGGATACAGGAAAAATGCAGCATAGTTTTTTAGAAAAGATGCTGAGTTCTATTTTGGATGTGCTGTATTAAAGGTACTCTTAGTATCCTTAGCAACCTAGGGAAGCTGTGTAATTGACAGGCAATTAGTTATGCGTATCTGAGGATTAGCAGAGTTGTGGGGCAGAGATGGATAGCTACGAAGCATCCTCATGTTTTAAATCATTGTACCTTAATAGAGATGAGAAAAACAAAACAGTCATATCTAGAATAAGGTGATCCAAAGCCCTTGAGCAAACAGCAATATTGAATCAGTATAGTAAAGGAAGAGCCCACAAAGGGAGCTATAAGGAAATAATCAGAGAAAGGAGAAATAAGAAATGGAAATTTTCAGGTTAAACTGGAAGCAGGGTGACCAATTAGGTACAATAGTAGTTCAGACAGATGAATGATGGCTTGAAATAAGAGTTGCAGTGGGACTGGACAGTAAGGAAATGCAAAATGAATCCACATGTGATACCACTATATGGTTACTAGAATGTCTAAAATTAAAAAGACTGAACATACCCAGGGCTGGCAAGGATGTCAAGTAAGTGGAATTCTTATACACTGCTGACGAGGATGTAAATTGGTACAGCCACACTGGAAAACAGGTTGGCAGTTTCTTCAAAAGTTTAATATAGACCTGTCACATGAAACAACCAATCCACTCCTAAGTATTCACCTAAGATATGTGAAAGCATATATCCATACAGAGACTTGTACCAGAAGGTTCATAGCACCTTTATTTGTGATACTCAAAAAAACAAAAAATAAACATCCATCAGCAGGTGAATGGATATACAAATTGTTGTACATGCACACAATGGAATAGTATTTAGTGGTTAAAAAAAATGAACTATTAATTTGCACACAAAATGGATTAATAACAAAATAATTTTTCTGAGTAAAAGAAGGCAGACAAAAAAGTACATTTATGTGAAATTATATAGAAAACATAAACTAACATATGGTCACAGAAAGCCGATAGAGGATATTTGTTGACTGGGTTTTGTAGGGAGGGACTGGAAGGAAGGATGACAAAAGGAAACTTTTGGGGTGATGGATATGTTCATTTCTTGACTGTGATCACTTCATGGATGTATAGAGATCTCAAAACTTGTCAAATTGTACATTTTAAATATGGGCAAATTATACTATGTCAATTTTACTTCGATAAAAGTGTTTTTCTAAAAAAAGGACAGAGGGAGTTCCCTGGTGACCTAGTGGTTAGGATTCCAGGCTTTCACTGCCATGGCTGGGTTCGATCCCTGGTCGGGGAACTGAGATCTTTCAAGCCGTGCAGCGTGGCCAAAAATAAAATAAAAATTGAAGATTAGAAAAAATAAATTTAAAAAATTTTAAGAAGGACAGCTATTATTTAGGAGATGAAATTAGTAGGGCTGTTGATTGGTAAGATGTGGAATGGTGAGGAGAAAGGATGACTCTAATTTAGGAGGTTGGGTGGGAGTCTTAGTGCCACCAAGTAAAATAAATAATACAGATCTGGGAGGAAAAAGAGAACCATTTTAATTTGGAATATCAACTGGGGATGTATATAGTGACTCACCTGTTGAATGTGGATTTTTAGGCAAAAATCGGGTCCAGGCATATATATTTCTGAGTTGTCAACATATGGTAAGTAAATATAAACTTGAGCTACCCCGAGAGCTGAAACCTGACAAGTGGCCAAATGAAAGCACATTAGGGAACATCAGTGTTTCAGAAGTGTTCAAAGAAATAGGTCCTGGGGAAGGAGACTGAGAATGACGTTGGAAAGGCAAGAGAAGCTTGGAGAAGTTGGCATTATGGAAGTCAAAGAGGAAAATTCTAGAAGGATGGAAATTTTAACCTCACATACTGCATAGATATGGATTAAGATAAGGATCAAAGGACCCCATTGGGTTTGGTTGTAGGGAGGGCACTGTGGATTTTAGCAAGAACAGAATCCATGGAATAGTGGGACAGGAACTCAAGTAAGGCCATTGCTCCTTTTCAGATACCAGATTAGTTGCTTTATTCTCAGCTAGTTTGTAAAAGCCACTGTCCCTTGAAATTCAAATACACTCCTTCAGGAGGGATTCCCCACCTTCCCTGAGAGACAGTTAGTGGAACCACAGTCACTAATAGAAGTGCTTCCTATCCCCTCAAGTGCATTGATATGGATGCAAGATTGATCATTCAGATTTTCAGTGGACTAAGAGAGAAAAGAAAAGAATTACCAAAGTAAAAACAATTCCTTTATAACAACTCCTTTATAGCATTGATTATAAAATACTTGTTAAGCCCCTACTCTGTGTCTAGTATTTAATAAAACCCTTATTTCCCTGCTTACCCATAAATGATGTCTGAACTCATCGACTCTAAAATTTTATGTTAATGGCTATTCTATAAGGGAAAGAAATAGGGCAAGAAATAAAAGCAAGTATTAGCATTCCATAGCAGAACCCACTTCATTGCTATCACTCATAAAGGATAGGGTAGAGTGCTTCCTTTAAATCAGTAAAAATATGCCATCCTCTGTCTCTCTATCAAAGCTAACACTTGGGCCAGTGAGTTTCAGTTCAATTGTGTTTCTGCTTTTTAATCAGTTTTTCTTAGAATGATTTCTAAAAATGCATATATTCACTCAGGGATAAGAAGGAAAGCTACCTCCAGTCTCTGGCTTGCCTGTGATAGAGAATCTCGTTTTCACAGACACCATTAAAATACATACCAGGTCTGTCGAAAAAAAGGCTATTTTCATGTTCCAGTCAACAGCCCTATATCAAAACTTCTTTGCTGATCTGGATAAGAAAGAATATGTATGAAAAATTTTTTATTTCAGCCACCAGTCTGGTCAAAAAGATATGTGTGTATGAAATTAATATGTGCTAGAAAGTAATTAATTTTTTAAATCTTAACTTGCTGAATATTTTTTTAATTGGGAACTTATTTTTGAGGTATTTTTTGTTTGTTTATTTTTACAAAATTCTGCTTTGAGGATTTGAGGTGTTAATAGGTTTAGGTATTTTATTTTGGACATTTTTTATAAGGCAATTATGTTTGGTTTCATCGAAAATACTTCTTTTGAAATGGAAGGACTACAGATTACAATGGAATTTTCAGGTTTGCTAGTTCTTTTATTTTTCAAAGAACACTCTTCTAAAAGATGATGAGTTGAGAGAAAATAATAATGTTCCAGGGTCAAACAAACTTGGGACATACTTGGTGCTCTGTGTCCCTCTTTTGGAGCATCCCATTACATATTAGCGTGTTGAAAGATATGGGCAGCTATAAAATTAAGACATATGTTTAATTTTGCTTAACCCAGTGATTGTCATATTTATTTGACCCAGGAACATCCAAGAAACTAGTGTTCCAAAGAACAAACATTTAGAAATGCCCTCATAATCCATTGGTTCAAGTGGCCATCTTTAGACCCTTGCTAATCCAGATCTTATATCAGGCAAAGATTTAGAGGCCAAATTTGTCATGTTAATGAACGAATGCCTCAGTATGCATCAAGGATCCAAAATATATTTAGCAGCTAAAGGCTGGGCCTAGGCAAATGTTATGGTGAGAAAGCACATAATTCAGAAGGAGCCTAGCTTGACTCTTAAGAATGAAGAGGGTAAAATCAATGAGATAAAGTGTTCCCATCTGCTCTCTGAACAAAGCAGTTTAAACAGAGAAGAGCCTCTCTTTTTTCCTTTTTCCTTTCTGTTTCTGAATTCTTATCCTTATCCTACTGGAAGAACCTTTAGACACCTGAGAGAAAAGCAGTAAGGCATGAAGACGGTACCTCTCTCAGAACACGCAGCATCCCCCAACTAAAATGTAATTTACAATGGACGTGGATCCCATTATCTTGCAAAACAAACATTCCCATCTCTTCACTTCCATGCACAGCCATCTTGTCAACATCACTCTGTGGATGAACTTAAACCCCAGTACTTCTGTGGATACTGAAATTTACAGAAGGAACCACAAATTCTGTATATTTCTAATGAATAATCTAATTTCTAATTAGATATTTATCTTAGCATTAGTTAATTATATTACCCTATTTTCTAACTACCTATCTATATTATGGAAAACTATGTCAACTGGTTCTCTGCTGTCCATCTACACTTCTTTCTTTTAACTTGATTAGTTTACCTTCACTGGTGTTCAGGCTGTTATTTTCGTGCTTTCTTTGTGGATCATTTAACAACGTATTTATTGATGTTATTGTCGTTTCTGCAATTATTAAATAGCTGTATATAGTATATGTGCTTGAGAAAGTCAATGTTAATTTGAGAATTAAAGTGAATTTATCTTGAAGGAACAGTGATGATATAGATGTGGTTGGTATTGTGCAAATAAAAAGTGAAACTTCCTCTTTCCTTTGCAGCCAACATATCAATTGTAGATATAGATACTAACCAGGAGGAGAACATAGCAACTTCATCTCCTGGAAACAACTTCGGTCTTGACTTGAAAGCAGATGACAAAATATATTTTGGTGGTCTGCCAACACTGAGAAATTTGAGGTAATTTGGTGTATATTTAGAGCTAAGGATTAAGGTTTAATTAAATGGCCACTATGCTCACTAGAGTTCTGAAGTTTAATTACAACAGGAATGTCATAACCTTTAGTTGCAGAAAGGCCTAATCTAAAAATTCATGTTGCATGTTACAATAACACCACCAGGATTTAAAAACTAAAGATTAATTTGATATCTTTGTTGAAGAGATGCATGGGAATTACTGTTTCCCTTACAGTCACAGGATGAAAAGAATTATAAAAGTTATTAAAGGTAGAAACTGGAGTTGAATGTAATTGCCTTTCTCCTTGCACATTCACTGGAGATAATGGTGCACTGACATTGCTTAGTGTTCTGAAAATTAGTCAGTGTTCCAGGACACTGTGAGTATAACCTATTTTATGGCTAAGCACAAGCAATGATAATAATTTTGGAACTTTTCCATATGCCTGATGCTAAAGTGGTATTAGTTATTCTCGTGCCCATGTCAACATTTTTTTTAATTTCACGTATGTTTTTTAGAGAGCAGATAGGGAGATATATTTAGCTCATAGTTTAACTAGTTCAAAAAATTAATAGAAGTAACTAAAAAGTGTCAGAAAATATTTCATGTGGTATTTAATTAGTTTCCTTCTTGTTATAAAACAACCTATAAGAAATACAAGTTATAGAGTATTTGGTGCTCAATAAATGTTAATTAAATCTAATTAGAATGGGATGAATTGATGTGGCTAACCCGTAAGAGTTTACTATAAATACAGACCACCATGTTTTTAATTTTTGTTTTGTTTAGTTTGTTACCTTTTGATGGTTGCAAAAGTCCTGTCTAGGTGTTTCTACTCTAAAAAGACACATTACGATAGGAAGTGTCTCAGAATAACTGAAAAGTACGGTGGTCAATTATTTTCATATTTCTCAAATGAGCAGTGGAAATTCAGTCTCATTTTATGATAGTGAGCATTCAGACAGAGGTTTGCTCCTCTCTGTATCTAAACTCGTAAACCAGGCACCTGTCCAGTTACCAGTCTATCAGGGTATAAGTTGATAAGCTTTAATGGTGCAGATAACCTGGCTCTGCATTCATCTACATGATATTGCATTTGTATTAGGAATATAGATTTAAAGTGTCTGGTCAGAGAAATCACTGCAGATTAAATGTATTTGAATAGTGGCATAGTTATTACTCCAAAGTCCATTTATCCATTCAACAGGTGTTTGATGAGCATCAATACTATGTTTCAGGTACTATTTAAATACTAGGGATCCAGCAAATTGTTCAAGGCTAAGATTTACTTTGCAAGATCACTAACTAAATTCTCTAGGAGTGAACTAAATGTACCCAGAATAAGGCTATCCAAAGGTGGCTTCATTTATCCTTGTGATAATGTAGCTTTAATTACCATAAAGTGATTTTTAGGAATTATCTACAAAAGTGTATATGTTAACTTCATTGAGATGGGTTTATGTATTAGTTTGCAGACTACATACCTGATGAGTCTTTACTGCCAAGGTATTTTTACTCTCACAGTACAGCATTTCATAATTATAATATTTCTATGGCAGGGCACATTAGTTCAAAACAGCCTTTAGACATATATTTGTGACTAGTCAAGGAGCCATGCATTCATAGTTAGCTGTAATTTTGCCTACAAACAGGATCTTAATATGATAAAGTACGAAAGATGTGATGAACATGAATTATTTTTATGTATATTAAGTTCAAATTAAGTTCAAAGAGGCAATAAGCTCTCCTTACAGGCTACTCATGAACACTACAGCATAGCAGCACTTGGGCATTTTCCCATTTGTAAGAATGATAAATATGAGTGCTTTAAATTCAATTCCAAAATTAAAATTTTCCAAGAGAATAGTGTGGGAGATGGTCACCGTTGGACTCTGTTTTCACTGTAGTCAAGGGTATATGTCTGTTTTCTTTTCTGTTCGTGTTTTATATTCCTTTCCTTTGTAGATCTCTATGAAATGCTTTCTTTTTTAAAAGATTTATGATTAAGTTTATTGTTTTACTAAATGAAAATGCAATTATAAGTAAATCATTTTTTTTCTCTTCCCTTTGACCTAGTATGAAAGCAAGGTAAAATTTAAATTTATGCATGCCTTCTTCAAGTGCATGGGTTGGGTAAATGTGGCTTCTTAGATAAAGCAGTGATGCAGAAGCAGAGTGACACCTATGCAGCTTTATTCACAGTACATTTCACGAACGAGTAGTGCATTCTGAGATAGTTCTCATGCTGCCCTTTGCTTATAAAAATGCTGCTGCTTCCCCACCATCACTGCAATTTGACTTGTTCACCAGCCGTGATGACAAAGTTGCTCTGCTTGTTTGTTCAACCGCCCACGCACAGCGCCGCCAGGTGCACACATGCAGCAGCACACGCTAAGGGCAGCTGGACAGGTTTATGGGCGAAATCTAGCTCCGGGGAACAAACTGGTCTCTTGGGTTGAACCTCAGACTCTGGTCTCCCAGGTACCGTACTGTCTGCTGAACGATCAACCTGTGCTCCCAAATGCGTACTACTGCCTGGTTGCTTTTTGCAAGCCTGCAAATATGCAAGCGTTAACATGGCCCTTGCACCTCTTGACAAAGCTGCTTCTTTCTTGCCATGTTTATTTAGAATTTAGCTATGGAGTCAGTATTTCTCTGGAAATACTATATGTGAAACAAGTGTTTGCATTAATGACGAGGAAGCTTGCGGACAGTCATCCTAGCTTCTCAGGAGCATTTCAGTTCCTATTTGTAGGCAGGAGGTTTTAGCGTGGAAGTTGTAAGCAGCAGGCCTCTGTAAGTGGCTGATCAAACTCTGGCTAGAGCTACAGCTGAGTGTTTTGGTATTTCAAAACCTAATGGTGCCAAATTTCCCGAAAGGACATGATGAAGCTGAGCTGATCTAAGAAATTTTTAAAGCAAAGGCTAGACTTTTAATACCAGAAACCAGACTATATAGAAATGAAAGTGTGAAAAAAGCAATCCAAGTTGTTTAATCACGATACAGTTATAAGACCAATCGAGTGCTGTTTGCTGAGATGGCTGAAAAGCAGAGGTTGGCTTTCAGTGAAAATATATGCTAATAAAACTCTGGAATGACATTGTGTAGCTTTGTCATTTTGTCTCTGAGGCAAACAGAGGAACCAGTGGCCTGTGGTTTTCATTAGGAATCTGATCACCATATGTGATTACTTATACCCTGTGATGTTCATAATGTCGAGCTTGCTAAATCATTGTGTTTTGAAATGATTCTTTGTATTTCCCTGAAACAATGAAGTGTATAACTTGTAGGAGTGATTTATTTTGTGTAGGAGTGATTGATAAGACCTCTGAGAAACTTGTGATAAATCAGTCTTCCTCTAAGCGAACATGGAAGCAAATGAACACTGAGAATGAAGTCCACCCATTTCCTTTACTTTATACAAGAAGAATATAAGCAAGATTCTCACTCTCCAGTTGGCATGTTTTTTGTAATAACCAGCTAATTGAACAGAAGGGGAAGACCTTGGGAACAAGTGGAAATGATCAAAGAAAATAAAACAGTCCCAGAGAGAGAGAAACAAATAGAACAAGTACCCAGCATGACATAAATCACCTGATACACACTCCCAGGGTCTGATTTGCTTTCCTACCTGTTTGTCCTCATGTCATGTGTTTTTTATTAAGACAAAAAAAAGGAATCCTGCCATCATGGAACAGTGAGGAGAGAATTAATCATTATCCAAATAAATATAATATCTTGGTGTTGATTGGACAGTTTTTAGAGTTGCTTATTAACATAAAAAAAAGTGTTACTTTTTCTATTGTTGTTGACCTGCATTATTCAATATGGTAACCACTAGCCACAGTGGCTATTTAAATTTAAAGAAAATTTTTTTAAAAATGGAACTTCCCTGGTGGTCCAGTGGTTAAGACTCCATACTCCCAATGCAGGGAGCACGGGTTTGATCCCAGTTCGGGGAACTAAGACCCTGCATGCCGCACGGTGCCGCCAAATAAATAAATAAATAAATAACAATAAAAATTCAGTTTCTCATTGGCATAAGCTACTTTTCAAGTGCCAGCAGCCATATATGGCTACTAATTACTGATTTGGACAGTGCAGAAAAGAATATTTCCATCATCACAGAAAGTTCTACTGGACAGTGCTGCTATAGATGAAAGAGGTGTCATCACCATTAATATCCTGCTAGCTTATGTTTATTGAGCACTTACTACGTCCCAACAAGTTTATCCCTTTTTAAGAAGTAGTGAGCAAAAAGTAAACATTCAAGTGTCATTTGGGTACTGAAGCCATTTTCAACCTTATTGGAAAAATTAAATGTATGTTTCGTGACTCTGGTTGCTTTATTTTGTTACTGCTGCAATACAGAATAAGGACTTTAGGGTCAATCTGTAAACTTAATCTTAAAGTATCTTTTTTTTAGACTATGTAATCCAAAAGAATGTTTCTCAGGTTTTATTTGACTTAAAATCTTTAAAGAGAAATATGACATTATCTTATTCTTCAGCTAACCACCCCCCAAAAAAAAAGTCTCAATGAAAATATCATCTTTTCAAAATCAATGTTTCCAGATTTTTTTTAATTTTGAGCAAGATTTTATTTAACTTTGTCAGTATGTAGTTTGATTATGCTGTCCCATACAAGTTCTGCCCTTTGTTGGAAAAAAAGAAACACATTTCATTATGCATATGAAGCACTTCATAAGAAGTCAGTTAATTCCTGTACCTTGTATTTAAATGCAATAGGTGAGATTATTTTTTAAAAGGAGAGGAAGAAGAACTATATAAAGACTTCTTGTGCAGGATGGTGCTCATATCCACTTATCCAACCAGTAGCTAATGGAAGCATAGTTTGCTGGGTGCATGTGTGTGCGTGTACACAGTCTGAGAGACGTGCCTGCCTGTGCAGCAGTTCGGGAAGCATAGTTTGCTGGGTGCGTGTGTGCATGTGTGCACAGTCTGAGAGACGTGCCTGCCTGTGCAGCAATTCGGGAAGCATAGTTTGCTGGGTGCGTGTGTGCACGTGTGCACAGTCTGAGAGATGTGCCTGCCTGTGCAGCAATTTGGGAAGCATAGTTTGCTGGGTGCATGTGTGTGCGTGTGCACAGTCTGAGAGGCGTGCCTGCCTCTGCAGCACTTTGCTCCATGTGGCTTTCATCCACTAGGCACACACACTATACCGCCATTGCCCTAATGATATTGCTTTTGTTTTCTATTTAACTTTTCAACAGGCCGGAAGTAAATTTGAAGAAATATTCTGGCTGCCTCAGAGATATTGAAATTTCAAGAACTCCATACAATATACTTAGCAGCCCTGATTATGTTGGTGTTACCAAAGGATGTTCACTGGAGGTTGGTCTCTTCTTAATGACTTCCTAAATACATTCATATCGGATTTCACTTACTTAGGTTGGGTCTATTACAGGGACCAGTCCTTGTTAATATATTTTAAATTCCTACTGACCCTAGTCTTAGCTATGCATAAATGATAAAGCAAGATGGAAGTACTTCTATAAGTTTTCATGATCAACTGAACTTAGGAGAACAGTATTATAGAGACCCCAAATTGTGAACAAGTTTCCCACACGTACAGCACTTCATAGCATGTATTTTTAATATTAATCCCTTTTCTGGTTCCTTCTTCCTTTCCCACACTACTTATCTCTTTTCCTCATTTTTGTCATCTATATTAGATTTAGTTTATCTTCATGTATTTTATATAGCTTTATTAGTAGCCTTAAATTATTTTTCTGAAATGTGTTAGGAGTTTACACAAATAGCAAGTAATAGTTCACACCATGATCATTAGTGCATAGAATCTTGTTCACAGCTTAGAAGTCAAACCTCCTTTTCTTTGAAAATGGCACATAGTGGGAACCATCTACAAAGACTTGGCTTTGACGGGACTGCAAAGTACCCTGTTATCAGGTATCTGCAGTATCTTTTCTTTATTGCCAAAGCAGCCCAGAAGCTTCCTGATACCACTTGACTATTTTGCACTGACTCTTCAGTAGAGGCTGGTCCATAGGAGAGAGGAACACAGGTCACAGCGCTGCTCTTATTATATCTGTAAACAAGATCCAACAGTCATCAGCAAATATTAGTAAAAGTTTTATGGGAATTCTAAAAGTGATGAGTTTGTTTTAAAAAGAAAATGTTAAATATATCATACTTACAAATTTTTAATTACCCTGATGTGACACAACTATTCATTTTAGCTGCTTCCTCCAATTAAGATTATGTTAAAGCATTGTGATAGGAGATGAAGGGATTTGGGGAAAAAGAAAAAGTAAATCACCACTGAGCCGTGAGGTTAAAGACTGAAACAGAACTTTCAGGGTCTTCACTGTGCCTAGTTACAGTCTCCAAGTTGGAATTAGCCATAGACATCCACCCTGAGAAGCTTGGGAATGAGGAAAAAGGAAGTACATACAGAATCAAATCTCTAAGAATCCATACTAGCCTCTTTTTACTCAGAGTTTTAATCTTCCAAAGCCTAACTCTCATCCACATGCAAAAGATATATGCATGAGGATAGAAAACTGTCCAGAAAATGGATAGCCTGTATGCGTGGAAATGATGATTCTGTAAAGGCACTTTTCAATAACTGGGAATTGTTTGCAACTAAAATATGATGCAGAAAGTTCAATATTTGATAAATATTGAAAAGTCTGCACAGTAGTTTTATCTGAAGTATCCAAAATTCTATGATTTGAAAATTGGAATCAAAAACAGATTATACATTTTTACAACACATTTAACTGGGCCTGAAACACTGTGGAGGAAAATAACCTGCATTAAAGGATCCCTTGTTTTCACTCCAGCCAAATCCAGGACTTTTTAAATGAATGTTTTAAGCACTCTAAATGCCCGACTCCATGGCCATGCTTAAATAAGTCCTAGCACATTCATACAATGGAATGACCTCCTGCCATTATAAGTGATGATGAGATCTGTGTTTACTGACAGAGAGATATCCTCCACATGTGAAGTGAGAAAGAGAAGTTACAAATGAACGTGCCTGTCATGATTCAGTTTAAATATAGACAGGAGGAGAGAGGAAGAGGGCAGGTGTAAAAGATAAAGTGAGTGAATGAAAACATGCATGCATGCATGCGTGAATGAATGGAGTAGAAAAAGCTATATGCTTCTACACAGCTTTGGAATGGGGGTGATTCTTACTTTCTACCTTTTGCACTTTGTTACCGTTTAAAATGTTACTGTTTTAATTTTATTATCAGCAAGGACAATGATACTACTTTCATTCTGAGAAGAAAACCAGACTAAGAAATATTTGGTTTATTTATTTTTAAGATATAGATTGTGGGCTTCCCTGGTGGCGCAGTGGTTGAGAGTCCGCCTGCCGATGCAGGGGATGCGGGTTTGTGCCCTGGTCCAGGAAGATCCCACATGCCGCGAGCAGCTAGGCCCGTGAGCCATGGCCGCTGAGCCTGCGCGTCCGGAGCCTGTGCTCCGCAACGGGAGAGGCCACAACAGTGAGAGGCCCACGTACCACAAAAAAAAAAAAAAAAAAGATATAGATAGTATCTGATTTTTTTTTAATTCCGCTAGAGTGTCTTTACATACTTGAGAGCAGCAAACATCTTTACCTTGGGCTCTTCACTGAGGAAGAATGCAGACAGAGACCATGGTCAGACTCAGCTATAAAACATAAGCAGTTAGTTGGTAGGTGTTATTCCAGGGATCAGTTAGAGAGTTTTCAAGGGAGACTTAGCAAGACAGATTTAAACCAAAAGAAAATGTTACCTGTCAGTGATAACCTTTTATATTTCAAATCAAAAGTTCTAGAATAAAAGCAGAGGCCCAAATTTTTATTTTAACTCAGACTGCTCAGAAAATTCAGTTACAGCTAGAAATAATATTTCTTTGGTTGCTCTTAAGCTCTCCATGTAACTGTGGGTTTTTATGTGTTCTAAAATGACACTGTATTTCATAGTAACGTTGAGTGCATTGAGGAGGATGAGTGAGATGGAGAAATTAATTTAAATGTTCATTTCTAATGCTTTTTTCCCTTCTTTCCTTTTTTACCCAAAGAACGTTTACACAGTTAGCTTCCCGAAGCCTGGTTTCGTAGAGCTGTCCCCTGTGCCTATTGACGTAGGAACAGAAATCAACCTGTCCTTCAGCACCAAGAATGAGTCTGGTATTATTCTCTTGGGAAGTGGAGGGACACCAGCGCCACCTAGGAGAAAACGAAGGCAAACTGGACAGGTACCCTCACACCTAGCTAATAATGCATTTTCCCTAATGCTTATATAAAATAATTATTTTATAGAGACTCAGGTGAAGCATTTACAGTTTATAAATTGTTTTTATATTTTTTGATTTGCATCATTTATTTCCACTATCATCTTCTTAGGACAATTATCTCCACTAGGATTTTCCTGTTGGTCAGTTCTAGGTGCAGACACACCTGTATTTACATCCATATTTCATATGGGTTTTGCATATATAAAGAGAGAAAGCTTAAAATACATTCACATTGTGTTAATCTTCTCTCTAAATCCAATTTCCTACCAGATCTGTAGATAACCAGATGGAGTCCCTTAAATTTAAATTTTAATTTTAATTTTTTTAGGATCAGCTTCCCATTTTCACTAGCTAATGTGATGCAGTCTGTTGGAGCCTAACCTGCTGCACCCTCTCTGGACAGAGAGAAGGCAGAGAATGGACCTGGGCAGGAGAAGGTGAAGAGAACACAACCAACACAGGCATGGACACTAGTGACATTCAAATAAAGCCTACACAGTGTCTGTTTTGTAGGGCTGTGAGCTTTAGTTTTCATACCCCCTAGCCGTTTGATTCTGTTAAAAGCTGTCTCTTAGTTGTCCTGATCTAGGCACCATAACTCTTTACTGCATGGATATTCCTCCAATACTTTCAGTCACATTTTTAAAGATATACATTTTTCCATTTAATCTCATTTTTCTCAGTGAAAGCATTCTTAGGAATTACCAGTATGCCATGGCCAAAGCACAGAGTGCTTTACAAATATAGCCTTAAATATGCATGCATTCTTGTAAATCAGGTTGTGTTGTTTGTAATTATACGTTTTTTTAAAATCACTTTTAGCATTTAAAATTTAGTAATGGGTAGTCATATAATAATCCCATTTTCTTCCCCCACAAAAAAAATAAACACTAAACAAAATATGGTTGACCCTTGAACAACACAAGTTTGAAGTGCACACGTCCAGATATGCACGGGTTTTATTCAATAGTAAATATAACAGTACCACACGATCCGAGGTTGGTTGAAACTGAGGATGCAGAACATATGATACGGAGGAACTGCATATAAGGAGGGCTGACTATAATTTATACTCAGATTTTTGACTGTGCGGAGGGTCAGCGCCCCGTGTTGTTCAAAGGTCAGCTGTATTGGCAAATAAAATCCAGAGATGCATTACCATGAGTAATTTGCAATATCTCAGGAATACAAAGGTGGCTTGATATTAGAAAATCTAAAATCATATAATCATTTTGATAAATGCAGAGAAAACTTTTGGTAAAACTTAACAACCATTCCTGATTAAAAACAACAACAAAAAAAGACTTGATAAACTAAGAACAGGATGGGGCTTCTTGATAGGAAAACATTATAAACATTTTCTATGAAATCAAGCCCAAGAAAAGATGAATATTATCACTGTATCAGTCTTAGCCAATACAATAACAAAAGAACAAGTAAATATAGTACAAGAACAAGTCTATAATTTAAGAATAAATATAACAAAACAAATGTAAGGCCTATATGGAAAAAATTATAAAACTTATTGAAAAATTACATCAGACTACTTATTAAAGTCAACATGCTAATGGAAAGACTCAGTGTTAAAAATATATCAGTTCTCCACAAAGTGATATGTAGATTCACCTTCAATGAAAATACCCTTATCTTTTTGTAAATCAGGACAAGCTAATTCTAAAATTTATATCAAAGATCGAAAGCCCAAGAAACTCCTGAAATAGAAGAATAAGTTGGTGGACTGTCCTAGCAGATATCAGCACATTAGAAGCTAGAGTTTTGAACCATGGGAGTATGGTGTTAATTCATGGATAACTCTGTGTCAGTGGAACAGAACAGAGAGCCAAGTATAGATGGAAACAACATTTGGCAATAGGTGGCATTGCACATCATTAGGGAAAAAGTGGCCCTTTCAGTGAATGATTCTGGGGCAATTGGTTATCCATACAGAAAAAAATGAACTAATTTCTACTTCATGCCAGACAGAAAAATAAATTCCCAATGAATTAAAGCCTTACATAGGAAAGGAAAAAAGTTTTAAAAGTTTAGAAGAAAATATAAAAGGATAACCTTTGACCTTAGGGAAGAAAAGGATTTCTTTGGGAAGAAAAAAAAAAACAAAAAATATTTTTTGAAGAGTAGAGGGAGAAAAAGTGGTATTTTATCTCATTTTTTACTATGCATAAGCACTGAATAAATATATAACTTCTCTTAAAGCCTTTATGTTTTAATCATAAAAATTAAATTATTTTCTCACTGCTACAAATGATAAGCTAGTTATAATAAGAGGGCCAGATCAAACATTCTGAAATAGGTTTCACTAAAGGATATGTGTTTCCTAGGTCACAGTCAAATAATTGAGCCCCAGCCATCGTTTCCAGATTTCTCCTCATCAGAACTAAATAAATGGACTTGAGTCATCAGCTTTCAGGATAGTTCTTAAAATAAAACATGTTCCCATTCAAACAATTAAAATGAGAAAATATTAAGCACTATAGTACACAGTAAATTAGAAATAACATGTTAATGTTTCAACATTTTAATGATAATGAGTATCTAGTTTTCAAAATCTCATTGTCAATGCTATCTGAAAGAGGAAACAATGTTAAGCAGTTCATGTCTGTCGTAGAATCAATACTGGTTAAATGACGTACTTTAGTTTTCAAAGCTACCAGTTTTGATACCCATAGGGTCATTTGTGATTATGTTCTGCTAAAGGGGTTTGAGAACTCAGTCAGCTAAAAAAATTGTAATTGAGTAGATGGCAGCTGCCCCTTTTGATGAATGGCAAGCACTAATCCAGATCCTCTGGCCATTTTGTGGTGGACACGACGCGGCACAGACGATTTTGTAAGTTATTGGAGACGTTATGATGTTTGAATGAAACCATCTCCACTACCTCAGGTGACTCGCAGAGGACCAAGTGATCACCGTGTATCAGGTGCCACCCCCCTGCTCCACAAGAAAGGGAGCAAGCGTGGCGTCAGCTTTGGGGACAAGGACTGCATTCAAGCTCCCTGGGGTTCATAAACTGATCTCAAAACCATACTGTTTCTATAGTAACAGTGGCAAAAAGAAAGCAGTCCTGTTTGTGGATGAAAAATTGTCTTCCTTCTTTCTAAATGTGGGAGACAAGTTACATGTGGATAGCAATCTATTCCACCAGCCCTGAGAACGAATTGAAATCTAAACACTCAGAATGCCGTGAGGTTGGGAGTCAGACCTCATTCCCAGAAGCTAGCTGTCTGTTTGTGAATACAAGGGAGAGGGATTTTATTGACACTCTTTATTTCCTGATGGGATTTGTGAGTTAGAAGCCCAGTGCCAGCACAACTGTTCCTTTCAGCATTGCAGATCTGCTTTGCAGAGACTGCTATGTTACTATCTCCACTTGCCACATCATCTAACAAGCAAAAATGGTAAATGATTAAAAAGCTATTTCCAGCTGCTTTAAATACTCTTTTTAAGAAAATACTGAGTCTTAACTTCTCAGGTAAGATCTCAGAGCGGATGAATACGCAGTTCTGTCAGGGAACTAAGCTAAGTCATAGATGAGACTCCTCTTTAATCTTCAATGACCATTTGCTATTGCAGGCCTATTATGCGATATTCCTGAACAAGGGTCGTCTGGAAGTGCATCTCTCCACAGGGGCACGAACAATGAGGAAAATTGCCGTCAAACCAGAGCCGAGTCTGTTTCACGACGGGAGAGAACATTCTGTTCATGTAGAGAGAACTAGAGGGTAACAATAGTCCTAACGACTGACTGTACTGTCATAACTAACGCGAACTCCTTTGCTCGCCTTAGTCCTTTACTGGACCTTTGTGTGTATGGACATGCGATGCATTGCAAAACTATCAAGTAGTTTAATTTCATCTTCTTTATATTTCATACTTCGGGAACCTCATTTCCCTTGACCCTTAGGAGTTTTGTTCGTAACGTTTTTATGCTAGGTGGTTCTCCTCTCCACCTTTGGGAAAACCAAATGCATCTTCTGAAGCGTAGATGAGAAAACTCCCTCCTCACCTCTCAAATACTCTCTCCTCAAGTAGGGCATGCGCGTGGTGAAACGCACAGAACAGCTCCGCTGGAGCCGCCAGCCTTTGACAGCTGCTGTTTCATTCAGGTTCCAAAGCAGTTATGGCGGCTGCTTAAAAATCTGTCACAGATACAGAGCGCGGCCCGCGGCTGCAGGACCCACGGAGCACGGTTCTGCGCATGCCTCGTCCCCGGCCCTTACCCCCGCACCCGCCGCCAAGGTGTGCTGGGTCCCTGCGGGACGGCTCCGTGAGGGAACAGAGTTGAGAGAGGGAAGGGAGAAGGCTGCTGTCCTGCCATCCGTGCACGGTGGCTGCCTTTCTGCTGATCCACCAGAGCACCTGCTTCCCAGCCCTGAGTCAGGGAATTGCTTATTAGTGTTATAAGCTGATTTCTCATTTCTTCAAAATGCTAGAGTACTTCATACTTACTTTATTGGGGAAGTCATTTGGTTTTTTTTCCATAAAAATGTTGTATGACAACTCAGAGAGGTAATGAACTTAGAACAATTAGAGAAAACAGAAACCCAGCGACTTCAGACCTCCAGACCCACAATCCATTTTATTAGACTGAAGAAATAGAAGAGAACTGGAAAGCAAATCTGATGAAACCTCAAAACACAGAGAATACTTTTAAACACAACAACAGTATGAATGTGTAGCAAAAGTTCAAGTAAGCAGATGTTATTCTGTACTTAAAGACCTCCATTTTCTAATCATCCTCTTATGTGGATAACAGTTTAAATAAGTAATAAGAATGCCTTTTCTTCTACGTAAGTGATGAAGCTCTCCTTGGTTCATGTTTTTCTATTACATAGAGCATTAGGTTGTGGGATGAATTGATACTAAGCCTTCTTGCAGATATCTTCTAACTGAGATGTTTAGAAACCATGATTAAGACAAATGAGGGATCAGTATTTGGACTAACTAAGAACTTTTACTAATCTTATAGGCACATATTGCAGTCATGGTCTCTGAAGAGAAATGCAAACTGAATTTTCTCATTTGGATCTTAGGGAATGCTCTAGAATACTGATTTTACATGTCTTCTAGACTAGATTTCAGGTCCTTTGCCAAATGTTAGTCCTTCTCATTGTAGGAAAGACTTTCTAAAGTCTTTAAATTTTAAATAACTTCAAGAAGCAAATGCAGATCTGACAAATATAGTTGACAAAAAAAATCACCCAAATATGTTATTTTGTAGAGAAAGAATTCTGACATTCTCAAGTGCATTATGATGTTATGCTAAGGTGTCCTTTTAACAGGTGTGTCTCTTCAAGAAGGGTATTTTATTATGCCAGCTTCACAGCTGTTGGCCATCAATCCAACCTTTATTTGATTAAGCTCAGTGTATAGTGCATCCCCTGAAAACTGGTCATTCAGTTAATTGGCCATATAAACAAACAGTTTTACTATTCCCTGTTAATTAAAGGATAATGTATTGGACATATTAGTGGGTTGTCACTGCAGTCTGTGGCAAAGCAAGAACTCATTTGCACCATAATGTCTCATTCAGCACTCTGAGGTCAAAAAACAATCATCACCTATCCTTTAGGCGAGCACTTCAATTAGCTGATTAACTAGAGATCACTAATGACCCTAAGAACATCTCCCAGAAACATATTTTAATGCTTCATATCAATTCTATGGCATGCTGTGTGTCAAATACTAAACAAAGATTATGTCCTTTAGTCATTCTAAATGTATGTGAGATCTGTATTAATATCATCACAGATGAGGATATATTAACTAATTTGCCAAATATCACATAGGTAGTAAATAACAGAGGCAGGATTTAAACCCAGATATACTTGACTTTAACACCCCCATCTGTGCTCACCCGCTATTTATTCTTACCCTTTTTGTGACCTCAGAGATTTGTATTACTTCATGTTGATTATGATACTCCTGTTAACTTGGAAATATTTGCTTTCTTCCAACACTATTTAGACCATAAATGTCAACTGTTATTTCTTTTCTTAAAACTCTGGATAAGATGGCAATTTTAATACCATTAATACCACCTCATAATAGAGAGGCAAACTTTTCAGTATTACTCTTGCCCTTTTCTCTCCCTCTGCCTCTCTTTACCCGTCCTCCCACATTCTCTCTCCTTTTCTACCCCTTCCTCTGCAAAAATTCCACTCCCTTCACTTTGGTATCTAATTTCCTAGTCCTCCAGTGACCTCTGCCTTTTATAACTGCTTGGCCCTCTGATCTTCCACCTGGAGTCCACCTCAGTGGCCAGTAGTTCTAACTGGACGAAAACAGTAAACCCTAAGAGCCTGGAGTAGACGTTTAGGCAAGTAGGTATTCTCCTACGTGAAAGCATTCTACACACAGGTACAGAATTAGGCTAAAGACCACACAGTTGTAGCGAGTATTTCAGGAGTAACTTGAGGTTTCCAGAAAGGGATCATGGTTTGGACAGTGCAACCCAAATATTTCTTTCTTACCATCAACTTAAAAAATTTCAGATTTTGTTTCTCATGTAAACTGCAAATATCAGGGCACTTCTCTTAATATCTTTTACCATGTACGCAGTTCATTTGGTGGTGGTTTGGAAAAAATCTTAGATCAATATTCCATACAAATAAATAGAATTTAAGTAATAAAATATTTAATTATAAAACTTCAAGAATCAACTATTGAAATTTTAAGGAAATTCAGCTGACCTATCACAATACTAATAGTAATGTAATGATTCTTATAATGCTTTTTGCACATAGTAGGTCCACAGTAAAGAGTTTTTGAATAAATACTTTTTAAAAAGGAAATGCACCAGAATCAGAGAGGACATGTAGGTAATATCCCTATTTACAAAGAACTAAATAAATGACCTAGATTTGATGCTCCTAGGATGTAAAATACAAACTGGATTCAGCTATAGTCTTCTAGCAATGCCCTTATTAAGTAATACAGACTCAGCGCAATGCCTTAGTTAATGCTTTCCATGGTTCGAAATAGGTGTTCTTATCCTCATTTTATAAATGAATGAAATGAGACTGAGCAAGATTAAGTAACTGGCCCAAGGTCACACAGCTAGTAAGCTTCCATACTAGTGCTTACTTCCAGTCTCTTCCTTCTGAAAGCTCAGGCTCATTCTACATCTCCACCCTATGATCCAGGAAGAAAGGACCATTGCTATGGTCCTTGGCCCAGAGTCTGGCAAAACATCAATGTATCATTTCCCCTATTTTGCCTTTGAAACTAAACCCAACCTGCTCCCTCTACACCTCCTGAATAATGACATTTTGAGCCACAACAATATCTATTTTGTCTTATTCTCTTACATTTGAACTGTCCCAAAGTGGGCCAGTTGTTCAGTGCCATTTCAGAGCACCTTTGCCCTAGTTTATTGTTTCTAATTTGACATGTGGTTTTTCTTCTTTCTAAAATCAAGTAAAATGGCATTTTAGAACTGAGTTTTCCACCTAAGTACTTAGGGTTTTCTCCCCAGATGTGAAATAAGTTTTCAGCAATCCATTCATGATCCTCGGGCCATTGACTAACACTTATGACTAAGAGCCCCATGCTGACTACTGGGACTAAAGTTTAAAACCTGCTTCTAGAACAAAAGAGAAAATGCCTTTGGTCATTTTCATCAGCAGAATTCTTTGTCTCCTGATTCTGTGCCCCAGGATCCACAGAGTGAATAAGTAGCATGAGGTGTTCAATTAGTAATGTGTGAGTTCTCTCTCATAAGCAAATTAGGGAAATCAATGAAACAGCCACTAAGGAAAATCATTGCCGAGAACAGTTAGCATGGTACTCTGGCCTGCCTCTTCTATTCAAAAGCCAGCAGCTACGTTCTTTATAAAACATCCTGTAAGTGTGTGCTGTTGATTCCTGTAATCTAAGCTCTGGGAGTACAGTTTGTTCCCTAGCAAGGAGATAAGAGCTAGCACAAAGCAAGAAAGAAAGAGCGAAACAAAACGTGACCCCGTGCTGTGCTAAACCGACTGAACCTCCTGCGCTTAGACATTACTACCCCTTACAGAAGCCTCTGCTCCACAGGCTCACGTGTAAGGCCGCTGTTGTCAACCACCACCAGAGGCTAGTGTTGCAGCTGCACCATTGCCTTGTTTCCAGAAACTCTCAAGGAGAGTTTACAAGGGAGGCAGAGGGATGAGATCCTGAGAAACAGTACTGTGTGCTTAGTGTCGAATCCCTAATCGTCAAACTTGGCTGTCTTAGAAGCTTCAGGAAGGAGGGGTGCGGGGTGGCAGGAAAGAGTTGGATTTCTGGTTGTGTTGGACGTTGTGTGTTTTATACTTGTTTATTTTCAATGTTTTATCAGCATCTTTACTGTTCAAGTGGATGAAGACAGAAGGCATGTGCAAAATCTGACAGTAGAACAGGCGATAGAAGTTAAAAAGCTTTTCGTCGGGGGTGCTCCACCTGAATTTCAACCTTCCCCGCTCAGAAATATTCCTCCTTTTGAAGGCTGCATATGGAACCTCGTTATAAACTCTGTGTAAGTGAATCTCCTTGTTACTAATTTTTTTTTTTTTTTGGTATGAGCATCACTGTTGCATCTACACTATCTAAAACCATAGGAGGAAGGAAACAGTGAAGATCTTCAGGTTAGATTTTTTTTTTTTTAATTGCACTGATGACCTTTAAAATGGGAAAGGGGAAATTTGATGTCATGGTAAGGAAGCAGGACAATGAAAAATAGGAGAAAGTATTGAATTTTAATTATATTCCCATAGCCCTATGGACTTTGCACAGCCTGTATCCTTCAAAAATGCAGACATCGGTCGCTGTGCCCATCAGAAACCACCTGAGGATGAAGATGGAGCAGTTCCAGCTGAAACAGTTATCCAGCCAGAGCCAGTTCCCACCCCAGCCGTACCTGCACCCACCCCAGTTCTGGCATATGTAAGTGTTTATATCCCGTTGCTTTCTCATTTTAACGCTGTGTTTTTAGTCATTTTCAGAATGAAGGTTATTCAGGATATCTAGTATACTCTACTGCTAGAATTAGAGGAAGGGTCACTGTAAGGAACGGCACCAAGAAACGGAGGAGAGCTTAAACAAGCTTTATTTGGGAATGCTCCTGGGCGAGGTTCACTGGTCCGAGAGAAAGGGGCCAGAGAAGTCGCGCCCGAATGCGGGCGCGAACAAAATTTATAGGGGTGGACGCAGGGGAGGCGCTTGCTGTATGAAGCAGCCCTTTTTTGGTAATCTCTCGGGTGTTGTGGCAATGTCAGGTGTCGGTTACATCAGGCTCAGAGCCGTTGGTTCCGCCCCTCGGGGAGCGGGAAGACCGGGGCCGAGTGGTGTGGCAATGTCAGGTGTCGGTTGCATCAGCCACTTTGGCGGGGTTCCGTCTGGCTCCCTGGGCCCTTCCCCGGACCTGCTGGCCTTACAGTCACCTGTCTATGAAAACCTTTTCTCCTTACATCTTCCTTGGATTACTTTCTTTTATGTATCTATTCTCCTTTAATTTTCCTGTTTATAAAATGGCACATGTTTTCAGTTGAAAAGTTAGCACAGAAATGTCTACAGAATCAAGAATAAAACCCACCTACCATAGCACCACACAGAGGCAACCATATTGATTTTCAGCCCCTTTTATTTGCATTTTGCATAGTAGATCGCATATCATGCATACAATTTGGTATTCTATTTATTAAAACCAGTAATACATAATTAAAATTGTTTCTAAACATTATGCAAATGTGCGTATCTAATATGATTACACGTATATGTGTTTGTGTGACAGAGAGACACACACAGAATATTTCATAGCACTGGAGGTAGTATATCCTTGATTAGAGCGTGGGTTCCAGAGTCAGCCTGCCTGGGTTCAAATCCCAGCACTCTAACCTACCATCTGTATGAATGTGGGAAAGCTACTTGGCTAATCTATTCCCCACTTTCCTCATCTGTACAATGAATATACTAACAACACATATATCAGAGTCATTATGAGGATTTTAAAAAGTGCTTGTTAAACCCCTAGCATATACTAAGCATTTAGTAAATGGCATAATTACTATACAGTAATGATCATAATGACTGCTTTTTAACAATTTCTATCCAATATTATTGTAATTTTCCCAACAGCTGTGTAAAATATATACCTATATACGATCATCCCATTTTTAGTTGAGTTAATAAGAATTAGCTAGCCTAAGTAATACACCCAGACACGGCCAGTAAGTGACAGGATAGGAATTTTGATCCAGTGGGTCTGATTATACAATCTGGTTCCTTATCACTGCAACACTTTGTGAAGCCAAATAATCATCTTTTAGGAAAACCGGCCATTTATTCCAAGCATCATTTCTTCCTCTGTAAAATGTGGGTATTACACCTACCTTGCCTGCCGATGGGATTATTGTAAGAATCAAATGAGGTAATGCACGTGGAACTTCTTTGAAAAGTGAAGGAAGCACACACACATAGATACTGTGAGGAATCCCTGCATTTACTAAGTAACTATATAGTATGTGTCCAGTATTCTGCCGGGCACTGTATGTCCATTATTTCATTTGATTCTCACAAGCTATTGTTTTATTTATGTTTATTTATATCATTGGACGTATTATTAGCCCCAGTTCACAGAAGAAAATACCTACAATCACACAGCACAGCTAGCAAGTGAAAGGCTGTCAGTCATATGGGGATTAGTTCAAGGAGTTGATTTTCTCCTAAGACCTCACTGAGATCTGCCACGTGGACTGTAGAATGTTTCCTTAGCTCTTTCATAACGTGGCCTTATGCTCGATTTCCCCCAGCAAAGGGAAGGCTAATGATCCTCCCTCCCTTCTGCCTCACGTCCTGTTCTCTAGACTGTTATCCCTCGTGTCTGTTCCCTGGACTCAGGAAAGTGTTTTCAACTGAAGCATTTAAAAACACCATGGTTAAAATAAACGTTTTTGACCTTGGATCCAAATGTCCATTTGGATTCTATAGGAAAGTGGATCCTAAATTCTGAACAACTGACTTAGAATTATAAATTGTAATTAGCAGAAGCCCTAGAGACCAGCTGGTCCAATCTCCATCTTAATACATGAATCTTTTTATATGATACTTGATGTGGACTTACAGCCTTTGCTTGAACATTCCATTGACGAGGGTTTTCCAGTGTTATGATGAGGCAGGCTCTAGTCGTTAGAAAGCCATTGGTTATAATGAAGTAAAACTGCATCCCTATAACCTCTACGTAATGATTGTGTTTCTGTAGCCAAACACATTATATCTTCTCTAACAAACACCCCTTCAAGCATTTGAAAACAGCTAAGTGTTCTCCTTTCCCACGCTGAATATTCCATTATCTCAAGCATTCTCCTTAATTAATTTCTAATTCCCATATTCACACTGATAATATTCTTACATTTGAAATATCTCTTTCAAAATATGGCACCTAGAATAGACCATACTACTCAAGATGGAGTGCCCAGTTCAGAGAACAGCAGAGTTGCTCCTTTCACTGGTCTGTCACCCTATTCTACTATATACCTGGGAATGTTTTAATGTTGTACACGGATGGATCATGCCATTAGTTCATCATTAGGTACCATATTCGGTCAACCAAAACCTTGAGGGCCTTTGTATCACTTGAACTTCTCTTGAATCAGGTCCCTCAGCCAGTCCACATTGAATTGGTCTGGTTTATTGGTGAATAACACTGCTGGTCCTCAGTGATCACCTTTCTTTTCTTAGTTATATTTCCAAATCACAAACTTTCTTTTATAGGAGGTCTCAAGCATATCCTTCTGTGGTTTCTAGAGAGAGATCACATTTTTTTTCCCTTTTTCTGAAAACAAAGGTACTTTCCCATCTGGACTGGAGATTTTAACTCATTTAAGTTTTCTTATAACCTTCTGTTCTCATTCCAGTTTCCATTTTCTCTCAGCAGTGCATGTTTTAACTTCTCCAAAAAAGAGCATTCCACTTAGTAGATAAGACAAAAGCAAGAGAGAGGTTGAGTAGTGGTCCCGTGCGTTGGTACAGAAAGACTCATAGAACATCAGATCTTGCACATTATGATTATGTATGACTATGTGGTCAAAATTACATGTTTTAGAATTTTACATCTTTATTGGGCTGTACTGTATTTTCAGGGTTTCAGATCATGAAACCATACAGATCTCCTCTTTAATCTGATTTCTTTCCCTTATCTTCATTCTTTAATTTTTTTGTGTGTGGGGAGAAGTGTCGGCTTTTTAAAGGCTACTTAAAGGTTTGACAATTTATTTCATGACAAATATTTATTAAAAGGCTACTAAATGCAAAGATGAATAAGACATTTATGACATTTATTTTATGAAAAATATTTATTAAGAGCCTACCAGAGAAAGAAAGAGAAACTGAGAGACATATTTGAGAAAGTAGACATTAACATAAATACCACAGTAAGCAAATATGTGTAGAGGTCAGTCAGGGTAAATGCCAATATGGGCTGCAAACACAACCTGCTGGCTTCCAAGACTGAAAATTAGAAGCATGGCAGGGGACACCGTTAAACTCCATCCAAACAAAATGGGTAGTGGTACCTAGAAGTGTGAAAACAGGTCCATAAAATGCAAATTTTAATATGCCACCATACTCTTAAACTTAAAATCTTTCAATTGAAACAATATAAAATGAGGATGACATACTTATGACATTATGTTAAGTAGGGAAAACAGGATATAAAACTCTGTATACTGCATAAGCATGTCTATATCAATAGCTAGAAAAATGCATAAGAAAAGCCTTTCCAAGAAATGCATCAGATGCTAACAGCAGAGGTATATGGTCCAGAGATGATTTTCATCATTTCAAAAAACATTCTTAAATGTCTTTTGCTTTCATAAATGTTTAAAAAGACAAAAGCAGTGGTCTTTCAACCTTGACTCCTCCACAATATCCAGTTATATAGCTGATTTCTTCACTGGGGAAGAGGGACATGGTGCGTGATCCCCTCTCAGCTCCTTTGCGTTGAGAGTCACTGAGGAAATAAACTGGGTCTTCTTTAATCCAAGTTATCCACGATGCGGGTCTGCCTGCCTGTCTTGGTATAACCCACCTACCTTTACTCAGTGAACTCAGGGGGGCTCACTGAATAACTTACTGTCCTCTCTAAATGTAAGTAAACTCACTGAAAAATGAGGATAATATCTACCCTGAGGATTACCATGGACTAAATTATATACACTGTGTGCAAAGCACCCAGCACCATGCCTGGCTCACAGTAACACTCCATCATTCTTCTTCTAAGGGAACTAGTTAGTTTAACCTTTCACACTGTTAGGGTGAGATCAAGCGCTAGGAAAAGGAGGGGGAGCATTCCCTTTTAAACAAACTCCAACACGATATGGTTATTATCTCTCAAGTCTCCTATCATTTTCAATTCTCACCATTTTCTTTTCTTTTTTTAAGATCAGAATTCAGAATTTTAAGAATTAAGACTTACACACTAATTCCAGACGTGGGAACTACCTCTCTATATGCTTCTTATTTGTTCTAGCACAGTGGACAGAAACCCTCTCCTATTCTCAGTTCCTTTAGTTTTCTTCTTTATGCCATCGTACCCCTCCCCACCAGCAGCTTACAGCAACAGGATGACATTCACTCTCCTCCAGAGCAATTTAAGAGTACCTTGAGAAAGCCCTGCCCTGTGAAATGGATTATGTCAATCCTATTATTAATACATGCCAGAACATCATAGATCAGAGAGTATATTTTATGCGTATTATCTCATTTGATAGTGTGATACCCTGTCTTCTCTTTATACTTTTATTCTTCAGCCCATTTAGAGCTGCATAAAACATTTCTACATGTTTTATTTGTGGCTATTTCTCGTGGAGGACGGGAGGGATTAAGAGTGTGGACTTCTAGTATTACAGAAGATTGTCAAAATGTGACAGGTTCTCAGCAGGTATATACGGCGTTTATACGAAGTCTTTACAGCCAGCATGGCCTGTGTGGATTTGTATACAGTAAGCTGGCTGCATGTTTTTTGTTTTTTTTACTTGAAGTTTATTGGAAAGTTGAACTTTGAACTTCAAATTTTAAAACGTGAGTAACTAAGAAGAGCAGCCAGGAAGAGTCCCTGTGCTGTTCAGGGCTCTTGGGGAGTTGGGGGAAAGAAGGGAGCAGAGAAGGAAAGAATAGAGCAAAAGAAAGCTCTTGCTCCAGCAGATTGAATGCTGTGATTTTAAAAGCTAAGTACAGTCCCGGCCAAAGGATAAATCAATTGGATACTGATATGTATTTAAAGGGGAAACATACATTTTCCATACTGCAAAGAATTACTGTTCAGGCATTAGTGTGTAAATAGTGCCGCAAATGCCCACTACTTAGCAAAAAAGCTTATGTGCAGGGAGTTAAACTCAGTTTCTCAGTAAACAGCTTGAATAGGGATTTTGTATTTCAGAATATTAAAGTCAGTGCCGTAAAAAGTATCTTCCGCTTAGTATTCATGCTGAAAGAGCATCACAAAGAAGCACCCAACTTCGCAGATGTCATGTTAGCCCACATTTGTTAGAGGATTTTTGACTCATGAAAGAAGAAAATGATGCTATTTTAAATTAATTTTGTATTGAAGTATAGTTGAGTTACAATATTTTCAGGTGTACAGCATAGTGAACCAGTATTTTTGCAGATTATACTCCAATGACGCAATTTTTATATCATTCATCATTTGGTGCTTTCAAGGACAGAGATGCCAGTTTTGATCAATGCAACTGAAATCTCTACTCTGCACCAATCTAGAGTCAAGGAATGCTTATCCACCAATCATATGCCATCCTGAATCCAGTAACTCATTTCCAAATGTCAGCCAACAATCAGCAGTTGGAAATGACCATGCTTTATTCTGATCTGAAATTAATTAACAATATGAGGGTGAAAATGTTAAGCTCCATTGCTAACCTGCGGCTCTACCCACTTGCGTAAGCATGGCTATGGGCAGCATGGCTTCCTTCAGAATCCTCTCCAGCTGTGTCCCTGTTCTCAGCAACAGGTGCAGGGCCACATTTAGACTCCCCACCCAAGTCTTGTCTGCCCACATCTTGTCACCTGCCAAGCAGAGACAAATAAGGAGCAAGCACATCCTGCCCTCTATTTTCCCCCATATGTACTTTAAAGAGTCCCCACAAGGTGGCAGGATTGTAACATGCTGAGATTGATGAGCCACTGCTATTTGTATTATTGTTTTAACACATTTCAGAGGTAAGTGTTTCCAAAATAGCACAGGTCATGTATCACATCCATAAAGACAATGCCTCCCCTCGAGCTCACACTGGCTTGGAGAAGGACGACTCATCTTTCAACAGCCATTCTTTAAAGGTTCCTTAAAATTACCTCATTAGAAGATCCTTCCTCTTAGCTTAGATTTCTATGGGAAGCAGGGTTGAAAATGTCCTTAATGACAAGATCATTTTATTCTCGTGCAAACCTTGGGGCATCTTCTATTCCATCTCACATGGTCACTCTTTAAAATGCTATTAGGGACTTCCCTGGTGGCGCAGTGGTTGAGAGTCCGCCTGCCGATGCAGGGGACACGGGTTCGTGCCCCGGTCCGGGAAGATCCCACATGCTGTGGAGCGGCTGGGCCTGTGAGCTGTGGCCGCTGGGCCTGCGCATCCGGAGCCTGTGCTCCACACGGGAGAGGCCACAACAGTAAGAGGCCCGTGTACCGCAAAAAAAAAAAAAAAAAAAAAAACATGTGAGGGACAAGGAAGAAGAGGCACAACAAACAGGCAAACCTGCTGGGAATGTCGGGCATTGTTTCAGATCCACCCAAGGGAAAGTGATGCAAAGCAGACACAATCCATCCCGCCTCCCCTTAACCAAGTGAGAGGAGACATCTAGGCTTGCACCAAAAACATTACCAGATTAGAGACTGTTGGAGAATTGTCTTCCCATTTAAATTCTAAAGTAGATACACAGAAAATCCTCTTACACTGGAACCTCTCTGCCCTCTTTCAACTGCCAGTTTTATAAAGGAAGGTGATAGACAGTTTATTTAAACTGTTTCCATAATATCCATCCCACTGCAAATTGATGACAGTAAATGTCAACTCGGATGTCCTTAAAGAACAATGAACTTACATAACGGCTTTCTACTTTGCATTTACCTAATAGAGTGATGCATCTCTTCTATAAAACTGGCCAATCTGAGAACACGGTTTTATTAGCCACTGTTTTCCACCTGCTTCTCAGGATCCACCTGTTGTAAAAGTGAAGCAGAAGCCTCTCTGGGTAACACTGCTCTTCCTGAATTTCAAGTGGGTGTATGTAGCATGTAACGCTTCTAAACAGGACCCTTAGGAAGTCAAAGCTTTTTCTAAAACAATGTAAGCAGGGCCTTTTTCATCTAGAAAATCTGATAACGTGTAGCAGAGCTGCTCAGCTCAAGACCAGGGTTGGAAATCACGTGTCCAGGCTACCAGCAAGCAAGGTTAGCATGGTGTTCAGGCCACAACACCCCAAACATGTAAAGACAAAAGGTCTCCACGACAAATAGCTGCTACCCATAAAAGACCTACTCTTTACAATAGCCACTTTAATAATTTAAAAAATTACATGAGAAAAGTTGTTTTATATTAACATATATATGTAGCCACTAGACAATGTTAACAATAACACAGAAATAACCTGCTGGTGGTTTCCTTTTAGGCTATGCATTATAGTTCCCTAATTCCTCCACATCCAGTGACCTTTTCAATCCCTCAGTTTTTCAGAGCTGAGGGTTTAGAGATATTTTAGCTAAATTCTGCCCCTGATGGACTCCCAGCAGGTTGGATTCTCTTCGAGATTTCTGCAGGCTACTTACGTGTGTTGTGACGGTCCTCTCTACAGGAAATATTGTGAGAGGTTGATAAATGTTCCCAGTTCTATTAATAGCATCACTGAAGGCTGAGACATTAAGCTACCAAGGCCTTTCCATTTGGGCTCTTTTTGCAGTCAGGGTAATAAGAAAGGTGCCACATGTTGATTCCAAGAGAGGCCCATTCAGCTGTGTGAATAAGTAGCATGTTCCTGTTCTACCCACTGGGTTTTTGCATATCTGTGTGAATTTCAGCCACAGTCTGCTCTTTGTAACTGACCATCTCCTGGGAAGCAAGAAGGGAAATACCTCCATAAAGCCCAATTTTACAGCATTTCAAAACACTTAAAGCTTTTTACCTGCTGTGGCAGAGTGCTCCATTTGACTAAGCTCCAGAGAAAAGAGGGCAAGGCTTTTCCTCATCAAGTAAAAATTTCCTGTGCTCTGAGGAGTCATCTCCAAGGTACCCCCTGGGGAGAGCATGCTGCATCGAAAGCCTGCCTTGGGCTGTTTGGGAACCTCTGCTGAGTCAGCGCGCACTAGGGCAGTGGCCCATCCACAGCTATTAAGTGCAGATCTTTAAAAGCAGATGTGTTGTTGAGAGCAGGCAGGTTATTTATTTTCTCACGTACTTTGCGTTGTAAAAGACTTCTTAAGCAGCTTGTACTCGGAGCTATTTCTGTGAAAATAGAGACCAAGGAAAGGAATTGTGGTTTTGGTAATTTGAGGAGCCTTGATTAACTATTGAGCTGAGGGTTACAGTAGCCAGATAAGGTCTACCCAGTCAGGTCTGGCTATGTAATTGGCAGGGCCCAGGGCCAAGTGAAAATGCAGGGTACCTTGTTCAAAAATTATTAAGAATTTCAAAATGGTGACAGCAGAGCATTAAGCTCAGTGACTACACAGGAAGCCTGCCTCTGAAGCTAGCCCTGCAGCGAGCTCTACCTTGTAAGCACCCTAGGAAGTTGATCTTTGAACAGTGGCAGTTGAAATGGTGTATGGCAGGTTACATTAAAAAGTGTGCTGGGTTGCCTAGCAACGGGCTAAGCCTGAATGGGCTGACTTGCAAGTTCAGATACACCAGCTTGAAAGTCTAAATTCATGGAAACCTTCTAGCACCGATAATTTTCAAGAAAAAGTAAGCCAGTGGGAGAGAGAAATGGGGAGGACAAGAAGGACACATTTTTCTACTCTTGTAACCCAGTGGCAAGCTTGTCATTTTCCCTGTTCAATCTTCTAAAGATATAACTCTTCATAAATGAAGTAAAAGTGAGAAGGAAATTCCAGTTTTCTCAGAAATATAAATAATAGATTTCCTTAAAGGATAATGAAAACATGCATTAATCAATGAACATTTTTGAGCACCATTCCTTTGGCAATGCAAAGGTACAGTATAAATAGTAAGTACCTGCTATGTAGTAGAGTACAGCGATGAATAAGAGGCAGCTTTCATTTCTAAGGAACTTAAACGAGATTTTGTAAGAACATTAAACTCAAATATAAGAAACCATTAGGCAGCAGCATTACATTTTTAAAGAATGGAGTCCAAAATCTCTGTTCCTTCTCTCCTTGGTATTTTACAGGCTCCTTGTGCTGCAGAATCGGAACCAGCTCTCCTGATAGGGAGCAAACAGTTTGGGCTTTCGAGAAACAGTCACATTGCAATTGCATTTGATGACACCAAAGTTAAAAACCGGTATGATTTATTCTGAGATATTAGACAAGAACCGATAAATGGAAGTACTCAGTATTTGTTTATTCAAGTTTAATTAACTATATTTATTAATAAATGAGGTGAGCTTTTTTAGTTCACTGAATACTGTAAAGAATAGAATTATATGAATATTTGTCTGAGCCTGAGAAGCCAGTTGAGGAACTCAGCAGACCTAGATAGTCCTCACCTTGGAAAAGGTTTTGCTATCCTTTACGAAAAAGCACCACGATCAGATGCCGCTGTATCCTAGAATAAGAACGTTCTTATTCTTCTGTTTTACTTCGCATACTTTTATTTCACAGTCTCACCATTGAATTTGAAGTGCGAACCGAAGCTGAATCAGGCTTGCTCTTTTACATGGCCCGGATCAATCATGCTGATTTTGCTACAGTTCAGCTGAGAAATGGATTGCCCTACTTCAGTTATGACTTGGGAAGTGGTGACACCAACACCATGATCCCCACCAAAATCAATGATGGCCATTGGCACAAGGTAATAGTCCCCAGGATGTTGGCAGTGCCCTACGAGGGGGTTACTGGGTGGCAGCCATCGGCATTCCCCTGGTGCCAGTATTATCTTGCCAGTGCAGACACTGACTCTGGCGGTACTGGAACGTGGCCGAGGCCAAAAATACAGTAAGTGCCATATACAACTGCCCAACCTAGGAAGACGTGATCAAACCTGGGTAGGTTTATAGTCGACCACTTACATGCCTCATCATGGTGCTATAAGATTCCATCATTGCTGTACATCTGTGGTTCCCAAACATCTGTCCACAAACTAGGGCCAGGCAATTGAAGACATTTCCAGTACTCTAAGTAAGTATTATTATTATTATGGGACAATGGAGTGCATTAATCATAAAGCTCTATGTATTCAATTGAAAGGAATAATATTTCTTCTAAGATTATATTTTCCTATTTTTAAAGTGCTAAAATAACCTCTCTTTATGAAATAATATTTGACCAGCTTAAAAGCTGGCAACCTAAAATGGGCCCTATGGTTGCGCCTTCCCCCCACCCCCACCCCACAGTGGTCTGAGCACACCAAGAGTCTGAGAATCTGCTACCTCCCGTTTAAAGGCCTCTGGGGTATCATTTCCACTAACAGTCATTTGGAACAACTTTTTAAATGTTGGCCTTACACCCAGAAGCTGGTACTATTATGGGCACAGAAGGCTCACCTGCCAGCTTACTGTCCTCTTTGGCATGACTGCAAGTAGATAATATACTGCCTGATTAAAACAAAAACTCGGAATTTGTCTCTGCACCTGTGGTAGCCTATCAAGTAAAGCTTCCCTAGGTGGACAAATTAAATGTTTAATTTTTAGAGTAAGATATTATTAGATATTGGATTTTATATATTAACATATTTGGACTTGTTGTATCATATAGAAAGCCAAGGAACCCGAAAAAATACAATATAAACGCAAAGTCAACTAACTTGTTATCTAGAAATAAGAAATTTTCTAGGGAGCTTATGACTAGCAAATACTTTATGCAGGAGCTCTCATTAAGGTTTATTCTCATCTCTGGCTAATAGCATAATAAATATGACACTTGAGAAAAAGACATATTGTTGGGCTACAATGAGGCTGGGATTACGCTAAGTAGCCAAATTAAGGAGGGATTTTATCCTTGCAGGTTTTTAGAAAGTTATTTCCAAAACCAGAATAGATCAGTGTAAAATAAGGTCTTAAATTACTCTAATCCTGATGTAGATTCGTTTTTAAACCATTATTGTACTCCAGCATTTCACAGGGTTACAGGCTCCTTTTCCTAAATTCAGACTCAAGGATTTTATGCGCAAGCTAGTCTCCACACTTTTTATTTTACTCTGCCCCAGAAAATAATTCAATCCGCTGCTGTCATTTCAGCCCAGTCAGCCTTCCATCTTCCTCCCTGACGTTGTACTAATCAGCTGCTGCAGAAATGGCAGTGCAGCCCGGATGTACTGCATTCCTGCAGTTCTGCACGAGAAGTGCCTCTTAAGCAGAGGGATGTAGCATATCTGAAATTGTGCTGGGAAGACCAGGCTTTGCTCAATCAAACCAATGAACTTTTGAATTTGGACATGAATTTTGCAGCCCACTTAATTCATGACAGGGCTCTCAATCTGCAAGTTTCCTTACAACAAGCATACCTCTTGATACAGATGCTCCCTTGGCTACTATAGAAGAGTCTTCAATCTAAAACTCACCCAGGAAGATTCTGTCCTCTTTTGGAGATGGTACTAATGGCAAAGACAGACTCTGAGACATTCTGTAAACAGATTTAATTTCACCTATATTATGGGTTTAGCACATATTAGGCCCTCAGTAAGTTGTTTCACTTTTTCCTAAGGAATATCCTAAAAGTTCTTATGCTTTATACTCTGCATATTTGAAATTTATCTATGATTGGTGTTAATGACTCCTCTTCTTTTGGTAGATTAAGATTATTCGAATTAAGCAAGAAGGAATTATTTACGTAGACGGTGCCTCCAACAGAACCATCAGTCCCAAGAAAGCTGATATTCTGGATGTTGTGGGAATGCTGTATATTGGCGGGCTACCCATTAACTACACTACCCGAAGAATTGGTCCAGTGAGTGTCTAATTTGTTTCTTTGTGGCCTAAACAGCTGCCTGAGTCATGAATGTATTTTGAATTATTAGGTCACATTGGCCCATGACCAATTATAGATGAATAGGAAATCATCTTTTCTGAGAAGTGACAAATTTTCTAGACAGATCTGACTATGAGAGGCAATATTACAAAACAGAGTGTGGACCCTGGAGCCAGACTCCCTTGGTTTGAATATGTGCTTAACTGTTAAGTAGCTGTGTGATCCTGAGCAACTTACTTAATTTTTCTTTGAAGAGTTCCCTCTTTTGTAAAATAGTTTAATAATAATAACCAAACAAGCAAGGTTGATGGAAAGATTAAATGAGGTAACATACTTAAAGTGTTTGGAAAAATACCAAGTATACAGAAAGCACTAAGACAACAAGGAAGATGATAATGATGATATTGATGGTATTGTTTCGGGACTAGAGATTTAGCAAATATTGAGAGATGCAGTATCTAGAGCAGTGATCCCCAACCTTTTTGGCACCAGGGACCAGTTTTGTGGAAGACAGTTTTTCCACAGACCCGGGGCGTGGAGGTGGAGTGGCACAGGGTTGTTTTGGGATGATTCAAGCACATTACATTTATTGTGCACTTTATTTCTATTATTATTACCTTGTAATATATAATGAAATAATTATACAACTCACCATAATGCAGAATCAGTGGGAGCCCTGAGCTTGTTTTCCTGCAACTAGATGGTCCCATCTGGGGGTGATGGGAGACAGTGACACCCAAAGCATGTTGCTTATGTCCAGTCTACTACGTAAGATGCAGCTTCATTGTCACTTGCCACTCACTGTTAGGGCTTTGATATGAGTCTGCGAACAGCTGATGTATTATGGTCTCTGTGCAGTCAAACCTCTCTGCTAATGATAACCTGTATTTGCACCTGCTCCCCAGTGCTAGCGTCACTGCCTCAGCTCCACCTCAGATCATCAGGCATTAGAGTCTCTTAAGGAGCGTGCAACCTAGATCCCTCGCATGCACAGTTTGCAGTAGGGTTCGCGCCCCTATGAGAATCTAACGCCCCCACTGATCTGACAGGAGGTGGAGCTCAGGCGGTAATGCGAGCGATGGGGAGCGGCTGTAAATACAGACGAAGCTTCACTCACTCTCCCACCCCTCACCTCCTGCTGTGTGGCCCAGTTCCTAACAGGCCACAGACCAGTACCATGGGGATTGGGGCTCCCTGATCTAGAGTACTGTTATCCAATACTGGAGTCAGAATTTAAAGTCCTCACAAATTCTGTAAATCAGTATTCACAAAATAATTTTTTGTCAGACCATGTGTCCTGGTTGGCTTTGGAAAGCACTCTTTTAAGAAGCACAGGGGATTAGTGTTTTTAGAAAACGCACTACACACGAGTGTGGTTCATTTCTATGCTCAAATCAGAACACGTGACGATGCAGCATCGTTCTTCATCAAAGACGATTGTCCATGATGGTTACAGTTCTCAGTATCTGGCTCCTCTTGTGGCTGATCAGTATTACTGCCCCTTCACAGCTATTGGCTGTGCTATGGAGGCCAATCAAAGTGAGAGCCTCTGAACAGAGTCGCAAGAGTGATTAACTTGCATCCCTTAACCCAGATGAAATATAATGAAGCAGAGTATGATTGATTTATTTCTAAAATCCCTAAACTTTGAATGTGTCATGCAAGCTTTCAAGTTTCATGTGTATGTGCATTTTCTTAGGAAAGTATCCACTGCTTTCCTTAGATTTTCATAAGGAAGAAGCACTGAACCGAACCTAATTATCTTTTCAAGTAGAATTTGAACATAGATTGTGAAAAAAATGTATATATAGTAAGGTTAATAAACTGTTACTAGAAACATGAAATAGAAACATAAGAGACTAATTAAAAGTTACAATTTCCATAGGGGCCCAGAGTCTGTCAAACCAGTGGTCCCACTAGAGACGTAGTGTGCAGTATTTAGAATATCAAAACAATCATATTTCCAGCCTAGATACATCCTAGTTCAGCGGTCCCCAACCTTTTTGGCACCAGGGACCAGTTTCGTGGAAGACAATTTTTCCACGGACCGTGGGGCAGGGGAGATGGTTTGGGGATGATTCAAGCGCATTACATTTATCGTGCACTTTATTTCTATTATTATTACATTGTAATATATGATGAAATAATTATACAACTCACCATAATGCTGACAGGAGATGGAGCTCAGGTGGTAATGCGAGCGATGTGGAACAGCTGTAAATACAGATGAAGCTTCGCTCGTTCGCCCGCCCCTCACCTCCTGCTGTGCGGCCCGGTTCCTAACAGGCCAGTCCGCCGCCGGGGGATGGGGACCGCTGTCTCAGTTGCGAAGCACAACACCGGATTCTCTGCACCTGTGCTCTGAAGCCTGGGCTGATGGTGCCAATCCAGGCAGTTTGGGAGATGGCCTAGGACAATCGGCAGATGTTTATACACACAGAACCCCCTACCAATGATTGCATTCCACATAAAGGCAAACTTCTGCTAAAACCCGATATGTGTTTCTTCTGACCTGAATGTTTAGGTGACCTACAGCATTGATGGCTGCATCAGGAATCTTCAGATGGCAGAAGCCCCTGCCGATCTTGAACAGCCAACCTCCAGCTACCGTGTCGGGACGTGTTTTGCAAATGCTCAGAAAGGAACGTATTTTGACGGAACGGGTTTTGCCAAAGCAGGTGAGGTGCTTCCATGTCCTTTCTGTTGAATATTAACTAGGTCCAAATATTGACTTCTTGTTTGTGTGGGAAAATAAAAGTCCCTGGGGTCTGAAACTAGCATCCTTCGTTTAAACCAGAAATAAAAACTTTTAGAAGTAATAAAAAAAATGCCTCTTAAAGATTAATACGTCCGATTCTGATAAGAACTAATAGAAGAAATAAAGTAAAAGGCTATCTGGCAAGTTTATTCCATCTCCTTCCCTGGAGATCAATCATAGCAAAATAAATATAATTCTACAAGAAGGTTCATATGTTTATATTATGTAATGTATCTACTTTCTAGTTTTCCCCATCTACCTTTCTTTCTGGAGATGAGACAGCATTTTCCTTGCTTCCTCTCTTCAGTTCCTTGCAAAGCTCCATTTCATGCTCTCCCCTCACACACAATGTACACATACTGGTGCCCATTTCTTGCTGATGGAGATGATGACTGGCACCTTTCCCTGACTTTCTTTAAGTGTCTCCCCCCGTTCCAGTGAGCATATTCAGTGCAGGTCTGGATCACTGACAGTGAATGTACAATTTGGAAAGAAAAAATATGAAATCACTTGTACATAATAACAAAAAAATCTGACATTAACATACTCTAAGATAGAATCAGTCCTATGGTTACCATAGGAACATGCATTTGCTGGTTAGAAAAAAAATTAATGAGTACATAATATGTAGAAGTTAACATGGGAAACAGAAGTAAATAAGATGTCATTCCCTTCCTTCAAGAACATGCTATCAATAGATAAGATTCTTTATGCTCAGAAATCACAAGAAGACAAGTAAAAAATAACTAGAAACTGTAGAAGACACACAAGCAAGGTTCTGTGGATATTTTAAGGAAACATTAATTTGGGGAAATCAGGAAAGGTTTTATGGAGGAATTGACATTTGAGGTAGGTTTAAAAGATGAGTTGAACACACATGCAAAGGTTGGAGACGGAAGAGCAGGGCCCTCCAACAGGGGATACATGGGAAATTTCCCCTGTGCAGAAGCAGAAAACAGAGAAACACAGGATATGTTAAATATTGAAATGTTGGAGGTTATGTTGAACCCCAAATTCCATGTTCTGTGAAAGCCCAAAGCTTTTCTCAAGTTTTCTGCAAATTCAGATAGCTGGCATTAGCTTCGTCAAATTGATGGCAAGCTTCAGCTTCAACTTCTGCAGTTAACAGATTAACTTACCATCCTGCCTGGGCTTTTTTGGTTCGAGATCAAACTGGACCAGAAAATTAGCCACTTCCCCAGTTTCCAATAACTCCTGCCATCACCTCAACACACAGTGTAATACAATCTATATAAGACTTGGGTGGTCAGAGGAGGTTACATTACTGGAAAATATACGACTTCAATTTAAACCTTTGACACCTTTGTCCTTAAAAGCTTTCCAGCTACCCAGTTTCTGGGGGTTTAATAGCTTCTTCATTCCCCCTATCCTCTGCTGAATGGCTTCATGTTATTTCTCTCTTTTCCTTATCCTCCTTTCAGGAACAGAAACAAAATCATTGTTTTATTTTGCAGAAAATTCCAGCTTCTTCTACCCTTTATTCTTAAAATCTGCCCTAAGCCCGTCTTTGTCCATTCAAACTCATCAAGGTTCTCAGTAGAAGAAAAAAGTCTTTCACATAACAGCTGCCTCCCTTCATTGGAGATAGTTCTGGTTACACATAGCATTTATTTCTTGCTTAATAAATAGAAGACCTGGAAAAAATTTCCATGAGTTTTCCTCTAATATTTCATGCAGGTCTAGTCTAGCCTGATCTTAATGGATTACTTTGTTTCTAAGAAGCATGTCTTAAATACTTGCTAAAAGATTAAGTAAACCAATGAATCAAATATGGAAAATTATAAAGACTTAACTTGATGAACTAGAAAAGTCTATTTATGTCCCAGAATCTTATCCTTCAAAATTGTATTTGTAATTCCTTTCTTTATAAATAAAATGTCTGGGGATATTTGAGCCCTTTCAGATCATCGTGGTACCATGTAGAGTGCCCCAGTGAAATTTTACTGAATAATCATTGAAATGCTTGACTTCATCCAGCAAGACTTCTGACAATCACACCTGGCTGCGAGATTCTTTGAGTCAATCTTAGTCTGTGTTCATCCATTCATTCAACAAATATATATTCAACCTCCACCATGTGTCAGATACTTTGGTGAGCACAGAAATAAAATGGTGAGCAATATAGGCAAAGTCCTTGCCCTCACAGAATTTATATTCTAGGGAGGAAGGCAGCCAAGAAAATAAGCAATAACTATAAATGGTGGAGGTGTAGGCCATAAGAAAGTCTGGAACTTATAGTTGTGTAACACATGAATTGAAAGCTAATAAAACCATGGCATTGTACAAATTTGAATTAACAGTTCCTAAACTCGAATCCACAATTTTTTAAAAATGTTTTCATTTTACAGTTGATGGGTTCAAAGTAGGATTGGACCTTCTTGTAGAATTTGAATTCCGCACAACTAGAACCACTGGAGTTCTTCTGGGAATCAGCAGCCAGAAAATGGATGGAATGGGTATTGAAATGATTGCTGAAAAGGTAAGCATCAGCAGTCTAAGCATTTCTGCTCTCTTCACGATATTGTCGTTTACATGTAGAAAGCTCTATTTTAACATCTTTATTGGCATATAATTGCTTTACAATGGTGTTAGTTTCTGCTTTATAACAAAGTAAATCAGCTATATGTATACATATACCCTCATATCTCCTCCCTCTTGCGACTCCCTCCCTCCCACCCTCCCTATCCCACCCCTCTAGGTGGTCACAAAGCACCGAGCTGATCTCCCTGTGCTATGCGGCTGCTTCCCACTAGCTATCTGTTTTACATTTGGTAGTGTGTATATGTCAATGCTGCTCTCTCACTTCGTCCCAGCTTACCCTTCCCCCTCCCCGTGTCCTCAAGTCCATTCTCTACGTCTGCTCTATTTTGAAGCCCTGCTCTTGTCTTTGTTGGGAGAAAGCTAGATTGGATCTTTTCATCCTTCTGGATTATCTCAATTCTTGTGTGTTTTCAACACACTTATTTTGTAGACCAGTGTAAACTTTAAATGTGCTAATTCTACGGTAAGCCAACTATGCCAATAATGGCCGAAGTGGTTTTGGATCTCAAGCTAGTTACTGTGTGGTTAAAAGTAAAGTTATTCTCCTCTTTATGAATACATGCTCTATGAAGCTATCAATTCCAGTGGGGGAAAAAAGGGCTTAGATTGTGTAAAATCAGTCTTTGCCTCTTATAACAGGGTAGGCACCTCTCAGAAATGAAGATGTCTAGCTGACATGTTGATTGCTCAATTTATTTAAAAGCATCCACATACCATTGCACAACAGAACAAATTTATAATAAAGTTATATTAGTAGAATATAAAGTATTGTGCCGGTTTGCTCACAGTGGATAATCTAATTCTAACTGCCTTTTCTGTCCCTGCCTGCAGTGAGATAACCAGTTTTCATGTACTTTGTACTATAGGGCACAGGTAAAAAGGCGGCGGCAAAGCAAGCAATTTCACAAGTTTCCTATTTGCCTTTGCAACAGGAATCATACTTCAGCTCTGTTCACATTTCCAATCCTAGGGTGCCGTTGCCTCCCAGAAGAAAAACCACACACTGACCTAAAATACGCTTTCTTTATCCTCTTCCCTCCTTCCTCTCAGTCTTCAAATCATCCTCAAAGGCAGTAAAGCAAAAAGATCCAGGAGCACAGAGACAAAAAGGGGGAATAAGCAACACTTAATAGTTTTGACAGGAAAAAAAAAAGTCTGGAGCTGCCGAAGAGGCAAGAGACTTTTTCTTCCCTCTTTGTTTCCTGGTGGGCGAGGAGAGGGGATTAAGAGCGCTGCTTAAAGGAGCTCCAGAGACGGGCGCGAGCCGCGGCTAACAGCGCGGACCCCAGAGACGGGCATGAGATGCCAAGGCTGCTGCTGCCACCACCAAGAAGCCTATGTGCGAGCACAGGTCACTATCCACACCTCCCCTCCCGGGAGCCTGTGCAGCCCGCCACTGCCAGGGTCCCATGATCCAGGGACAACTTCCCCGGGAGAACGCACGGCGCGCCTCAGGCTGGTGCAATGTCACGCCGGACTCTGCCGCCGCAGGTTCGCCCCGCATCTATAACCCTCCCTCACCCCGGCCTGAGTGAGCCAGAGCTCCCGAATCAGCGGCTCCTTTAACCCCGTCCTGTCTGAGCGAAGAACACACGCCCTCAGGAGACCTACATGCAGAGGCGGGGCCAAATCCAAAGCTGAGCCCCTGGGAGCTGTGAGAACAAAGAAGAGAAAGGGAAATCTCTCCCAGCAGCCTCAGGAGCAGCGGATTAAATCTCCACAATCAACTTGATGTACCCTGCATCTGCGGAATACCTGAATAGACAACAAATCATCCCAAATTGAGGAGTTGGACTTTGAGAGCAAGATTTATTATTTTTTCCCCTTTTTCTCTTTTTGTGTGTATGTATATGCTTCTGTGTGAGATTTTGTCTGTAGAGCTTTGCTTTCACCATCTGTCCTAGAGTTCTATCCGTCCGTGTTTTTTGTTTTTTGTTATATTTTTTAAAAAATTTTTTTCTTAATAACTATTTTTTTATTTTAATAACTTTATTTTATTTTACCTTTATTTTATTTTCTTTTCTCCTCTTTCTTTCTTTCTACTTTTTCTCCCTTTTATTCTGAGCCGTGTGTATGAAAGGCTCTTGGTGCTGCAGCCAGGAGTCAGTGCTGTGCCTCTGAGGTGGGAGAGCCAACTTCAGGACACTGGTCCACAAGAGACCTCCCAGCTCCACATAATATCAAACGGCGAAAATCTCCCAGATATCTCCATCTCAACAGCAACACCCAGCTTCACTCAACGACCAGCAAGCTACAGTGCTGGACACCCTATGCCAAACAACTAGCAAGGCAGGAACACAACCCCACCCATTAACAGAGAGGCTGCCGAAAATCATAATAAGTCTACAGACACCCCAAAACACACCACCAGACGTGGACGTACCCACCAGAAAGACAAAATCCAGCCTCATCCACCAGAACACAGGCACTAGTCACCTCTACCAGGAAGCCTACACAACCTACTGAACCAACTTTAGCCACTGGGGAGAGACACCAAAAACAATGGGAACTACGAACCTGCAGCCTGTGAAAAGGAGACCCCAAACACAGTAAGATAAGCAAAATGAGAAGACAGAAAAACACACAGCAGATGAAGGAGCAAGATAAAAACCCACCAGACCTAACAAAAGAAGAGGAAATAGGCAGTCTACCTGAAAAAGAATTCAGAATAATGATAGTAAAGATGATCCAAAATCTTGGAAATAGAATAGAGAAAATGAAAGAAACATTTACCAGGGACCTAGAAGAACTAAAGATGAAACAAGCAACGATGAACAACACAATAAATGAAATTAAAAATACTCTAGAAGGGGTCAATAGCAGAATAACTGAGGCAGAAGAACGGATAAGTTACCTGGAAGATAAAGTAGTGGAAATAACTACTGCAGAGCAGAATAAAGAAAAAAGAATAAAAAGAACAGAGAACAGTCTCAGAGACCTCCGGGACAACATTAAATGCACCAACATTCGAACTATAGGGATTCCAGAAGAAGAAGACAAAAAGAAAGGGACTGAGAAAATATTGGAAGAGATTATAGTTGAAGATTTCCTTAATATGGGAAAGGAAATAGTTAATCAAGTCTAGGAAGCACAGAGAGTCCCATACAGGATAAATCCAAGGAGAAACACGTCAAGACACATATTAATCAAGCTGTCAAAAATTAAATACAAAGAAAACATATTAAAGGCAGCAAGGGAAAGACAACAACACACAAGGGAATCCCCCTAAGGTTAACAGCTGATCTTTCAGCAGAAACTCTGCAAGCCAGAAGGGACTGGCAGGACATATTTAAAGTGATGAAGGAGGAAAACCTACAACCAATATTACTCTACCCAGCAAGGATCTCATTCAGATTTGGTGGAGAAATTAAAACCTTTACAGACAAGCAAAAGCTGAGAGAGTTCAGCACCACCAAACCAGCTCTACAACAAATGCTAAAGGAACTTCTCTAGGCAACAAACACAAGAGAAGGAAAAGACCTACAATAACAAACCCAAAACAATTAAGAAAATGGGAATAGGAACACACATATCAATAATTACCTTAAATGTAAATGGATTAAATGCTCACACCAAAAGACACAGACTGGCTGAATGGATACAAAAACAAGACCCATATATATGCTGTCTACAAGAGACCCACTTCAGACCTAGGGACACATACAGACTGAAAGTGAGGGGATGGAAAAAGATATTCCATGCAAATGGAAACCAAAAGAAAGCTGGAGTAGCAATTCTCATATCAGACAAAATAGACTTTAAAATAAAAACTATTAGAAGAGACAAAGAAGGCCACTACATAATGATCAAGGGATTGATCCAAGAAGAAGACATAACAATTGTAAATATTTATGCACCCAACGTAGGAGCACCTCAATACATAAGGCAAATACTAACAGCCATAAAAGGGGAAATCGACAGTAACACTTTCATAGTAGGGGACTTTAACACCCCACTTTCACCAATGGACACATCATCCAAAATGAAAATAAATAAGGAAACACAAGCTTTAAATGATACATTAAACAAGATGAACTTAATTGATATTTATAGGACATTCCATCCAAAAACAACAGAATACACATTTTTCTCAAGTGCTCATGGAACATTCTCCAGGATAGATCATATCTTGGGTCACAAATCAAGCCTTGGTAAATTTAAGAAAATTGAAATTGTACCAAGTATCTTTTCCGACCACAATGCTATAAGACTAGATATCAATTACAGGAAAAGATCTGTAAAAAATACAAACAATGGAGGCTAAACAATACACTACTTAATAACGTAGTGATCACTGAAGACATCAAAGAGGACATCAAAAAATACCTAGAAACAAATGACAATGGAGACACGACGACCCAAAACCTATGGGATGCAGCAAAAGCAGTTCTAAGAGGGAAGTTCATAGCAATACAATCCTACCTTAAGAAGCAGGGAACATCTCAAATAAACAACCTAACCTTGCACCTAAAGCAATTAGAGAAAGAAGACCAAAAAAACCCCAAAGTTAGCAAAAGGAAAGAAATCATAAAGATCAGTTCAGAAAGAAAGGAAAAAGAAATGAAGGAAACGATAGCAAAGATCAATAAAACTAAAAGCTGGTTCTTTGAGAAGATAAACAAAATTGATAAACCATTAGCCAGACTCATCAAGAAAAAAAGGGAGAAGACTCAAATCAGTAGAATTAGAAATGAAAAAGGAGAAGTAACAACTGACACTGCAGAAATACAAATCATCCTAAGAGACTACTACAAGCAATTCTATGCCAATCAAATGGACAACCTGGAAGAAATGGACAAATTCTTAGAAATGCACAACCTGCCAAGACTGAATCAGGAAGAAATAGAAAATACGAACAGACCAATCACAAGCACTGAAATGGAAACTGTGATTAAAAATCTTCCAACAAACAAAAGCCCAGGATCAGATGGCTTCACAGGCGAATTCTATCAAACATTTAGAGAAGAGCTAACACCTATCCTTCTCAAACTCTTCCAAAATATAGTAGAGGGAGGAACACTCCCAAACTCATTCTATGAGGCCACCATCACCCTGATACCAAAACCAGACAAGGATGTCACAAAAAAGAAAACTACAGGCCAATATCACTGATGAACACAGATACAAAACTCCTCAACAAAATACTAGCAAACAGAATCCAACAACACATTAAAAGGATCATACACCATGACCAAGTGGGGTTTATTCCAGGAATGCAAGGATTCTTCAATACACGCAAATCAATCAACATGATACACCATATTAACAAATTGAAGGTGAAAAACCATATGGTCATCTCAATAGATGCAGAGAAAGCTTTTGACAAAATTCAACACCCATTTATGATAAAAACCTGCAGAAAGTAGGCATAGAGGGAACTTTCCTCAACATAATGAAGGCCATATATGACAAACCCACAGCCAACATCGTCCTCACGATGATCAGGAACTAAGATCAGGGACAAGACAAGGTTGGCCACTCTCACCACTCTTATTCAACATAGTTTTGGAAGTTTTAGCCACAGCAATCAGAGAAGAAAAGGAAATAAAAGGAATCCAAATTGGAAAAGAAGAAGTAAAGCTGTCACTGGTTGCAGATGACATGATACTACACATAGAGAATCCTAAAGATGCTACCAGAAAACTACTAGAGCTAATCAATGAATTTGGTAAAGTAGCAGGATACAGAATTAATGCACAGAAATCTCTGGCATTCCTATACACTAATGATGAAAAATCTGAAAGCGAAATCAAGAAAATACTCCCATTTACCATTGCAACAAAAAGAATAAAATATCTAGGAATAAACCTACCTAAGGAGACAAAAGACCTGTATGCAGAAAATTATAAGACACTGATGAAAGAAATTAAAGATGATACAAACAGATGGAGAGATATACCATGTTCCTGGATTGGAAGAATCAACATTGTGAAAATGACTCTACTACCCGAAGCAATCTACAGATTCAGTGCAATCCCTATCAAACTACCAATGGCATTTTTCACAGAACTAGAACGAAAAATTTCACAATTTGTATGGAAACACAAAAGACCCCGAATAGCCAAAGCAATCTTGAGAACGAAAAACGGAGCTGGAGGAATCAGGCTCCCTGACTTCAGACTACACTACAAAGCTACAGTAATCAAGACAGTATGGTACTGGCACAAAAACAGAAATATAGATCAATGGAACAGGATAGAAAGCCCAGAGATAAACTCACACAAATATGGTCACCTTATCTTTGATAAAGGAGGCAGGAATGTACAGTGGAGAAAGGACAGCCTCTTCAATAAGTGGTGCTGGGAAAACTGGACAGGTACATGTAAAAGTATGAGATTAGATCACTCCCTAACACCATACACAAAAGTAAGCTCAAAATGGATTAAAGACCTAAATGTAAGGCCAGAAACTATCAAATCTTAGAGGAAAACATAGGCAGAACACTCTATGACATAAATCACAGCAAGATCCTTTCTGACCCACCTCCTAGAGAAATGGAAATAAAAACAAAAATAAACAAATGGGACCTAATGAAACTTCAAAGCTTTTGCACAGCAAAGGAAACCATAAACAAGACCAAAAGACAACCCTTAGAATGGGAGAAAATATTTGCAAATGAAGCAACTGACAAAGGATTAATCTCCCAAATTTACAAGCAGCTCATGCAGCTCAGTAAGAAAAAAAAAACAACCCAATCCAAAAATGGGCAGAAGACCTAAATAGACATTTCTCCAAAGAAGATATACAGACTGCCAACAAACACATGAAAGAATGCTCAACATCATTAATCATTAGAGAAATGCAAATCAAAACTACAATGAGATATCATCTCACACCAGTCAGAATGGCCATCATCAAAAAATCTACAAACAATAAATGCTGGTGAGGGTGTGGAGAAAAGGGAACCCTCTTGCACTGCTGGTGGGAATGTGAATTGGTACAGCCACTATGGAGAACAGTATGGAGCTTCCTTAAAAAACTACAAATAGAACTACCATATGACCCAGCAATCCCACTACTGGGCATATACCCTGAGAAAACCATAATTTAAAAAGAGTCATGTACCAAAATGTTCATTGCAGCTCTATTTACAATAGCCAGGAGATGGAAACAACCTAAGTGTCCATGATCGGATGAATGGATAAAGAAGATGTGGCACATATATACAATGGAATATTACGCAGCCATAAAAAGAAACGAAATTGAGCTATTTATAATGAGGTCGATGGACCTAGAGTCTGTCATACAAATACCGTATGCTAACACATATAGATGGAATTTAAGAAAAAAAATGTCATTAAAACCCTAGGGGTAAGACAGGAATAAAGACACAGACCTACTAGAGAATGGACTTGAGGATATGGGGAGGGGGAAGGGTAAGCTGTGACAAAGTGAGAGAGTGCATGGACATATATACACTACCAAACTAAGGTAGATAGCTAGTGGGAAGCAGCGGCATAGCACAGGAGATCAGCTCGGTGCTTTGTGACCACCTAGGGGGGGTGGGATAGGGAGGGTGGGAGGGAGGGAGACGCAAGAGGGAAGAGATGTGGGAACATATGTATATGTATAACTGATTCACTTTGTTATAAAGCAGAAACTAACACACCATTGTAAAGCAATTATACTCCAATAAAGATGTAAAAAAAATAATAATAGTTTTGCCAGATTTTCAACACACAGTGTCAATGCATCTTGTCAGTGTTGCTCTTCACCTGATTATAATCACAGTTCCCTGCAACTTGTCAGGGTGTCGAGTTCCATCACAATGCATATGGATTTCTCACCAAGCTCTTTTTATATGCCAAACTCCCTTGTTACAAATTTCACCGAATATAGCAAAATCTTAACTAATATTTACATCACTGTATAGTTTACAAACTTTTCACCTATTTACTTGCACTTTTAATCTTCTTTTTAAAACCCCTATTTCTTTTCTTTTACCTTGTCAAATGTTTTGCCAAACTGACTGTTTTTAATGTTTCAATATGTTTCTTTTCTTCATCAGCTTCAAAAGAATTCTGCAATCTCAAGTTTCAGGGCCCATTCTATGTTACTAAAAACAGATTTTTCTCATTTAGACAAGAACTCCTAGTCTAAGTTCTTCATTGTTAAGAATTGAACTGGCCTTCTGGCTCAAAGTCTTTGGTAACTGTGACATGAAACTTGCCCCAAAATGTAATTTATGTAACTCTCAATCCTATATATAAAATAGATTCCGTGAAGGAAAAAATATACAATTAAAACATCAAAATCTTAAAAAAAAAAATCATCCTTTCAAACGAATTTGTAAACCAGATTCCTAAGAACTCCCACACTCTAAAAAGATCTGTGGTAGAATTTTTCCCAGTGTATACTACATCCTTTTTCTGTCACTCAGCCTCAAATTGTATTTCACATTTTCTGAAAGCAGAGTTATTTATTACCAGCCTCATACGTCTTGCCTATTGCTCCCAACAATGTCCGAAAGTAAAGAGCATAATTTGTGACTCCTGGTCATTAAATCTGCATTTTAATTTCTGTCAAGTTTTTTTTTTTAATTTAATATGCCTAAGTTATTCATTTAAAACTATTTCAGCTAATGACTTTTCTAGAGATAATTTTTACTCTGTGAACCACCGTGACACCCTTCCAATGAAACCATCTGTGGCTGTTCAATTTCCTGCTTTCTAGCTTATGTTTCATGTGGACAATGGCGCCGGCCGATTCACTGCTGTCTATGATGCTGGGATCCCAGGGCATTTGTGTGACGGACAGTGGCACAAAGTCACGGCCAACAAGGTCAAGCACCGAATCGAGCTGACAGTAGATGGGAACCAGGTGGAAGCCCAGAGCCCAAATCGAGCATCTACATCCGCTGATACAAATGACCCCGTGTTTGTTGGAGGGTTCCCAGGTGAGTGTTGCCTACCCCAGCAAGAATATCTTTGCTCTGTTTTGTTAGTGGTTTTGAACACATTTATATTTTATAAATACATTCAAGAATGTGTGCTTAAGTATACTTGCTTCCTAGCTTTAGAATCTGCTCCAATAAATAATACATTATCTGACATTTCTAGTGTGTAAAATGAGCATTTTACTTACATAAACCACATGGGACTGAACTTTTCATGATTGCCTCCAAAATTTCATTCGTGGGAGATGGAGGTTAGAGGAAATGCATTTGGCTTATAAAGATATGAGGCATTTAACAGCAATCAGGGCCAGAATCGGTGTTCTTTCTCATTTTTAAAAAATTAATATACCAGAGGAATCATTAAATGTTATGGAACTTATTTCCTCAAGTTCTGGAAATCATTGGGTTAAACACAGCTAATTTCCCCCTTAGGCTATTATAGAGTTTATATGACAAAGAAACCCAAGCAATAAATCTGCATTCAAAAATACCTCTCCAGCACATTAAATACAGCATGTGAACCACAGAGTTACCCAGAGTGCCTATAAACAAGAGTGCCCAACTTGATAAGAAGTAAGCCAACAGCCTCTTAATAAATACTGTAGTAATACAGACTGCTGGAATGGTCTTTCAATATTTTGGCCAGAGAAACCTTTGTCCCCATTTATATAGAGCTCCTCTCCTTAACAAAACAAGCAAAATGTATATTAAGCAGCAGTTGATGATGGAAAAGATATAGAAGTCATGGGGACCAATTCTGAGTTCCTCTTTCCAAAATTGCTCCTGGGGTTTGGAAAATAGCTCCTTCTGGGAATTCCCTGGCAGTCCAGTGGTTAGGACTCTGTGCTTCCAATGTAGAGGGCATGGATTCGATCCCTGGTGGCTCAGAGAACTAGAATCCTGCATGCCTCATGGCTCAGACAAAAAAAAAAAAAAAAATTTCGGGGACAAAAAGAAAAAGAAAATATCTCCTGCTTCAATCAGGTATTATGAAGGAGGTAATATACTTCTCCATTTACAGTCTACTAAATGGTATCTTAGCACCTAGTAGGCCTGCTAAAAGAAGGGACTCTCTCCTTAAGAAGAGAAAGATTTTGTGTGAGTTCACAACAAACTTAACCATTTGGGATTTATCTTTACAATGGAAGAAAGTAAAAAAGTCACCATTAAAAGTCCATGTCCTAATTCAGTACTTAAAGTATTTGATCAGTTACTTTGGTTCATTAAATAAAATTTAATAATTTTAATTCACAACTGTAAACTTGTCCCTTCCAAACCAAATTATTTGATGTCTTCAAATGTGTAATTATAGATGTCTCCATATTTCATAATACATAACTATAAAAAAGTTGATGTTTCTCTACCAGTTTAACTGTTAGTAAAGCTAAGAACAAAATCACTAACTTTACGTAAAATAGCATTCCCATTGCATCTTAAGCTAACAGCTGACTTTGAAGCATGCTCTTAACATAGTAGCTGAATTTCAAAACTGAGCCCTCCTTGCTTGGTTTTTCAGAGGGCCTCAACCAGTTTGGCCTGACAACCAACATTCGTTTCCGAGGTTGCATCCGATCCCTAAGGCTCACCAAAGGCACGGGAAAGCCATTGGAGGTGAATTTCGCCAAGGCCCTGGAACTAAGGGGTGTTCAACCTGTATCATGCCCAGCCAACTAATAAAAAGAAGTTCAACTCCAAGAAGGGTCCTCCAAAACAACCGTATCAAGTAAAACAAATGTATTTTACTTATGTATGTTATTAAAACTAATTTGTGCATGCGTATTAAATTCCTTCTGTATTCTGATGGTGCTAATTCAGATCCCAGACTGAATTTTAATTCAGGTTCTTTCTCAAGTCCATAAATATTAAACCATTTACTGCATTCTAAATAATTGCTTGTTCTGCGTGATTTTAAGGATAAAAGGCAACTGATCATAAATTGTTGAATTTGCAACATGCCCTGGAGTCATCTCAAGAAGAGCTCAGATGGAATTTGTGAAGGCAACACTTTTTTTTACTAACTCCTATTAATACTTCTGTCATCCTTTTTCCATGTACGTCAGCTTTGGCTTTCTTTCGGGCCACTGAAAACACAGTGGGTTTCGGGTGTGTGATGGGAGGAAATGAGCTCCCTTTCCCCATGTTTGCGAAAAGCATTAGCAAGTCATTTCCCTGATCCAGATTCATTATTGGAGGCTTTAACTAGCTACATGAATGGATACCTTTTTAGGCTTAAGGTGGAGAGTATAGATCAGATTCAGGCCACAGAGCTTAATTACTTGATTTGTTTGTTTGATGATGATTTATAGGCTTTGGGGAGACACCAGAACCAAGCTCCAGAATGACAATTTAGCACACATTTGATACTACAGCACTGAGGCTCTGGACTCTTTTAAGTTTCCAGTGACTATCACAATCTACAGAGGAAAATCACAGAGGAATAATGCTGAAATGCGGTTTTTACCTATGAGGAAACAACAAAGCTGAAACTTAAAAGGCATACACCATTGGGTCTTTTTGAGTTGCAATTTAACCTAACAAATTAATGTCCTAAAAAAACTGCTGTGTTTTCTCCTTCTTTTACCCACTATTTCAATCATCTTCAAAGGGATCTGTGAGAAGACAGGCCTAGATTTTATTCATCAACTTAAGGAAACGTTTCATTTGCCACCTGCAGTAGAAATAGTTGTAGTCTAATAATGGTGAACATTTAAAGGAATAGATTTTCCTCACAGTGGTAATTTTAGCAAAAGAAGAATAATCATCTCTGACAGTGTTATCCACAGGGGAAAAGGAGGTGCTGTTTCTAATCAAGGAGATGGCTAACACACTCTTAGCATTTCATCACTGGCCAGTTGCTTGACCCAATTTGTCCACACAACTTCATTCTAGAGCAAGCAGTTCTCAGCCCTGGCTCCATCTTGTAATTACCAGGCAAGCTTTCAAAGAACTGGTGCCTGGTCCAGCGATTCTGATAGCCTAAGCATGAAGATTTTGAAAAAGCTTCCCAGGCAATTCTGAAGTGCCGTCAGGATTGAGACCCACTGTTCTAAGAGAAAAGGTACCCACTATGGCAACAAAGAATTGTGGAGTCATTTGAAAAATCTGCTGTTAACTTTGTCTTGGCCATTTTCACACACACAAGAAAATAATGTAATATTGTATCTAGTTAATGCCTTTTGACCAACCTCTAAGTAATAAAATCCTTTGAAAACCAATGTGTTTTGAAAGTGAAGGTATTACTTCTGCACTGGACACTGACATGACTTTTGGGCTTATTCTGGATAATGAATAGATAAGCAGGAATAAAGATGCTAGGCTACTAAATTAAAAGCTAATGCCATTCTTTCCTGAATCTTGAAACAAAAGATACATAAATTTGAAAGCAAAGGTACTTAATCAGCACTCCTATCAGAGTCAAGCCCTGCTGAAGTCAACTTGTACATCAGTGCCTTAGAAAGGTGTAGTTGGAAGGATTCTTTGAGATCAATAAATACAGTGATTCTTAAGTCTAGCTAGACATTAAAATTGCCTTGGGTACTTAAAAAGAAAAAAGAAAAAATCTTACATCTGAGTATCACCTAGACCTTAAAATATAATCTTAAAATATATAAATTAAAATATAAGGTCCTAGCATTGGCATTTTCGAAACATTTCCACTTGATTCTAATGTGATTGTAAGGCTGAGAACTCCTGGGCTTCTACTGCCTCCACATTTTATGGGGAGGGACTAAAAGGAACCCAGGGAGATTTAATGGTGTGCTCAAAATCCCACATTAGTTAAGTTTACCAAAGTAGTCCCAAGAAATGGATCTGGACCCAAGCAGCTTTCACTAAATCAGGTAATTGGCTAAAGTTGTCCATACAAAATCCACATTCGAAAGTGGCTCATGAATTTGTATGGACAAAGCTTGTCCAAATGCTTAGATGAGAAGTAAAGAAATGTTATGAAAGGGAAAAGTTTCTCTAACATATTTTAAACTAATTTTATACCTCAAAAAAACAATTTTTATTTCAAAACAAGGTAAAATGTTTTTTTCACCCAACTTTATCCCCTGTATAATGTCCTCACCTCCTGCCACCTACAGCAATCATGAAGAAAGCAGAATAATTTTCATTTGATTTTTTTCTGAACACCCATTCCTACCAGGTTGTCGGCCTTCTTTAAAAAGGTGCTTTGCACTCTAGAAGAAAAACATTTGTGAGGGGAGTTTTATTGAAGTTGCCATGGTGAACACTGCTGACAAAGGAAAGTAAGGAACAGAGCAGATTTCAGCCCCAAATCACCAGAACACTGGCAGACACTTAAAGCTTCAGTGGTTTTAAAAATCATAACTGTTTTCTCCTTCTTTGATTTAGCCTATTGTCTCCAACTACAGAACTCTTCTAGGTTTTCTGCTTAACAACAGAGAATAAGACTACTTTGACAAATTTTAAAATCCCCTGATTTTATGTGTTATTTAGTGAATTATTTTGTATATAAAATTGGTATCTACAATTAACGTGAAAACAAAACACAATACTCAGTCTTCATAAGTACAGAAGGTAGTCTTCTTTTCCACTACCATTTGCAAAGATATGACTTGTTACTGATGCAACTTTTTTATCTCTGTTTTTCAATCTTTTTATCTGTGTTGAGTCAAGAGAGAAATACAAACAAATATACTGTACTCATTGCTGGACCTGAGATTAGTAGGTACCGCAAACCAAAGGGCACATGAAGGTAAGGGATGCCCCAGGCTGGGCCCTGAATGCCGTTATTTTGGAATCTTGACACGCAAGCTGGTGACTCAGATCTCTCTTTTGCATTTGTGCCAGTTATCTAAGTTAACATGACATCTCTGCCCATTACTGAAGTGAAAGTGTGGCATGAATTATCTCCCTCCAAAATTCAGGTGTTGAAGTTCTAACCCCCAGTACCTCAGAATGTGACTGTATTTCGAAATGGGTTCTTTCAAGAGGTAATTAAGGTAAGATGAAGTCAAATGGGTGGGCCACAATCCAACATGACTGATGTCCTTGTAAGGAGAGATCAGGACACAGACAGGGCTAGAGAGAAGACCATGTGAAGACACAGAGAAAAGAGGGCCATCTATAAGCCAAGGAGAGAGGCCTCTAGGGAAAAAACAGCCCTGCTGACATCTTGAACTGAGACTTGTAGCCTCTAGGATTGTGAGAAAATTAATATCTGTTGTTTAAGCCAGCCAGTCTGTGGTACTTCGCTATGGTAGTCCCAGAAAGCTATCACAAAGCCTTTCTGCACAGATACACAAGTACATACCTAAAGCATCAGCACATTTCAGGTTCCCTGAAGAGTGACATGTACATCAGAGAAATCAATTGTTTTGAACAGTGACTATTATCACTTATGTAAGTGAATAGAAAAAAAAAAATCGAGGGCTTCCCTGGTGGCGCAGTGGTTGAGAGTCCGCCTGCCGATGCAGGGCATACAGGTTTGTGCCCCGGTCTGGGAAGATCCCACATGCTACAGAGCGGCTGGGCCCGTGAGCCATGGCCGCTGAGCCTGCACGTCTGGAGCCTGTGCTCCACAACGGGAGAGGCCACAACAGTGAGAGGCCCGCGTACAGAAAAAAAAAAAAAAAAAAAAATCGAGACTTAAAAAAAATATAAAAGAATTTTCACAACATACTTAAATAGAGGAAGTTGTTTTATACATGCTTGGGGATATTAGGAATAGCTAGATAGCAATTATAAATCAAAGAAATAATGTTCTATTCAATAACACCACTTACTGGACTTTTCAGGAGAATAGGTTTTCTGGAGAGCCAGTTTGTATATTCAGGTTTAGAGAACTATTCATTTGCCCTTGAACAAATCAAAGCTCTGCTTTATTTGGGAAAGTTGTCTCCCTGGAGCTCAGCCCTTCTGCAGGGACATACCTAATGATATATGAGGTGGTGGCAGTGGAGGTGGTGAGAAGTAGATTCTGATATATTTTGAAGGTGGATTGGTATTTCCTGAAGGATTGCCTATAGAATGTGAGAAAATAAGGTACTGGTAACTTCTGCTTATCTGAAAGGATAGAGTAGCCAATATTGGGGGATAGGGGATATAGGTGTAATAGCCTTTTTATAGAAAGGAAAAGCAGGAGTTTAGTTTTAGATGTGTTGAATTTAAGCTGTCCATTAGATATCTAAGAGCACTGTACTATAGGCAGTTGGATATACAAGTCTGGAGTTGAGGAAAGAGGTCTACATATTTATACTTAGATATAACTATGGAAGTCATCCAAATGTTTATATAATTTATAACCACTAGACTGACTGAGATCACTAAGGGAGTGAGTATAGACAGAGGATTATGGACACTCCAACATTAAAAATATTGAGAGAACAGGAGTCAGAAAAATTATGCAGAACTTGAAAATAGGCAAAAGAAATTGCTAAGTGTTCTTTCCGTGCAGAACCAGGCTTGACTTTCTTTTGACTAGGCTATTTTACAACTCTATAGGGTCAAAGATTTCTTGCAGATTTTTGTCTAGTAGAAATGTAAATAGTTTGTTTTGTTTGGTGGCAGAGATAACCCCAAAGGTAACAATTTTGTATCTAACTGAAAAATCTTATCCTAATATTCCTTTGCTTATGTGGGTGTTTGTAGCTTCTCAAATGCTCTTTAGACCAGCTTTAACATCTTACTGGTTTCCTCATTAATTAATGAATTAAATAAAATCTTTGACATGGGTTCACATTATATTTGCCTGAGGGTCATGAATATTTAACCTTTTGAAAACTATACTGTAGCAGGGGAGGAGGAACCAGCTTAATTTAAAAAATCCAGGTCACACAATTTGTTCGTTTATAATTGAATTTTCTTAATTCCCTAACCCTATGATTCCATTGCTACATTTCTTGTGAAATAACAAATGTTGGCAAGAATGTGGAGAAAAGGAAACCCTTGCACACTGTTGGTAGGAATGTAAATTAGTGTAGCCACTGTGGAAAACAGCATGGAATTTTCTCAAAACACTAAAAATAGAACTACCATATGACCCAGCAATTCCACTCCTGGGTATATATCCAAAAAAACCAAAAACACTAATTTGAAAAGATACATACACCCCAATGTTCATAGCAGCATTATATTCAACACAATAGCCAAGATATGGAAGCAACCTAAATGTCCATCAACAGATGAGTAGATAAAGATGTAATATATATATATACAGGGGAATACTACTCAGCCACAAAAAAGAATGAAGTTTTGCCATTTCCAACAACTTGGATGAACTTGGAGGGTATTATGCTAAGTGAAATAAGTCAGACAGGGAAAGACAGATACTGTATGATATAACTTATATGTGGAATCTAAAAAATACAACAATAGTGAACAAAAAAGAAACAAAAAAATAAATAAGTATATAAGCAACAGCAAATTTGTTGATAAATTCCTTTTGTTTGGTCTCAATGTACAGAATGCACACAAATACTTTGAAATTTTAGTAATGTGTTACAGCATCAGAAATGGGTCAAAACTGTGATCTGATGTTTGCAATTCTTATATTTTTGTGTTTTAAAATATCAATTGGTTAATTTTGATATTTTTTGTTTCTCAATGACAATCAAAAGAGGAATTTTTACACTACTCCATGCAGGCACTTCTCAAAAATAACAATAAAATATTACTGTGAATAGTTTAGTCCCAGTAAATAAAAAATAAACGATATAATTTAATAATTTATTTTCACTCATAAACTGGTTTCTAATATATTAGAGACAATTACAATGCATCATATAAAAATTTTTATCAGATGAATATAAATCATGCATCTGATGATGCAAATTTGCCAAAATTAACTTCATAATAGTCAAAACATCAAGGTACCCAGAATTGCTCTGTTGGGTAGTAAAACAACTGTGTAACTGAATCATTATAACGTTTATCTGGTTTTCATTTACTGGCATGTACTGTCACTTGATGTGCTCCAGTGGGCTTTCAACTGTGTAGTTAAGGGAAACATTTCAATAATTATTTTATTTTGTATAATGCCCTTTTAAGTGGAAATAGAAATATTTGCTATTTTGCCTTTATGAGACAAAATTCCTTTGAGTACAATCATAAAAACCCTGTGGGGTAAAAATCTCCCAGTGAGGAAGTACTGCTTTAGCAATAATTTTCAAGTTATATTGTTGAGACACATCAGTGGATCATGAGGTCAAATAACAGGATTATAAAGGAGCAACTTATATAATAAAGTTGAATGGAATAGAACAGAACAGAATAGACAACATCAAGTTGCATTGTAGGGTAAGTATTGTTTTGTAAAACTTGTTTTACATATGTATATGTGAATATGTATAGATGCTGGATCATAATGTAAAGTATATGTAAAATGTATTTCTGTAGGTTACAAGTTTAAAAATTTGAAGTAGAGATGATCAGAAACAATAAAATAGGAGGATAAAATGGGAAGAGAAGAATGGGGATAAGGAAATTTTTTTCAGGGAGATTAGAATAACAAATTTGTAAAAATTAGGTACTAATCCAAATTATATCCGTTTAAGCCAATGTAATGTACACTATTAAACTGAATTCTTAAACTACATTAGAATATTTAAAAGTGTAGCTTAATAAATAGCTTCCCAGATGTGATTGCTCTGACTCTTGGTACCAGATACCAAGAGGTTCAGTTGTCCAGAAGCTCATCTCTGAAAAGATGTGGTAACAAAAAGGAAGAGTCATGGGAGAACAAAGTGCTTGAAGGAATAATTGAACAGGAATATAACAGGAACCAAAGACATTAGGATCCAGCACATTAATATGAAGAGTTATTTTTTTTTAATTAAAACATTGCAAAGGGCTTCCCTGGTGGCGCAGTGGTTGAGAATCTGCCTGCCAATGCAGGGGACACGGGTTCAAGCCCTGGTCTGGCAGGATCCCACATGCCGCGGAGCAACTGGGCCCGTGAGCCACAACTACTGAGCCTGCACATCTGGAGCCTGTGCTCCACAACAAGAGAGGCCGCAACAGAGACAGGCTCGCGCACCGCGATGAAAAGTGGCCCCCGCTTGCCACAACTAGAGAAAGCCCTCGCACAGAAACGAAGACCCAGCACAGCCAAAAATAAATAAATAAAGTTATTAAAAAAAAAAAACTGCAAAAGTTCCATTTTCTTAGAAGACTCTGGAAAGTAGAAACCCTACTGAAATTTTTTAAAAGGCCAAATAATAAGTTGTTCAGATCAACCTTTCAATTAAGAATAAAATATTTCTTAGGATGCCTTTCTAAAAACCACACTGAGATACAAACTAATGAAAGTTACACAATTGTGAGAACTCATACAAAATAAAATATTGGGGAAGATAATATGGTCTATTTTGTGTAGGTTTTTAAAATCCTTTTGAAGGTGAAAAAAAAAAAAAGGTACATTTACTGAATGTGCTGAGTTATAGAAGACATCTGCCTCAAATCTATCCCTCTTACTTTTGAGGACCTACCCTTCCCACTATCCCTACTGAAGAAATAGGTGCTAGTTTTGGGTGATTCATCAGTGAATCGCATCCCATTCTCCTGCTTACATTGACTGGGATGATAAGAAATCCAGTGAGAATCAATGAGTTTTCTGTTAGGCCCATTTGAAAATATACAACCTCTCTCTTGAGCTAAGGCATAGTGTGCACAAGGCTGTGATAGCTGGGACTGTTGCATCCAATTTGCTAACATGAGAGGAGAGCCCAGATCTGCGAAGGGATCACAGGATGGAATCTGAGGATGGGACTGGTAATGCATAAAGGAGAGTGGAGAAACCATATCATCAGTAAGTAAAACCTCATCTGAAGGTTGTCATAACTCTGGTCTTTTCAACTACGTGTGGCACGACAGTTTTCTGTTGTTAAAGCCAATTATCAGAGTTTTCTCTCACTTGGAACAATCGGTTCTAACAGACACGTCATCTACGTGCGGGGCACAACACAATCTCCAAATTAGTCTTCTCAGCAGCCCTTCATGGCAGTGCTGTCATCATCCCCGTTTTAGATATGAAAAAGACAGAGGCTTAAAATAATTAAGTGACGTCCAAAGTCACCCAGCCAGGAAGTCCTGGAACCACTGACTTTATATTGAAAATATTCATATTAGGTTCAATACTTTCTGAAAGTAAAGTCGTAGATTATTATTTTCTTACGCTTATATTGCCTTTTAAAAAATAGAACTTGCCGAATTAAGTTGAAAAGTAGTTATTGTGAGCCTAGGAGTGTTCTCATTGAGAAGAGAGAGAAAAGCTATCATTCCGGATCTTTCTTTCCACAAACATTTTTAACTCCTAAAACACACAGGCACTGTTGAAATGAGAAGCATATATCTTATCCAAGTTTCTTTAGCGTGTAAGTAAATCCATTATACCAGCCAAAGCAACACAAGGGTGTGTATTATCACAATATCAGGGGTTTTCATGGAAACCAAGGAAGCAACAGAAGCCTGACCCCTCATAAGGACGTGCGGTCAAGGACTGAAAACCCTCAGGTTCCCCAGCAGCTATTCTGCCTCCATCTCTGCTTCCCACTGGCTCGCTGCTTCATTCTTCCCTCTTTCCAGATGGGATGCCCTGCTACGACTGCCTGTATATAGACAACTTCTGAATACAAAAGTCATTTTCAGGGACCCCACAGAGAAGGACTAGATGCTTTTGATCCAAATTTGAAATTCCCTAAACAGAAAGCATCTTTGGCTAAGCATGAATCCAGTGTTGACCGCTTATGATCAAATCAGTGTGGCCATGGGAAGAATCAGATAGGACAAATATACCTGTTTATAACCCTCCCCAGTGGCTGAGGCAGGAGGGATCCCAGAGAATAGGGAGATTGACTACATAGAAACTCAAAAAAAACTGTTCAACTATCACACAGCAGCAAGACAAAGTCAGTGCTAAATTTAGAGTACATAGAAGTTCAGGGGAGAGGGGGTTCTGTGGGGCTGCTAGGAGAGGCTTTGAGTCCCTGGTGGAATTCTGACTCTGATCCAACTTCTGATCACCAACTTTGACTCAGCACCCGACTCCAATGTGTGGGGTTTTTTCCCCATATCACCAGCTGGGTGTCCTACAATTTAACTAGTTCTAACACTATCTACCTAGAGATGGTGTCAGATCCCACAGGTTAAAGGCTCAGCGGCGCACAACTACCCCAATCCCCTTCGAATGGCAATCGCAATTCCAGGCTGTCACCTGTGATTCAGAGGTTCCGACCACCTCCTCCTTGGGTTCAATTAATTTGCTAGAGCAACTCACAGAACTCAGAGAAATCTTTTACTTACTAGATTACCAGTTTATTATAAAAGGATAAAACTCAGGAACAGACGGATGGAAGAGATGCATAGGGCAAGGTATGGGGTAAGAGGTATGAAGCCTCCATGCTCTCTGATCATGCCATTCTCCCCAAATCTCCAAGAGTTCATCAGCCTGTAAGCTCTCTGAACCTCATCATCTTAGGTTTTGATAGAAGCTTCATCACATAGTCATGATTGATTAAATCGCTGGCTATTGGCCAGATACAACCTCATCTCCTCTCTCCAACCCAGAGGTGGGGTCGAGGATGGTGGATATGGGACTGGAACTTTCAACCCTCAGATCACATGTTTGTTTCTCTGGGCAACCAGCCCCCCTCCCTAGGTGCTTTCCAAAGGTCACCTCATTAACATAACAAAAGACAATTTTTATTGCTCTCACAACTGGGAAATTCCAAGGGTTTTAGGAGCTCTGTGCCAGAAATGGACAAAGACCAAATATGTAAATATTGGTAAATCACTATATCACAGACTTGAACTTGGCCTTGAGGGATTTTCAGAGAAGGAAAGGTAATCCAAACAGGGAGATCTGAAACCTGGACTCCTACAGAATGTGATCTGATGAATGAAAGGATCATATTTTGATAATATATCTAACAACAGAAACAGGCACTGAAAAAAAAAACTGGCATGTTAAAACTACCACTTTTTTGATATTCCCAAAGAAATTATAAGATTTATGCAGTGTCTCATAGAATCCTTCCAAAAGACAGATGATAAATGAAATAAATGAAAGTTTTATCACCACAACCAAAAAATATTTAGTCACTGATTAAATGATAATGAGTTTTTAAAATCCTATCTCCCCCTGCTTTTAAAGAACCTCACCTGCCAAATAAATCAATCTAAATTGCTCCATAACTTAAAGGTTTACTCAAAATGCTTGGTTTGTCTTTATTGCAGTCCACATAGTGCAAATATGAAAAAAAAAACTAATTTACTTAACGGAATGTCTATAATTGACTCAATCTAATGTATTTCTGAAAAATTAATGAAGCTACTTTTCCTCATGGCAGTAAGACAGATATTAAATAAAAACATCTCTCAAGAGTGAAGAGTAGGGACTTCCCTGGTGGCACAGTGGTTAAGAATCTGCCTGCCAGTGCAGGGGACACGGGTTCGAGCCCTGGTCCGGGAAGATCCCACATGCCGCGGAGCAACTAAGCCTGTGCACCACAACTACTGAGGTGTGCTGTGGAGACCATGAGCCACAACTACTGAGCCCATGTGCCACAGCTACTGAAGCCCACGTGCCTAGAGCCCATGCTCCGCAACAAGAGAAGCCACTGCAAATGAGAAGGCCACACACCACAATGAAAAGTAGCCCCCGCTAGCCTCAATTAGAGAAAGCCCGTGCGCAGCAAAGAAGACCCAACCAGCCAAAAGTGAATAAATACAGAAATTAAAAAAAAAAAAAGAAGAGTGAAGAGTAACCCAGTAACCTCTTCCTCATTATCAGCAAACACTTTATGAACACATACAAGTGGATATGGTCACTGGACCCACAGTCATCTCTACTGAATTAAAGTAGATTGTTTTCCCAAATGGAATAAAAATTGTAAAACTCATATAACAACCTTCATTTATGCTTTCTAGATCAAACATTCTAAAATGAGGTAGTAATATTCATAGTGTGATAAATTATTAAATGCCTTTTCCACCATTTTCTCTTTCTCTGATTCTCCCCCTTTCTCTGCCTTTCCACTATGTCACCCTTTCATTTAAAAAATCTAATCTTGGTGAATGCCAAATTAAGATCAATGGACATGACTATTAAAAATAAGAAAAAGTGAAGTTTATCGCTCCTCTTTCATCTAGCACCTACTACTGAGTGCCTCCTACATGTAACACATTGGCTACGTGCTGGAGACCCTATGTTGAATAATATGGATGGATTCCCTTGTCTCTTTCATTCTTTGGGGAGAAAGAGGTAAGTAATGCAATAAAATAAAATAAATGACATTATGCATTGGTCAAAGTCAACACAAATATAAACATTAATATAACCTATGTACTTCATTTATTAATATCATTACGTCAACTGTTACAAGTGTACCACTCTAATGCAAGATGCGCATCACAGGGGAAATTGTGTGGCGGTATTGGGTGAGGAGGGTGGGAGCAGGGGAAGAAGACATAATGGGGATTCTCTGTACTTCCTACTCAATCTTGCTGTAAACCTAAAATTGCTCTAAAAATTGTCCGTTAAAATAAAGTCAGCATTCTGCCAGTAGAAAATATAAGATAGAGATGTATGGGTGGCTAACAGTATCTATAATGGGTGAGGAAAATAACTATGTTCCTTTATGAACATGTTGAATTTGAGATATGAAGCATCCCATGAATATGTCAGTCATTGGCAGTTAGACGTGTGAATCTTACACTTAAAAAAAAAGATCTGGGCAAGATATATCAATTTGAGAGGCAAGGACTCAAGGACCTATGGAGATTAGTAAGATCTCCTAGGCAGAGAGCAGAGAGAGAGAGAGAGAGAGAAACAGAGACAGAGAGATACTGAGGACCAGGCTTGAAGAACCAACACATTTAGAGGCTGGACACGGAAGTGGTGATGTCAACAAAGTAGAATGAGGAGCAGAAAAAGATTTCAGGAAAATGTGGTGTCAGAGGGAACCCCCTGGTGGTCCAGTGCTTAGGACTCCATGCTCTTACTGCCGAAGGCCTGGGTTCAATTCCTGGTTGGGGAGCTAAGATCCCACAAGCCACATGGCGTGGCCAAAAATATAAAAACTAAAAATTAAAGAAAAATGGGACTTCCCTGGTGGCACAGTGGTTAAGAATCTGCCTGCCAATGCAGGGAAGACGGGTTCGATCCCTGGTCCGGGAAGATCCCACGTGCCACGGAGCAACTAAACCCGTGAGCCACAACTACTGAAGCCTGTGCACCTAGAGCCCGTGCTCCGCAACAAGAGAAGCCACCGCAATGAGGAGACCGTGCACCACAACAAAGAGTAGCCCCCGCTGGCGGCAACTAGAGAAAGCCTGCGCACAGCAACGAAGACCCAACGCAGCCAAATAAATAAATAAATTCATTTAAAAAACGTGATGTCAGAAAAGACAAGAGAGGAGAGTGTTTCGAGATGTGCTGAATGTGTTTTTTCTGAAAGATAAAGAAGATAGTCTTTTGGTAGACAACGTGATGACCTCAACAAAAGCTATTTCTGTAGATTGGTGAAGGAAGAAGTGGTTTGAACAGTGAAGGAGAAACAAAGAATTAAATAGAGAGCATTTATAGACATTAAGTATTTCCTATTTTTCTGTAAAGGGATTATTTTGTGTCAGCCCAATGGCTTGCATATAAACTTGCCTCACTCACACCAAAGGAGTAGAATGAAAGATCATTAAACTATTTGAACACATGTGTGCACACACAATTTCAATAAAACATACTGGTCCATTAAACAAGCTTATATGACTCCGAAAAAGGCACTGGCTCTCAGAGAGATGCAGCTCCAGTAACTGAGAGATCACTAACTAATCAGATCACATACGCCCTCTTACCCAGGTACTCTTAGCCAGGTTGCAATTTGGGAATTCAAAGAAAGCAGAATGTTTCCATATTTCTAGAGCTTAAATAATTCAGTTAAAATAAATCACTCTCCAGCCATCAATAAGTAATAAAACTTTATACATGTAATAGAGTAGAATAAAATCAAGCAAGATAAAATCTCAAAGTAAAAGATAAAAATATAGATAATGTAATAGAGTCTAGCAGACAAAAGGAGCAAGTTGAATAAGGTGCAAAGCACCAGCACTGCTAAGCACAGCCTCCCGCTGCCTCTCCCCTCTCACCCGCACACCACAGACACAAAGGTGAGCAGCGAGCGCCCTTTAAGACCAGGTGGCTGCAGAAAGGGGAAAGGCCACTGACACTGTTTTGCAAGCTGAGCTTCTACTGGAAAGAACACCTGACAGTTGAATTCTGGAGGGCTCTATTCTTAGGAAACTCCAACGACCACAAAATCCAACAAAAATTTCTTTGGGTAAACCCAAAAAGCATAAATAAAATTGAGTTTATAAGCAAAGGCCTTACTTGACATCATTTCAATTCCTCCTTGTTTTGCTTCAATGGTAAGGTAATTTACTAAGGTCAGGAGGTGAGAGTTGTATTTGGGGCAGGTTAGGATACAGGGACAATGGACAAATTTCCTGCTTCGTGTGAAGTATTCAGAAGGCTGTGTCAACCAAAACCAACGAGTGTGAGATGAGATGATTGGGTGGAAAGAAAATATTTGATGGGAACATTTGCTCTGAGGGCTACTTTGGAAGTATTCAAATATAACCATGTGTCAGAGATATTACAGAGTGTGTTCCTCTTAGAAGTGAAGGAGAGACATAGCTTAGTGAGATAGAACTATAATCTACCTAAAAGGCAGAAGATGAGAGTCTGGTTTCCACCACTTAGGTGTCTGATATTAGATGAATCATTTAAACTCTCTGAGCCTCATTTGTCTCATTTCTAAATAAAAATAATACCTTCTGCTTACCTGACACACAGACTTTGGTTTTGCATCTTTCCCTCCTTTTTTCCTGCATTATGTTGAATAAATAATTCTCTTATTTCCCACGGTTTTGCAATTATACTTTCTAATTTATTTTCTTAATTTTTAAAATGTAAGGTTAATTCTTTAACCTTAATATATTCAACTCAAAATTTAATTTAGAAAAAAAAGCAGTCTAAAAGAACTTGGACTGTTCCATCTTCATCCTTTCCACCTTTATGTTACTTCTGTATAGTGTTTTACTTCCATTTTGCTTTTAAATCCATCAAAATTGGCTGTTGCTGTTTCTCTGTTGTTGTTTTGGGTTTGTTTTTTTAATAAATACGTTAGTTTAAAAACATTTGTTTACCATTTCTTCATGGCTTTCACCTCTTCATTCTGGATTCTTTTGTTTTTCTTGCTGAGGAATATTATTTAAGTAGCTCAGTGAAAGTAAACATCTTAGTTTTTAAATGTCTGGAAATGTTTTTCTTTCACTCTTAACACTGAATGATAGTTTGGGGTACAGAATTCTGGGTTAACATTTTCCCTTAGCACTTTGAAGATACAATTTCATTGTCCTTCTGTATCAATTATCACTGATGGGAAGTCTGTTTTTATTCTGATTGACATCTTTGTAAGTTTTCTTTCTGTTCTCTCTGATAGTTTTATTATTATTATTTATTTATGGCTGCGTTGGGTCTTCATTGCTGTGCACGGGCTTTCTCTAGTTGCAGCGAGCGGGGGCTACTCTTTGTTGCGGTGCACAGGCTTCTCATCGCTGTGGCATCTCTTGTTGCGGAGCACAGGCTCTAAGAGCATGGGCTTCAGTAGTTGTGGCTCGCGGGCTCTAGGGCGCAGATTCAATAGTTGTGGCGCAAGGGCTTAGTTGCTCCACAGCATGTGGGATCTTCCCGGACCAGAGCTCGAACCAGTGTTCCCTGCATTGGCAGGAGGATTCTTAACCACTGTACCACCAGGGAAGTCCCCCTCTCTGACGGTTTTGAAGATATTCTGTAGTTTCACTGTAATGTACTTAGGTAAAGATTTGGTTTCTTCGTGCTGTTCAGAACTTAATGTACCTTTTAATACAAGCCTTAAGTTTTCTTGCAATTTGAGGAAATTCTCCAACACATCTCTTTAAATATTGCCTCTTCCAAATTCTCCTATTCTCTCCATTTGAATCCCACTTAAATTGGAATTTTTCATTTTATCTTCCACAGCTCAACCAGTCTTTCATACTTATATGGACAGATCCAGGTTTTGGGGACCTGCAACTTCCACAATCTGGGAGTCTTTTTTAAAAAAGAATACAAAGTATGAACAGAAAATTGAACATGAAGTGAATATTTATTTATAATGAAAAAAATAAATCACACAAATTATAAATCGAAACAAAGCAGACAAATACTACAAACATAATAAACTCTAGAAAAATATAATTTGTATATTAACTGCTGGAATACCTCCATAATAATTTTTTCTCCTTCATTTTTGGTTGCATATTCTTTTATGACAATGATTATGTAGTATCTTTTTCAGTTGAAGGAATAGAAGTATATTTTGGTCTGCTGTTCTCTAGTTTGATTCTTATTGTTGATAATTTGTTTTTAAGCAGTTTTCTTGTCGTGCCACAACTCATCATTAGTAGTATCTGTGTCTAGGATTGTTGTCAAATATGGGGAAAACTGCTAGCACGTTTCTTTCGTATATAAACTGGAAGACCACCTTCTGACTCCATATATATCAAATCTTGCTTCTTCTTAATTATCCTTACTGTCCCAGTGCCAGGGGCTAGAGGACCTTTTTCTGTCGTGAAATCATCTCTGGCCCTGTTTTTCGGTGACACGATCCTAGGTATTTTGGCACAGTGGTGGCAGGAGTAATCCTGGAACTAGGAATGCCTGCAGTAACTCAGCTACACAGAGAAGTTGCTGCAAACTACACAAGTGTATCCCACCAAACACAAGCCAAATATTCCCGAGTTAACTTTCCCAAAAATGTACATAACTACTCCAATGCTTCCCAACACGAGGAAAGTGTGAGAGAGGCTAATTGGAATGGAAAGATATAGCAGTATTAACCAATTGCAGTTTAAAATCTCACTTCTGCAAACTTTATACAAACATATACTAAAATGAACACATTGCTAAAGAGGGGCGTATTGTTGGAAGGGGCAAGGGCCTAGACATAGGCATCATTATTTCCTTATAAATCTGGTAAATCTGTCTCTACCTGTCCCATTTCTTTATTTCTTTCCACTGTATTCTGATTCCTTCAGCTTCTATTTTGTGTTTCATGAATTTTCTTTTCAGTGAAGTTAGTCTACCATTTATCTCATCTGTTGATTTTTCATTTCAATGCCTTTTTATTTCTGAAATTTTTATTCTGTTGTTTATCACATCTTCCTGTAATTAAAAAAAAATAATATCCTCTTCTTGTTTTATGTATTCAACTTCTTCTGAATCTCTGAGCATTTTAAAGACACATATTTTAACTTATTCTAAGTTTCTCTATTATCTATAATTCTTTGAGAGGAATGCTCCCAATTTATGTGCCAGCTAACAATCTCAGGGTGGTAGAGTGCCTTGAGTGTTTTGTAGTTTTTGACTGAGCGCTTATCATGGTGAGAGTCTTATGTGCCCTGGTTTAGGAAGGCATCCCCATGGGGCAGTTTCCCGTTTACCTTTATGAACAGAGCCCAGTTCTGGCACCCTGCCACGCAGGGTGCCTGCAGCCTCAACACCGTCTCTGCTCCTGGTATTAAAACCCCATCCCCTTGTTGCAGAAAGATGTGGGTCAATTTGATCATTCAGCAAATAGCAGATTTGGGGGGTAAATGTTATCTTCCTGCGGCTTGAGGTAGGTAGCAGCTGATACCACACATAAGCACATATACCACACAGATATAACCTCAATAACAAATGGCGTATCACAAAGAAAGCAAGTCATGAGCCAAATGCTGCTCACCAGTCTCCCACAGAAGAGAAGACAAACATTTATTAGCAAGAACTTTCTAACTGCATGCTGAGGTCTTTGACGCACAGCACCTTGCATGAAAACCTTGCTCCAGTACAGAAACAGTATTCTCATGGCAAAACTACCTAGACTTATCACCAGTTTAGGTGGCTGGGTTCCTCATGAACTGGAGGAACATAGGTCCAATGGCACTGTAGAACTCAAGCACAATAGTAATTGCAGAAGTCTTCTGAGATACCTGGACTTCTGTACCTTGAACCTGTATGTACAATGTTCCTAACCAAACATCTATCTTGAACGTGACACATTTCACCAAGAAGGTGTTTCCAATGGCCCTTAAACTAATAACAATCTCTTGGATGAAGGTTTTGATAATATTGGAAATGCTAAGCCTCCACCTGTAACAGTGTGGATTCCTGATGAAGGTACTTCAAAGACTGACTAACCATATCTGTCTCTATATTTATCAGCTTTAGTCCTTCATATTGCAGAAAAGTATCTCCATAAACTGGAAAGATAGCCACCAAGAGCTCCCAGTATCGCATTCCAACAGCTTTCTGACCAGTTTCAGCTTGAGAATTCCAGTGTACAATGCTCCTCTTAAATGTGGTTTCAGAACCAAGTGGCCTGATGTAAATCAAACATCCCTGAGGAAAACATGACTCTTAAACACTGAGATAGAGATTCTAACTCTGTTTACATGATCACAGAGCTTTTTAACAGCTATTTGAGTAACGTCGAGTTTTTAATCACCTGTTATTTATACATGCACATATTTGCTTAAGGTAGGGTGCTCCGTACTGTAACTGTATGATTAATTTTTACACCTCAATTTAGGGTATATATACATATATCCCTTTTACATTTAATCTTACAACTTTCCTTCCATAATGGCCAAGGTTTTTTTTAGACTATTTATTCTGCCATCTGGGTGAACAGATGGATGGATGGATAAAAGATCTAACATTACTCCACTCAGTAGACCATGCTTTACAGTCAGCAGTGCTGTCCTAAAGCTATTTCAAGCTCTGGATCCTGCTTCTATTATTTCCCTATCGTTGCCCCAATTTCTCTCTTTTTTGGATATTGCAAGCAGTCACCACTAGCAGCCCCGGAAATTGCAACCAAAGAGAAAAGCTTACCATGAAGAAATAGTAATTTATGAAGTAGTACCCTGGTGGTCTGGATTATTACAGGCTCCCAATGAGTCTAACTGCCTTTGGGGGAACAGCTTATGCAGTAGGGGAAGCTGATTCCACACATTTCTGATTCCACACATTTCTGATTATGCCTTCTCTCCTAGTACCGAGTATGCTATAACCAACTCTGCTAAGTGATCAAGTTTCATGGCACATGTAATGATAGCACAGCAGGACTTTAGCAAAACAACAAAAATTAGAGGTAGCTAGGGAAAAAGCAAACAATTACGGAAAAGTTAAGGATCAGAGAGAGGCGGCTCCCAAGGCAGAAAATTCTTCCTGTTTCAGGCTTGAGTCTAGGGAAACATAAATATGGTGGTCTGTTGTACAACTGTTCAACAGTAATGGGCTTTGGTCACTACCAGCCTGGGAATGTTTGTACCAGGCAATCTTAAAAGTAATTCAGTTGATTATTAGTTCCTGAAGCAGTCCTGTCATTCTATGCCAAATAATAATAGTGATAATAATAATTATTATTATTATAAAAGTCTTATATACAATGAGCTTTTAAAAATCAGCACACTCTAATTCCTAGCAAAATAAGACATGATAAGAGATATAGTATCAGATTACTCATCTCTCAAAAGCTCTTGAAGGACGTTATCCAGGTGGATATCTGAGATGATAGTATCTATTAAATGAATTATCTCCCTAGAGATGAGCTTAATGGGTACTAAAAACTTGATTCTTTTATTCAGTGACTCAAGATGTTACACACAGGTCTCCTGTGTGTGTATACAAATTCTAGAATTTGTTATATTCCCCTTTATATAATTGCCTTAAAGAAAAAATGGCTGTAAAACCTACCAGACTTCTCTTTTGGTTGTCTTCACTCTTGCTATGTCCCTTTCATGTCTCCAAAACCTCCCTCATTCCAAACTTTCATTTTATTTTCACTTTATATTCATTTATTCATATAAGGAAAATCTGTTTCTTAGTTTCTGGGTGGTGTTTAATCCATACTTTCTCTTAATAAAGTGAATATTTAGAATGAGAAGTCATTACAGATTAAAAGATGCTGACAAGACCACAAACATCACAAACTCCAGAAAAATGACATTATTATTAACTGCCTGGAAATCACTTTTTTTTTTTTAGCTGCCTACATTTTGATTGCTTTTTTTTTGGTAAAATATATATAACATCAAATTTACCATTCTTTTAGTTGCTAAAGACTACCGTTTGTCCATTGCTACATGCTGATTATTTTGAACAACTCCCTTATGGGTCCTTTTTCATGTTTGAAAGATGCTAGCCAAATTCCCTTCTAAACAAACAGGAAATTGCTTCTTCTGCCTTCATCCTGGATTATCTTCTTCATCCCCTTCAGGAGTAGTGAAAGCAAGGGTTGTGGACAAGTCAATCACTGTGTGTAGACCAGAGAATCCCAGTGCATGTGGAACTATGATCTCCAGCTCTGACTGCCTCCTTGCTATCCTTTCTGGGCACTGAACTACACAGTGCCTTAACTCTGTCTGCTTGTGCAGGTTTCTTGTCAGGGTAGTTACTACGATAGCTGTACTGCTTTGTGGGCATGTAAGTGTGCTGGAACAGGGTGCAGAGAGCAGGAACCTTTAGCTCAGAAAATAACAAACCAGCAAATCTACCAATTCTGCCCAAGAAGTAATCTCTTTCCCAAGTAGATGAAGAAGTGTAGGTTCTGGTTTGATTTCAATTGCCTAGAATCCTATTTTAAAAACTAGATTTCAGCTTTTCTGTGTTAAGACTAAGCTCCTTTTCTTTCATGTTGTTTGTTAAGAAATATACGCAGAAAATAAATACGAGAACTATGCTGACCTAAATAACTATTCGCCTTGTCTTCTACAGATGTAATTTGAAGGAGCTGATAAAGAAACTAGAGGTCCTTAGAGACCTCCATGTAATTACAAAGAAAACCCTCCAGAAAACTAAAATGGCAAATATATTTAAGGTAATTCCCTGTGAATAGCCTTTGGCTGCCACCATCCATTTTATTATTGCTTTTCTAAATTGCTTTCTTGCTGTTCTCTACCAGAGCCTCAGCTCAACCTCTAGGTATTGTTGTGAGGGCTTGTCCAAAGTAATGACACCTGGCACAGAGCTGGAATTGTTTTATGTTCAGGGCATGTTAGGCTGTGCACTAAGTCTTTTTCTTCATTAAGAGACTTTGAATCTCATAGTAGGCTTTAAGCACTATGAGAGGCACCTTGCAGCAAATGTTTTCATTTAAATAGAATTTCCTCAGAAAGCAAAGAGCACAGGGTCACCCTCATTTAGGGGATGAGAGGTGGTGGGGAGATATCTAGAGTGCAGTGTTAGCTATCGATTTATTACCTCTCAGCTCCAGATTCACTTTTCCTGCCATGCTCTGCAATATCAGGGCTGAATTCTGCAAATCTCTCTCCATTGCCGGGTGGCCTGGTGTTCAACGCTGTCAGGAGAAGAGGACGAGGTTTCTCTGCCTGGTCCACCATGTTCAGCTTGTTGGGCTCCTGCAGAGTGTGTGACTTTTTTTCAGCAATGCCTAGCAGCCAGCAGCAAGTGACCCCTATCTGTGGCAGCTTCCCCAGCATACGGCCTTCAGGAGACGTCCCAGCTGAGGGTCCAGGATGGTGTGTCTGAGCCGTCATCTCTGAGGCTGGCTTCTCAGCACACCAAGCCCCCACCACCGAGAGCTTCCTAGGGGAGGGCCACTGTTTAGCACCTTTCCGTGAAGAGTTGGTGGGCCTGGCATCTCCTCTTTTACGGCATCCCAGGCCCCTGCAGCCTGCAGACTTCCGAGACCCGGCACCTCCTGGGGTGCCCCATCTTAGCACCAGGGGCAATGTCTGCTACTGTATCTGCTATTCTTGCATTTGTTAGCATTCTCGTGGCTTGAATTAGTCAATGCCTCATTCCCAAAAGCCCCTGGTAATTCTTTATATTAAACTTCCTCTATTCAATTTTTTGGTGTGTTTTCTGTTTGCTGTTGGACCAATCCCTGACACAGCCCCTCAGTGGGAAGGAAGAGAGAGAGGTTCTCAGAGCTTCCCATAAAGAAGAGCTGCTTCATCCCTGACTTTTCTGCCTCACATGCCCATCTTCCTAACAACACTCTTGCCGCCACTGGCTGCTCTCTGCATATGGTGATCGTTGGCTTAAACCCACTGAATGCTGGCCCTTCAAAGGCTCCACCTCCCTCACTCACAGAGTTTCCCCAAATCTCTGGCCATCTTAGATACCTCTAAGAGGGGTAAGTAAAAAGAATCACTTTAATTTCTATATAAAATGTACTGCGGTAAAAGCTGTACCTTGACCTTTAAAAAAAATTCACAAGTTGATATTTTGTAGCAGATACTTGAATAGAACTCTAACTTGATCAATCCTTCAAATTGCCAAATTAGTGAAAGTCCCGGAAAATCATGCTGAGAAACAGCAAAAATTAGTTCATCACGTGAAGGTCAATCAGGAATTTCTGAATTGCATTGGACAGTATCACAACCAAAATCAGTGGCCTGATTTTGACACTATAATCCACCTCCACCATGGCACACAGAAAATCAGTGTTCATTATATAATTTTCCAGTACATGACCAGAGTAGTGACAAATTGACTTCCCATGATGACTATAAATAAAGGAAATGCAGTTTAAGACTCTAGTCTAGTGTAGTAACCTATAGATAGATTAGACATTAAAGTGAAAGGATCTGGGGCTTCCCCGGTGGCGCAGTGGTTGAGAGTCCGCCTGCCGATGCAGGGGACACGGGTTCGTGCCCCGGTCCGGGAAGATCCCACATGCGCGGAGCGGCTGGGCCCGTGAGCCATGGCCGCTGAGCCTGCGCGTCCGGAGCCTGTGCTCCGCAACGGGAGAGGCCACAACAGTGAGAGGCCTGCATACCGCAAAAAAAAAAAAAAAAAATACAAAAAGACCTCCAACCCAGACCTCTCTCCTGAACTTCAGATGTGCCTGTCTTAACTGCCTAACTAACGTCTCCCCTTGGAAGCCAGTAGACATCTCAAATCTAACATATCCCAAAGTGAAACATATGATCTCTACCACTGTCTATTCCCAACCTTCTCTCCCTGAAGTCTTCCCCATCTTAAATGGTGGCAAACATATCCTTCTAGATTCTCAAGCCCACATCTTTGGAACCATTCTTGAATCTTATATTCCCCTCACACTTCATATCCAATCCATCAGAAAATCCTATTTGTTCTACCTTCAAAATATACCCAGCGTTGCATTTTGCCTGTGAATTTCTGCCATTGTGTACGTGGCAGCTGTGATGTCTGCCTGGCGCTTCCTCCTGGCACTTTCTCGCCTTCAGCGTGAGTATTTTCAAAATAACAGAAAAAGAGAGAGAGCATGACGTGGGCATGAAACTCTAATTGCTTTTTAGAATGTCTTTGTTTTCAAGGAAGTTATGCTTAGAAACACAAACAACAGGAGGAAAAATTAGAAACAAAGATCTCATGTAATGGTTTAACATTATGTTCTGAACACGATCTATCACATTCAATGCCTAATGAAGGCTCATTGACACAAATACTACTATCTTATACTTACACAGAGGCTCACCATGTGCACAGTGTTGTTATATGCATCTCATTAAACCTATTTACTCTTTACAACAATCCTATCATTCAGAGGACCCTGAAGTCCTTGTGGGCAGAGACCGCTTTGCATCCCCAAAGGCTAACACGGGGCCTGGCAGGCACTGCTTGCCCAGGAGATGTTTGTTGAACAGGTTGACTGACGCAGGCTTATCCTCATTTTACTGATAACAAAAGTAAGACTCAATGATTTGGTCAATATCATCAAACTAATCATTGGGAGTAAGCTGTCTTCTAATTTCTAAGTCAGTGTTCTCCCAAATATTAGATCTAAAGCTTAAGATTTGTTTTCCTGTTTCTTATAATAGAACAAATTTTTATGGAAATTTTAATTGCTACCATTATCTTCTTCTACTATCTTTCAACTTAACCTAAGTATAATAAATACCAGTTTTCCATTATTTTCAGTCATAGATAAACCTAGGAAACATAGTAAAATAGGTGTAGGCTCCTTGGTGACTATAAGTGCCGTGGAATGCCCACTTAATTATTTCAGGAATATCCTGCTTGATTTCAGTTGGGCATATTGGTTACACTAAACCAATGATATTCTCCAAATCCATAAATACCTTGTATACAACTTTACACAGTTGGGGAGTGGAAGTTGGGATAGGAAGTTGACAATATTCAATTTAACTGTCTCTGAGTTTCTAAATGTTCCCCCTCCACCAGCCGATTTTTATCAAATTGTTCTCTGTAATGGTTATTCCTGAGTCATGCCATCACCAAACTCTCTTGACATCTCATTTCTTTTACATGCAAGCATCTAACTAAATATACTCAGATGCTGTCATTTGGGATATATTGTTTCATCTCCACTTACATGTGTACCTTATTAATAAATATATCATTTCCATATCCCCACCTCCTTCTGGAGTCATCCTTGAATGTTTTCCACATACAGTGTTCCCAACCATCGGGACTAGCTTTATCTATCATGTCCCTTTTGCTCCCCAAAGCCTCCCCCTTTCTTTCATACTCTAAATTATTCCCACACTTCTTCCTCATGAAGCCAAACTTCTCATCCATGGCAGCAAATAATCAAGTTGGAAACCTGCCCCCATGGCAACTTGTTTATAACAAAAATGGTCATCACTCACTTCTGGTACTGTTCTCCCTCCTTATCTACTGTTCTCTCTCCTTATCAGCAATACTCAGAAAATGTATCCAAGAATACTTAAGATATTGCTTTTTAGTTTTCTTTGAGGAATTCACACAGTACAGACTTTAGCAAACATAAGAGGTAAGAGTGATGGAAACTTCTGGACAAAATGGAGACCATTAGCAAGCCCCATTTCAGTGAACTGGGGCACACACCTAGTCTTCTTCACTGGCTTCCTTCTTCTTTCATGATGCTTTCCAATTTCGACCAATCTCAAGGCAGCTTGGGAACAATCAAGGAAAAGTTATGTCCTATGTGCTAACTAATCTGTGCAAGAGAGAAGCACACAAGACCTAAGAAAGAGTAATTTCCTAGAAGAAATTTATAATAGCTTAATTATCTTTAGATTACATTTTATACAACCTCACGTAGTTTCTTAATGGCTAGTAGAACCCATTTCTAACAAGCCCAGAAAATGTCCTTTGCCCTCTTTCTTACTCTGAACTGATTTTTTTAAAAAAGCTAATAAATTGAAAGCTTCTCATGTATCTTAATGAAGTAGGAGAAGAACTGGTGGTTCTAAGCTTGAGTCAAGTCCAAAATTTGCTCAATGACCTTGGGTAAATTGCTTTGCCCCTCTGAGCCTAAGTTTCCTCATCTCTAAATGAGAATAGTATTATCTTCTTCCTAAGACTGTTGGGAGGAATAAATGAGAGTATACATGAAAAATTTTCATAATCTATAAAGTGCCAAACACAAGGTAAGTGCTATCATCCAATTCCAGCCAAAGAGCAGAGCAGAACAACCTGTCGGATGAGGAGGGAGACTACAAAATGTGCACTTAGGAATTCCATTCCCGGAACCACAAAATTATCCTCGTTTCAAGTCACTGTGCTGATGTTTCACTTCTTAACGAACAGACATCTTCGAATACAACGTGTGGAGATTTACGGGGCTCTGGAAAATGATATTACTGCTGTAAGCATAAGAAATGCAAAGACTGATACCTAAGTGGACTCCTTATATTGCATTCGGTAGAGTTAATCAGAAAAGGGAGCAAAAGATTTGATGCAAAACTGTGTTTTTTTTCTCATAGACAATCAATAGCTCCCTCTATGTGAAAATAGACAACTAATTTTCCTAAGGTAATATAGATAGATTTTCCCCAACACACGTTGCAATCATTTCTAATGCACACTTCCCAGTTACTCTTTGTTTCCTTACTCCAATCCCTATGGGGAGGCCTCTGCATATCCCTTATCCTGCCTCCATCTCCTAGGACTCTCTTCTGCTTCATCATTTAAAATGCTATCTACATGCTGTCAACTCCCAAACAAGTATCTCCAGCCCATACCTCTCCTGATGGACAGATTTTAATATCCAACTGCCACTCATCACCTCCACTTAGATGTTAACATGACTCAAAATTAACATGCCCCAAACTGAACTCCCGATCTTTGCTCTCAATATTGCTGTACACATAGTTTTCCCCATCCTTGTTAATGACCATTCCATTCTCCCTTTGATTAGACCAAAAATCTTGTAGCTGCATTTCCACATCCATTCTGTCAAGAAATCTCATTGGCCCTACCTTTCAAAATACGTCCAGAATCTGACCAATTCTCACTGATCCCATGCTACCATTTTGGTCTGAGCCAACAGTATCTCTTGCCTAGGTTATTTCAACAGCCTTCTCACTGATCTTTGCTTTCATTCTTGTTATCCCCATCCTTACCCCCCAGCTCTGAATTTATTTTCAAATCAGCAACAGAGTGATTCTTTTAAAACCTACATCAATGCATCTTATGGCTCTGTTCAAAACCCTCCAAGACTAACGCATATTATTCAAGGAAAAGCCTTACATGAACTGGCTCCACTATTATCTCTCTGACCTCATCATCCTACAACTCTACTCTGGCTCACTCCGCCTCAGCCATGCTGGCTTTTTTTTTACCCATCCACGCACATGCCAAGAGCATTCCCTTCTAATGGTCTTTGAACTGTTTTGTCTATCTGCCTGGGGAATGCCCTTCCCTAAGTCCAAATATCTAACTCCTTCACATTACTCATTTTCTCAGTGAGGACCACACTGACCACGTTATTTAAAATTGCGCTCCCCTTTTTCTTTCTCTCTAAATACATAGCACTTATCACTTCAATGTGATATTTATTCTTTGTTTTCTGTCTCCCTCTATTAGAATATAAAGACCACAAGGGCATTAGCCTAGTTAGAGTGTCTGGCACTGAATGGATGTTTGCTGAGTGAATAATTTCAGTCTCTCAGTTATGCAGAATCTTGAAATTTGGGTTATGTGGTGTGTTATTTTTCTGTTGCTACTTTAACAAATCACCACAAACTTAGTGGCACAACACAAACTGATTCGCTTACAGTTCTGGAGGTCAGAAGTCTAAAATCAAGGTGTCAGCAGGGTGTGTTCTTTCTGGAGGCTTCAGGGAGAATGTTTCCTTGCCTTTTTTAGCCTTTAGGGGTTGTCTACTTTCCTTGGCTCACAGCCCCTTCCTCTCATTACTCCAAACTCTTGCTTCTCTTGTCACATCTACTACTTGCTTCAATCTCCTGCCTCCTCTTATGAAGACCCTTGTGATTACATCAGGCCAACTCAGATAAACCAGCACAATCTTCCCATCTCAAGGTCCTTCACTTATTCACATCTGTAAAGTCCCTTTTGCTATATAAACTAACATTCACAGGTCCTGAGGATTAGGACACAGACATCTTTGGGAGGCCATGATTCAGCCTACCTCATGCGGAAAACACTTTTGTGGGTGGAGTATGTGAAGCACAGCACAAGTAGGCAACAACTGAAGAGAAGAAACTACTGTATTTGCCAGTATGCCAATAGGAGATCGAGCTTTGTTCAGATAACTTGGGAGACAGACATACAACTTCTGTTAAATAGGCACATAATGGAGATGGAATAAAAACCAGTAGTATTGGGTCAGATAAGCTTTGAGCAAAGAGGTGAGTATGAGGCTGAGAACTTGGTCGGGGGTGAGACGTGGAAATTCTCTTAAGCCACATTAAGGATTTCAGACTGGATTCTAAGGAAAATTGGAGACCACTGAGGGGACTTACATAGGGAAGGGGCCTGATCAGATTTACAATTTTAAAACATAATGTGGGAAAAAAATGGGAGAGCAAGAGGATATGTGAAAAGACAAGTTGGGAAAATGATGCAGTAATCTAGGTGATAGTGGCTTGCTATTATATTGAGTCTTAGCTTCTTCTCTGCAAAATGAAGCTCATAATTGTTATCAACCTCACCTGGCTATTGCAATGAATCAATGAGAATACACATAAAGCATTGCAAAGAGCATATATGCTGTGCTGGTTACTGGCGTTGTAACTCTGAATCAGATTTTAGCTATCTGGTCCTAACACAAAATTACACTAATCTGCTTAAAAGGAAGTAAGGTTTCGATTACATCTAACACAAGGTATTTAAAAACCAATAAAACATTGACATAATCACTGGCCTCTGCACTGCCTGATTAGGTAAAGAAAACATGTCTGTAAGTACCTCCTGGTAAAGGAAGTAAGAGATGACCATGAGCTTGGAGAGAACTTGGATCCCAGATTTCAATAACAGTAAAACAAGGAGAAACAAAATCACCACTGGGAATTTTGGCTGCCAAAGACTAAATATTATGAAAATGAACAATGTTGAGGGTTCTCAGAAATGATTTCGTATCACCAAGCAATGAGTTATAATAGTATTGTGTACAGAAGCATACACTTGGGCAGGACAAGTAGATTCAAGTCCTGGCTTTGTCACTTACTAGGTTTACCATTAGGAAAGTCACTTAAACTCTCTGAGTCTCAGCTACTCTTTCTGAAAATCGAGATAATTATAGAAATACCTCACTTGTGAGCCTTAGTCAGAATTTAATGAGACAATGTTTACAAAGTGCTAACACAGTTCACGGCACAGATTAAGTACCCAAATGGTTGCTATTGTTATTATTAACGTTATTAATTGTTACAGCCTTTTTTCCTTATATGTTTATCAGTTCAATAACTTTCAAGGAATTGCAAATAGCATCTTAAAAGGTGAGGGAAGCAGGAAAGAGGCCAGCAAGGAAACAGTACAGGGAACGTTAGGTCAATACCAAGTAATCTTAATCAAGCAAGGATTGAAGTGTGTTTACAATGAGCTGGCTAAGAGCACGTAAGGGAAGAAGTAGGTAGGCACCAAGGGGAGAGAGAATGACAGTACCTATGTGCCAGGAGAAGCTCATTTCCCAGAGTGCTGGGCTCCCTATCGTCAGAAATCTGAAAGCACACTAGGAGGAGGAGGATAAATGAGAACACTGGCCGTGCTCTCTGGGCTGCAGCTGCCCTCTCTGCAAAATCATAGGCATATTAACCCTCTTTACATGAAAGGTGGTAAGAAGCTGTTTGCAACCTTCTCCAGAAGGCATTGTCAGTGTATGAAAAAGAACCCCTTAAAAATAACAAGACACGGGGCTTCCCTGGTGGCGCAGTGGTTGAGAGTCTGCCTGCCGATGCAGGGGACACGGGTTCGTGCCCCGGTCCGGGAAGATCCCACATGCCGCGGAGCGGCTGGGCCCGTGAGCCATGGCCGCAGGGCCTGCGCATCCGGAGCCTGTGCTCCGCGGCAGGGGAGGCCACAACAATGAGAGGCCTGCGTACCGCAAATAAATAAATAAATAACAAGACTGCTGTTGTCAACAATAAAGCTCTGAAGGCAATCTCAGATATTATCAAGCCTAAGAGGGCCCATGCTGCTGAGCTTTCCAATGGATTTGGACAGCCAAGGTTTGTAAGTTGCATATGGTCAAGAAAAAACCAAAGAAATAATATAATTTTCCGAAAGCCAAGGCGTAAGTCCAGGTCCAGGATAAGCAAATGAAGAGGTGTTTAAATGACTGAGCCTTTTCAGAAGGGAGGGAAGTAGGAGAGTCACGTGGCTGTCATTCTTCCCTTTGGATGCCCCATGAACTCAGGCTGAGTTCCTGTGGGAAAAAAGTACTTGGGTTTCATCTCAGCAAAGTACGCTAGAGCAGGCCCTTAGAATAGCTTTCACACAGTGAATTTAGCAATTTTCAGAACTAAGAAGTATTAGATGTCTCTGGCAGACTAGATGACTGATTACAGGTCATTCTCAAATAAAAAATATCTCAGTGGCTCTCTACTGCCTACCAATTACATACTCTTCTCCTGATTTTGGAAAACCTTCCCTTTCTCTGCTCAGTCCCCATCATGGGATAAGGAAACTCTGAATGTCCCAGATGCAATCCCACCTGGGTGTGGAGACTAACAAGAGAACGCTCAGTCTAAATTCTAAATTCCCAGGAAAACTGACTGTCCATCTCAAGTGTCCACCCTTGGTCCAATTAGACATGACAGGTCATACATTACAAACATGCCAGAAGTGTGTCCAGTCTGCCTTGCCCCTCTCTTCATTTTCTGTGCCCTAGACTCAGACACATTAATCAGTTTGCCATTTCTTCCACATCCTTCCTCTGGGTTTCCTTGTGATTTTCCTCAGGGTAGAATGTCCTTTTTCTAGAGATTACCGGTTAGAAAAAGAAATCAAACACAAATTCAAGGATTGGGTTTGGAGACTGTTCAGAATTCACACTGATTCACAGGTCTTAAACAAATTATATTTCACTATGGTAAGTTTAAAGGGTACGGGTCTTAGTTAAGGTTACAAGATGACATCAAGTTGGGGATATTCAGACTCTGGTCTGTGCTCATTCCTTACCAGGGAACATGTATGAATGTTGGCATATGTCACAGAAGCCTGGTACTGTGATATCTGGAGTCTCTTTCAACCTCAGCCAGTCACTTTGAAATCATAGCATCATTGCCTTAACAAGATCACCAATACTATTATTATTCTAACTCCAGTTCCAATGTGTAGGTTTTCCAATACCACTGTGCAATTCTCTGACACCAGCTGGGTGTCCTACAATTCAGTTTACTTCTGACACTGCCTACCTGGAGACAGCATCAGATCCCACAGTTAAGGGCTCAGTCCTACAACACTGCTCCCCACTCCTACTTCAGATGCCAACTGCAAGTTCAGGTTGTTACCTATGCTTTTGACCAACTGGCTATAAATTAGAGGTTCCTAAGACCCCCTCCTTGGGTTTGAGTAACTTGCTAGAGTGAAACCATGAAAGCAGTTTACTGACTAGATTACCTGCTTCTTACAAAGGATATTAAAGAGTACAAATCAACAGCCAGATGAAGAGATTCATAGGGTGAGGTCCTGAACAAAGGGGATTCTGTCCCCATGGAATTTGGGGCCTGTCACAGTGGCACAGGAAAGCCTTCCGGTTCACCGACCTGGAAGGTCTCCAAACCACCTCCTTCCGGGTTTTCACGGAGGATCCATTACATAGGTATGATTGATAAAATCACTGGCCATTGGTGATTGAACTGAATCCCTAGCCTCGCTCTCCACCCTGGAGGCTGGGGGTGGGACTGAAAGTTCCAAACCTCTAATTAGGATTGGTTCCCTTGGCTACCAGCACCCTCCCTTGCTGCTTTCCAATTCACCTCATTAATGTAACAAAAGACACCTTCATGGCTCTCATCATTAGGGAATTCAGGGTTTTCAGGAGCTCTGTGCCAGAAATGGGAATGAAGACCAAATGTATATTTCTTACCATAAATCACAACATCACAGCTATATTGTTGAGTTAATCCCAGTTGACATATCAACTAAGCTTCACGCATGTAGTCGCAGAAAGGCAAGTAGTCACGAGTGATCACTTATCTGCAGAGCTACAGGGCCTGCAGGTACAGAGCATGACAGGCTTTGCCTCGTCACTGACCCAACTCAGCGCCATCTCATGAGGAATCTTTCTTACCCTTCCAGGTAATGTAATATATCCCTCTCTGTCATCCCCAGAGCATTTGGTTTCATCTCCTGCATCAGGCTGTAAACGTTTTGCACACTGAGTGATATGTGCTTTGTGGTCAGTTTGAATCCTTGTACAGCCACTTAATTGACCTGGTGGAGAAGGTTCCTCACTGGTAAAATAGGCTATAAAAATATCACTTTTAGGTGTGGTGTGAAAATTAGATTGCACTGTATATAAAACATAATATATTGCCAGGTACAAAGTAACTACCCAATAAAAGCTAATAACATCACTATTATTTCTCGAAGAAACAGACTGTATCTTACATACTTGAGTACATTGCTTATATCTAAGAACAATAAATAAATTAAATAGAAAATGGCCACTCCAGGACAATGCCTCCAGCCACCAGGTCGAGTCCTGTCAAATGCCTAATGGGATGACATGGACATCTTCACCAACAACAACTTGAAACATGACAAAGATACCAGCATCTTTTACTTAATTATGCCCCTGCCATGGCTAAACTTGCCTGCCTTCTTTGAATCCTTTTAGAATTCTCCTATATTACATACGTGTAATCTCTAAGTGTTTGTTAGTCACGTAAAAATTAATAAACAAAACCTCAATTAAAATAGAGTAAGGCCACCAGAAGGGGGAGCTCTCACACCCAAGGACAATAGAAGGGCCCAACAGGAAGAAGAAAAGATTTCCTCTTGCTGGCAAGAGCTCAGCCAATGAGAAACTGTCACAACTCAGCCAATAAAAAGCCACTGTACTTCCAACCCTCAATTCCTCAATGGACTCTGTAACCCTCCCAACTTATTTCTCCCCTCTTTAATAGAGTTCTCCTTTCCATTTTCATTAGGAACTTGTATGGGGCTCACCATGATTGCAAACCCTGAATTACAATTCTTTGTTGACCCCGAATAAACCCATTTTTGCTGGAGAAATAACTGGCAGTCTTGGTTTTAGATCAACAATCATGAACATTCACTGGGCACCTACCACGTGTGAATTACTACATTAAACACTGCAGATACCAGATGAGAAAATACTCTGTTCTCAATGTGTAGACAATCTCATTCTTGGATGCATTATCTAATTTAACCCTTAGTTTGATGCTCACTTCATGTTCACAAATCCACAATTTATACAACTTTATGATTTATAATGATTTCACTTCTCAGTCTACACATTCACACTTGAGAATCATAATCTTTTCCAACTGACAGCATCCCACAGGCCATCACTGCGAGTCCTACTCTGGACTTGCTCTGGTTCCATTAAAATCACCATTGCCATCATCATAACTAATTTTCACAAAATGATGGGTACACTTCAAAGAGTTTGTTCCTATAACTTACCTCATTTACTGTATCCAGACTTCTCATACAGGTTAGTTTACTAAAGCTCCATAGGGTGCAGTCTGTTGTTTTTTAGCATCTCTTTTGATAAGCCTAAATGCTCAGTATGCTTTTTGGTCACAACAGGTCACTAGGTCTTTGTCTTCATGGAACAACCTACAAAAGGTCTACCAAGCTTCTACTATAGGTTCAGACCTAGAGTAGTAGTACATTTTAGTAATATATTTTATGTCTTAAATTTGAATTCAATGTTTCTCCCAAGTCCTTGGCTTTGTACTTACCATCCTTGAAAGTCATCTGCCACCTTTGCACCCATTCAGAAATTTGCAAGTCCTTCTTACAGTCTGAGGTCAGATGCCAAAGGATCCTTCTAGGCTGACTGTGTGTTGTCCTGGGACTGAAAGATTTGGGGTTTTTTTTTACTAACCATATATCTCTGGAATCTTAGTCACTGCATTTCTCTACCTAGATAAGTTAATTTTTCTTACTCTTTATTATTATCTTCATATGTAGTTTCCTAGCCAAATGACTGACAGTTCCATAAAAATTACACTTAGATATATCTCGTACTTACATATATTTGGTGTAAAAGTTTGAGAAACCCCTTTTACATCTCAAATACATATACAAGTTTACTTCTACCCAAATGCCTCTTCATCCTCACTTTGACAATATGTGCAACAAGAGCTTTAAATATTCTTACACTCTTTGATTCAGTAATAATTTTTCTGGCATATTTCTCAGAAATTGACAGAATGAATTACCATATCAGCTGAGTAACAAATCCATACACAAGTCAGATTATTTCAAATTGTTTGTTTTCAATAAATATAAAGAAGGACCTATTAGCTGGTGGATCGTTACAAATAATTTTGCTGATAGATCGCTATGATTTTTGGCATGTGATAAACTTTTAAAGGAGTTAAAAATCTGTCACTGCTATAACTAATTTTTTTAATTCCAATTTACATTTGTATGTAAACAAGTTTCTCAGTGCACATATATATATATATTTGAAAAACAGAAGATGCTAAATTTATTAGGAATAAGTAATATCTATTCATGGATAATTAAACAGAAAAAAACTAAAAATCCTTTTCTCATTAAGAACCCCATTTTCAATAAAACTTAAATTTTGTATTTATTAACTCGAAATCTGTGATATAGTTTTGTTGTTTGATCAACTTCAATATATATATACTTTTTTGTTGCAGAGAAATGGAATTAATCTGTACCACTGAATAGGTTACTTTAGGATAAATTTATAAGGAGAAAGTACAATGGAAATAGAAGTTCAAGGAAAAAAGAGAACAATTTAAAATATCTTACTATTAATGTAGAGCTGTCATGCTTTTTTTTTTTTTTTTTTTTTGCGGTATGTGGGCCTCTCACTGCTGTGGCCTCTTCTGTTGCAGAGCACAGGCTCCGGACGTGCAGGCTCAGCGGCCATGGCTCACGGGCCCAGCTGCTCCACGGCATGTGGGATCTTCCCGGACCAGAGATCGAACCCATGTCCCCTGCATTGGCAGGCGGATTCTTAACCACTGTGCCACCAGGGAAGTCCTCAAGGGTACTTTTGACAGAGCTGTTAATGTGGAACAAGCTTTAATATATCAGAGTTATCAGCCCCTTTAACAAGAGCTTCCAAACATGCTCACTTTAACATCATTTGATTTTAAACTTGGGAAAGAGTCTTAAATTTAAAACTCATCAAAATTAAATAAAAATAATCTCTCCCAAGGACTGGCAAAGTTCTTGGGGAATTTTCCACCTTTAGTACAGTTTTCTTCAAAAGTTATTCAATTACTTGAGCAATATTTTAGATAACAGGGACCAAGAAGCTTTTGAATTAACTAAGTATAGAAATACAGATAATATCAGATATTAGAAAATTATGTGTGAAAACTATTTTATGATCAAGTTTCCCCTCTGCAAAATATTAAAGGAGAAAAAAAAACTTTGATAAAATGTCTTCCTTTTTCCCTTCCCCTCAATAATCCCAACTAAACTCATAGCTTCCAAGTCCTATTTACATCTTGGCCTACTCCAGTAGGCTTCTGTTCCCATCACTTCAAAACTACCTGCCCTCTAGAAGGTCAACCTTGAACTTGTAAACTTTAGCTCCAATCTTTGTCTCTAATCAATCTTCATCTTCAATTATCTGACAGAGGTGACCATTTCCTCCTTGTTAGACCTGTTGTCTTCCCTGATGCCAATGATCTTCCTCTTCTGACACTACTACTATGGTTTGAACTGCTCCTTCCAAAGCATCTGTTCCTTTACGATCCTTTAGGTGGAAGGAGATATACCCCAAAGTTGTTCTTAGCCCTCTCTTGGCCCTACGCCCTCAGGACTGTACACCTCAATGGCTTGAACTATCACCTTGATGCACACATTTTCTAAATATACACCTTTTAAAGACATCTTACCTAAAAGATGTTTCATTTCCAACTGTTTAGGCTCTTCACGCACCTCAACATATCCTCATTTTCTCTCCCTTCTACACCCATAATACACACCTCTCTCTTGCCCCAATCCCTTCATCCCAAACCAGTACTTACCTTCTTCTAGGACTCAATGCAAAGCACCACCATTTCCTCCTAGGTGTCTTTTTTTCTTTTTTTTTTTAATTGGAGTACAGTTGCCTTACAATGTTGTGTTAGTTTGTCTGTACAGCAAAGTTAATCAGCTATATGTATATATCTATATCCCCTCCTTTTTGGATTTCCTTCCTGTTTAGGTCACCACAGAGCACTGAGTACAGTTCCCTGTGCTATACAGTAGGTTCTCATTAGTTATCTATTTTATATATAGTAGTGTATATATGTCAATCCCAATCTCCCAATTCATCCCATCCTCCCCTTCCCACCTTGGTGTCCATACATTTGTTCTCTACATCTGTGTCTCTATTTCTGCTTTGCAAATAGGTTCATCTGTATGTACCATTTTTCTAGATTCCACATACATGCGTTAACATACCATATTTGTTTCTCTCTGACTTACTTCACTCTGTATGACAGTCTCTAGATCCATCCACGTCTCAGCAAATGACCCAGTTTCGTTCCTTTTTATGGCTGAGTAATATTCCATTGTATATATGTACCACATCTTCTTTATCCATTCGCCTGTCGATGCACATTTAGGTTGCTTCCATGTCCTGGCTGTTGTAAATAGTGCTGCAATGAACACTGGGGTGCATGTACCTTTTGGAATTATGGTTTTCTCTGGGTATATGCCCAGGAGTGGGATTGTTGGGTCATATGGTAGTTCTATTTTTAGTTTTTTAAGGAACCTCCTTACTGTTCTCCATAGTGGCTGTATCAATTTACATTCCCACCAACAGTGTAAGAGGGTTCCCTTTTCTCCACACCCTCTCCAGCATTTATTGTTTGTAGATTTTTCGATGATGGCCATTCTGACTGGTGTGAGGTGATATGTCATTGTAGTTTTGGCTTGCTTTTCTCTACTAATTAGTAATTTCATGTGCCTCTTGGCCATCTGTATGTCTTCTTCAGAGAAATGTCTATTTAGGTCTTCTGCCCATTTTTTGATTGGGTTGTTTTTTTTGATATTGAGCTGCATGAGCTGTTTGTATACTTTGGAGGTTAATCCCTTGTCAGTTGCCTCATTTCCAAATATTTTTTTCCCATTCTGAGGGTTTTTTCCTCTTGTTTATGGTTTCCTTTGCTGTGTAAAAGCTTTTAAGTTTCATTAGGTCCCGCCTGTTTATTTTTTATTACTCTAGGAGGTGGGTCAAAAAAAGATCTTGCTGTGATTTACATCAAAGAGTGTTCTGCCTATGTTTTCCTCTAAGAGTTTCATAGTGTCCGGCCTTATATTTAGGTCTTTAATCCATTTTGAGTTTATATTTGTGTATTATGTATCCCATTTACCATTGCAACAAAAGAATAAAATACCTAGGAATAAACCTACCTAAGGAGGCAAAAGACCTGTACTCAGAAAACTTTAAGATACTGTTGAAAGAAATCAAAGATGACACAAACAGATGGAGAGATATACCATGTTCCTTGATTGGAAGAATCAATATTGTGAAAATGACTATACTACAGGTTCAATGTAATCCCTATCAAATTACCAATGGCATTTTTCACAGAATTAGGGCAAAAAAAATTTTACAATTTGTATGGAAACACAAAAGACCCCGAACAGCCAAAGCAATATTGAGAAAGAAAAACGGAGCTGGAGGAATCAGGCTTCCTGACTTCAGACTATACTCAAACTACAGTAATCAGGACAGTATGGTACTGGCACAAAAACAGAAATATAGATCAATGGAACAGGATAGAAAGCCCAGAGATAAACCCGGGCACCTATGGTCATCTAATCTATGACAAAGGAGGCAAGAATATACTGTGGAGAAAAGACAGCCTCTTCAATAAGTGGTGCTGGGAAAACTGGACAGCTACGTGTAAAAGAATGAAATTAGAATACTCCTAGGGGTCTTTAGGAAACCTATCTCCTCCCCATCCAGTGGAATCATCCAGTTCTCTTGACCCCAACTCTGCAACATCAATATAACCCATTCTCACCCATTTTCATTGCCATAGGCCTAATTCTGAATCTCATCCTTTCAGGCCTGGTCTAATCCTTGGTATCCTAACTGGGCTTCCAGCTTAAATACCATGACCTCCATTAACAATTACCCAATTAACGGTGCCCTTTCTCTATGCTCCCCAGTATATTTTATCTATAAATAAAATATAGAGTTAGTTGCATCCATTTCTGCCTCCCTCAGATCAGAGATTCATTTGCTGAGAATACCTTCCCTATCACCAGCCTGTATCAATGCTCCCCACAAATCTAAACGTAATCTCCTGTGAAAATGCATCATACCGTGTGATTGGTTTTCACATTACCACAATATAAACCACAGTGCAGCAAGAGCAAGCACTAAAATGCTTGGAAAGCAAAGGAAAGGAGAAGAAAGAGGAACAAATAGTTACATTTCTTTCTGAAACTTTAAAGTATTCCTTATCATAATAACATCTTCTAATGAACTCATAGTATGCTTTAAGGCATTATCTAGTAATGTCTAATCATTTCTTAATGATGAAGAATGTGCATTGCTTCCCTCGCCTTAACATGAAGACAAGAATGAGGATGAATGATGCATGTCCTTAGAATGTGTTTCAAGATTCTTGGACAGAAGTGACGCACAATCTCTCAATAGTTGATTAATTCTTCTTGTTCTCAGTAGAATTCTCGGTAGAATTGCTGAATGCAAACTGGGTGATACAAGCAACCAAAGCTAAGATGCCCCAAGATTCCTCCCACTGAAATGAGCATTTTAAAGGAACAAGTAATGATTAAATCACTCTTTTTTTTTTTTTTTTTAATTTGTGACAAGGCAACTGTCCGATGAAAGAGAGAAAATTGTAACTGACTGTTCGGAATTGGGCCACTCTCTGTGAGTCTCCTTATGAACTTGCCTTCCTGGGAAATTCCTTGTTCACTTTGGCCCTGGCTGGAGGGGGTAGTGACTTAAGGCAGAGATGACATGAAAGCCATAAGTTTCTAAAGGTTATAGGAGATGCAACAGGAGACAGAACTGAGCTGCCTTGGTGCAACAAGGGGTGAACATTAAAAGAGGAGTAAAGATGGAAGAGAGTGGGGCTGCTTTCTCTGAAGCTTATCTGAACTCCTTTGGTTGAGAAATCAAGACTGGAAATCTCAAGATGAAAAGCTTGCTTGTGACAAAGCCAGTGCACATTGGCTTTAGTCGGAAAGATCATGGAAGAAGCTTTTTTGCAGCCAATCTGCTTCTCTTATACAGTATGCAGCTACGTGCAGAAACAGCCCATGGAAACTTTCAAAGACATCTTAAGGAGTTTAAGAAATGATTACATGGAGGGAGGGGGTACTAGTGTTTCATATGAAACCCTTTCTAGCAGAGCCAAGTTACCCCATGCAATACTTTAGGCCAGAAGTGGAAAAAACAAAACAAAACAAACCAGCTAGATGCCAAAGCCAGATTCTAAGATGTGAGGCCAACTGGAATGGAAGGAAAATTCTCATTGCTATATTTATTAAATATGAAATTTGAGAAATCACAGACCCAGAAAAGCCAAAAAAATGTAGCAGGACCTCTGTCTGCGGGAGCAGTGAACACCAACTGAAGATGCCCAGGACAGTCGCAGGAGTGAACAAGGTATCAAGTATGGAAAATAAACCAGTTAAGGGTCGGTTTTCTTCCCGGGCATCTAGGTCTCAGATGCAGGGAGAGAACTCTGTCCCTTATGCCAGTTCATTTACCTTAAATGAAACAAATCATATTTAAAATGGAGCTGAACTCACTTCAAGTAGAGAAAAGATGCTCTGGAATTATTTCTCTGCCCTTTACAGTGCCCTATATACCCTGAGGAAGAGTTACCGCCAGGGATTTCCAGGTGGAAAACTTTTATGACATTGAAACCAATAACCCCAAATAAGACTGACAGCTGATCATACTGATCATAATACCACTAATAAAAATACAAGTTTTATTGAATACTATCAGGCAAAAATACACTGCTGAGCCCTTTTATATGGACTGACTCATTCTAGTAAGCTTCTAAGTAGTAAACATTCCTTTTATTCTCATTATACAAAGTAGAAAATGAGGCATAAGGAAGGAGCTTGTCTTACTTAGGTCACATTCGTTAACCCAGGTAGGCTGGCTCCAGTATCTATGTCATCTCTTCAAACGGTATTTAACTGCCTAAATTCCCCAAACCATTTAGCCCAGCATTCGAGGCCCTCTCTATACCACCTCTTACTACTTCTGCTTGCTAGTATCTCATTTATTTGTTTCTATGTAGCAGACTCCTTGTAAGAGCTGTCCATACTCACAGGCTTTGATTCTTCTGCAGCTGCTCTCTCAACGCCACTTTAATCAGTCTTTCATCCCTATCACTTTACCTAAACTGCACAGCAAGGTCAACAATGACCTTCACATAGGTAAGTCCAGGAGTCTCTTCCCAGCTTTTATTGTATCGGAGCCATAAGTAGCCTCTGACATCACCATCACCCCCCTTTCCTCAACAGTTTTTCTTCACTTGGCTGCTGGCACATCTCAATCTCTTGGTTATCTCAACGGTCTCTTTTCAATCTTTTTCCTGGTTCCTTCTTTTTCTCACCTCTAATGTTGGGTAGCTCCAAAGCTCCACTCCTGGTTATTTTTTCTACTATATGCACACTCATTCCCTTGGTGATCTCACGCAAGCTCATGGTTCAAGTCCATTTACAAGCCGGTAACTCCAGCCCAGACCTCTCTCCTGAGTTTCTGCGCAGATAACTGCCTACTTGACATTGCTGCTTGAACGTCCAATAGGCACCTCAAATTCAATACATCCATGATGAACTCCTGAATCCTTCTTCCCTCAGAACACCTGATTTACCCTCTTCTTCCCTATTTCTGTAGTTGGAAACTCCATCCTTCCAACTGCTCGCGTCAAAAATCTTGTGGTTATTCTCAATTGAAAATGCATCCTCCTTCTCTCTCCTACTAGAAACCCGGCAGGTTCTACCTTCAGAAATATATGCAGAGGGCTTCCCTGGTGGCGCAGTGGTTGAGAGTCCGCCTGCCGATGCAGGGGACACGGGTTCGTGCCCTGGTCCGGGAGGATCCCACATGCCGCAGAGCGGCTGGGCCCGTGAGCCATGGCTGCTGAGCCTGTGCGTCCGGAGCCTGTGCTCCGCAACGGGAGAGGCCACAACAGTGAGAGGCCCGCATACCGCAAAAAAAAAAAAAAAAAAAAAAAAAAAAAAAAAAATATATATATATATATATGCAGAATCTGATCACTTCTCATCACTGCACAGCTACTGCCCTCACCAACAGTGCCCTGTTTCACTCTCAAAAATGTTTTAATTTGAATAAATTATGGTCGCCCTGATACAAGGCCTCCATGGTCTCACGCCCACGCTCACCCCGGTGTTCCCTCTCTGACCTCATCCATTACTTTCGCAGGCTCTCCGGCCATGATGGCATCCTTGCTAATCTTTGGTGAGCTAGGCACACTTCTGCCTTTGGGTCCTTGTTCTGGTTATACCCTGTCTGGAATGCTTTCTTCCAGATATCCATGTGGCACGTTCCTTACTTCCTTCAAGTTTTTGCTCAGTTTTTAGATGTTCAGTGAGACCCCCTGTTTACTACTGGAATGAGCCTATCCCTCCATTATTTGTCACATTCCCTGCTCATCCTTTTTCTGTCTCCACTGTATTTCCATCCTTTCAACATACCATGTAATTTTATTTACAGTCATCCCTTTGTATCAGCGGGGGATTGGTTCCAGGACCCTGGCAGATACCAAAACCCATGGATGCTCAAGTGCCTTATATAAAATGGTGCAGTATTTGCATATAACCTATGCACATCCTCCCACATACTTTGAATCATCTCCAGATTACTTAAAATGCCTACTACAATAAAAATGCTGTGTAAATAGTTGCCAGAGAGTGCAAATTTATTTTGCTTTTTGGAACTTCTGGATTCTTTTTTTATCCAAATACATATTCATTTAATACTGAAAGATTTATAGTAGATATTTTTGTTACACAATTATGTTACACATTATGATACATTTGCAACACTAACATATATGGAGACTGTTAAATCGTTTACTATTTCTTTTGCAAAAAGATAATTTCTTGAGGTTTTCCTACCTGTAATAACTGAATCTGTTCTCATTTGGATCAAATCTTCATCCTGTAGCTCTGCGTCACAGTCCACTGCTAAATGCGTCTACACTTGCCCATTAACCTTGCTTGGAGTACTTTATGTATGGAATATCTGAGCCTTTACTACTAAACTGTTTTATTACTAAGCCAGGACACGCCCTCTGCCTTACTGAGTAATTTCCCTCTGCAGCTGCAGTCCTCAGATGCTGAATAAAAGGCAGATTTCTCGTAGTTGCCTCCCTGCCTTCTCCTGACTCAAACGTCTAGAGGATTCATGAAAACATCCAAATATTTTTGATCCTTGAAACCTCTGGATATGGAGGGCTGACTGTACTTATTAATTCATTTTATTTAATTATTTGTCTCCCTCCACTGGAACGTAAGAGCAGAGCTCTTTTCCTCACTGATGTACCTCAAGGGTAGAGCCTGTCTGGAACATACATGTAGGTACCCAATAAATATTTGTTGAATGAAGAAACAAGCACATATACACTAAAGACAGAGGTTATTATGTCCTCTTAGACATCTCTCTTTTTAATTTCCTGGTTCACTGTCTTCCTCTTATCATGATCCTTCTGCTTGAAATAGACATTGCCAAAACATTTAATTGTGTGGGACTTCCCTTGTGGTGCAGTGGTTAAGAATCTGCCTGCCAATGCAGGGGACACGGGTTTGAGCCCTGGTCCGGGAAGATCCCACATGCCTCAGAGCAACTAGGCCCGTGCACCACAACTACTGAGCCTGCGCTCTAGAGCCCGCAAGCCACAACTACTGAGCCCACACTCCACAACTACTGAAGCCCGTGCGCCTAGAGCCGGTGATCCGTAACAAGAGAAGCCACTGCAATGAGAAGCCCGTGCAACGAAGAGTAACCTCCGCTCACTGCAACTAGAGAAAGCCCGTGCAGCAACGAAGACCCAATGTAGCCAAAAGTTAATTAATTAATTTTAAAAAAACGTTTAATTGTGACTCAGATAACCCTCCTCCCACCCTCCCTCTCCACTCAACAAGTTAAGGATAAAAGCAGACTAACAGACTGAACATAGAAACCTTGGAATTATTATTTACAATTTTCACAATCAGTGATCTGAGAGAGATCCATGCTGTTCTTACCTAATTGTCTTGCAGATGCCTGGCACTGAGTCTTAACCGCATACTCTGAACTCAGGTTCTCTTTCAAAACTTCCAAGTTTAGCTGCGAAGGAATTCCTGACCAATAGTGCCACCTACTGATCAATAGGTGAGAAATCAGGACAGTGAGGAAGAAAGTACAAACCAGTCTAATCTGAAAAAGTAGGAAAAGATAGTAATGAAAAATCCCATAAAGTCAGTAAAATAAACTGCTTTTCCCAAAGAGTGCTAGCAAGGAGTTTACACTGAATTCTATAGCAGCAGTAAGCAAATATTGTGCAATTGTAAAGACTCATAATAACCCCCTCCAGAAAAGAGGAAGCACTTCCAAAACATTAACAGGGCAACCAGTTTTCTATAAATACCAGCTCTCTGTTTTGCACCAGCAACTTAAGAATTAGGATATTTGAGAGGCAAAGCAAATATATTTGTTGTTTTTATTTTCCCTCACATACAAACGAATAAAAACTAATCTACCCAGAGATTTAAAATTCACTAGAAAAAAAATTACAGAAAAGGCATTTGGGACAATGCAAGGGCATTTATATTTAAGACTATACACTATAAAGTTTCTCCTCTTTTATAAGTGTAGACAGACATTTTTCTTGGTTATTTAAATGCAGTACTTACTGTTCAATGTCAATGAACGCAGGTCATGAGTTCTAAGAAGGACTCAAATAAAGTGGCATTTTCATGTTTATTTACCAAGATCTGCTACTTTTTCATTATCAAAAGCCTCTTGTGTCTCCCCACTCCCTGCTGTGAGTAGTAAATGTGGTGACAATTAGTTGACACATGCTTTACGCAGCCATTTATCTAAATCATATTCACCCCTGTCTCTTATTTAAGTTGGGCACCCCTAAAATGCATTAAGCACTTGATTTTGCTTTATATTGTTAACTGTCTTCATTAAATGAAAATATTAATAAAACATTTTACTGAGAAATTAATATATACTGTCAAAATCAGAAATAGAATACAGTGTGTTTTGAAAAATCCTAAAGAATAGAAATTTGCATAAGGAAAAAAAAAGAAAGGAAACAAGTTTAAATCTCCCACTTGTCTTCCCACTTTAAAAATTACACAGGAACAATAAATAGGAACAGTAAAAGCAGAAATGACTTTTAACAAAAACAAAAATGGTCCATTATTATACTCATGAACGGATAGGGTTAAAAGTAATAATTCCAAGAGAAGATAATTTAGAAAAATGCATTTAATTATAAAAATTTTTTAAATAAAAAAGCAATGGCACAAATCACCACAAAGATACTTAAGTGATCATATCCACAGGCTGCTCTTATAATTAAAATTTGCGACTGTTCTCATTAGCAGCATTTTTCCCTCCTAATTAGAGTGACATCAAGAGCTTCTGAGAATGTGCAATTTTTCCTAAAGTCCTAATAAAAGTATCATAAACACAGTTGTGCAATATTTATTTACATCACCTTTTATTTACTACACTCGAAACTCAAAAAATATTGAACATTTCTCTGTCACTTCATTCCTCTTATTTACATACAGAGGCTCATCTCTTTTCACAATATGGTTTGTGCATTAAAATCCCTGGGAATAGTCCTTTCCACCGCATTGTAATAAATTTGCTCTGATTATTTAAAATAAGGACACAAACAAAAGCTTGTTCATATGACTGTGTCATACCCAGAAGAATAACTCTTACCGTTGACTTATTTATGAGTTAAAAAAAAAAAAAATTCCTCTTTCAGCAGAATACATTCTCAACAATTACTGGATCATACAATCATGCACATTTGTACTGTTAATATGACAACAGGTAAAGCCAGCTGTGACTTTTTAAGTTTCATTGAGAAGACTACAGCATACGTGAAGTGATCTGGCTTTCACTCTCTTGTTATCCATAATCCAGTTATTCCACGTGGATTTTTTTATTTATTTTGAGTATGTAAGTCTTAAATGGTGCAGTAATAATTGGCAGTTTCTGACAGTTCTATTTTCTTGATAGTGGATACAGTTCTGTGCACATGTCAGATAAACTGAAAAAAAAATGCAAATCACCTCATGTGATACAGCAGGAAGAAGTGGGATGCTACTGTTTGAACAAATGATTCAAAGAGATAAATATTAACGTTCAATAGAGACAGGAATACTGTTGAATTCAGTCTGATTTAAGAGGCACTGCCCTTACAACTTGCCATACCTGGTATTTGTTACCTTTTTGGTTGAAAAGTAAACCCATTTGGGGGAAGGCAGATGTCAGGAGGAGAGAAAGGTGAAAAAGCATATATTACTGTATGTATTATTTTAGGAGAAAAAAAGAGAGGGAAGAGAGCATATTTTCACATTTAAAGAAAATGATGTCACTTCTGGACACATTCCACAGAGTGTATGAAAATAGCCTCCAAGCTAAATAAGCCCCTTTCTTCTCACTCCAGAGATGTTTTCTAATAATAATATGAATAAAAATAATTAACATAATCTGGCAGCAGCACAAATCTATAACTTTTTAAAGCTTGAGTGTGTCACTATTCAAGAGTCAGGTACATTTGAATAATAAAAGTGTCCCACTGTTTCTTTTATTTACACTCTTGACCCAGCAAATATGACTAAGGGAGTCCTTGCGGTTATTTGCAGCGTTAAGACTTCTATGATGGCTTTGACTTTATAACCCATTCAGCATTGGGGTTGAGCTGATATAAATCCTTCATGTAAGTGTCGTCATCGAGGCAGCGTTCCCCTAGTAAAGAGATGTTGCATCAGTTTAATACAGTGGGGAGATAGGGATGCAATTTTAACTTTAAGCCTAGTGGTTTAACTCAAGTCTTACGCTTCGAAATAGTTCTCATTTTTTCCTGTCTCCCATAATATTATAAGGCTTGGCCAAATATTGGAAAAGTCGATTGAGTAGTTCTCTAAATGTGCAGGTTTCAAATTAATTTAGGAAGTTGAAAATTCTGTGATGGGCTTTTAAATGGTTCCTTAAAAGCTTATTCACCTTTATTAAGAGTGGCAACAGTTTTGAATTGACCTAAGTAAGAAACCATGCTTAATTCCCAATATCTAATAGCAAAATGCAAAATCAAATATACTAATACTTAATCTTTTTTTTCCTAATAATCTTGATTAATACAGGTAACAATACAGAGTTCTAGTGGAGTTGTGGTTTATTTAAATTTTTAGGAGTCTTCACACTCTTGCATTCAACTTTCAATATTTACTAAAATTTTTAAGTCCTAGAAAAAAATTCTAAAAACTTATCTTAAAATATTTTCAATTATTCTTTTGAATTAAACACCATTTCATTTATTTGTTGACAATTTCACTCTTACCTTTTTAAAGGTCAAAATAAGAGAAAACGTTTATGTTGAATTTTAATAAGAAGATGAGTACAACCCATTGATAATTACATGTGCGAAAATAAAATATGAGACATGGTCAAAACGAATCCATTTATCTTATTTCTATTTCATAAGCTAACAATATGTTTATGTATGCATATGTATATAATTTAGTAGGCAATCAACAATGGCAAAAATAACTTCTGCTTTCACTAAATATATCTAGTACTGTACCACAATAAAAGTGTCATCTTGGTCTTAAATGAGCTCAATTACTTCCTTTATTAAGATGTGCCATCAGTGTATAAAAAAGAAAAAAGTTTTGAAAAACTGCATTAACCATTTTAGGAGTTATTCCTGTTTTAGAGAACCTGCCTTTGGCTCAGGTTCCACATAGATGGGCATTTGTACAAAGAAGCTCTAAGGAGCCAGAACAGAAAGGTGAGACCACTAAAAAGAAATCCACAATATTCATTAACTATCTACAGCTTGCTATATTTTACCTCTAATTTCTTTTTCTCTCCCAAAGACATAAATAATAACCACTGGCAATGTCAAATCAGCATATGGAATGCAAGATTTAAAAAATGTGCTTACCGGGACTTCCCTGGTGGTGCAGTGGTTAAGAATCCACCTGCCAGTGCAGGGGACACAGGTTCAGTCCCTGGTCCGGGAAGATCCCACACGCCACGGAGCAACTAAGCCCGTGCACCACAGCTACTGAAGCCCGTGAGCTTTAGGGCCTGCGTGCGGCAACTACTGAGCCCACATGCTGCAACTACCGAAGCCCAGGCACCTAGAGCGCATGCTCCACAACAAGAGAAGCCACTGCAATGAGAAGCCGGCGCACCGCAACGAAAAGTAGCCCCCGCTCGCCGCAACTAGAGAAAGCCCGCGCACAGCAACGAAGACCCAATGCAGCCAAAAATAATAAAATAATAAATAAATAAATAAATAAATAGCAACAACAAAAAAGCGCTTACCAATATTTCCTCCAATTTCATACAAAAAAACTTCCCCATTCTTGAGAGTCTGGGCAACCCCACTACTAGGGATAAAACAAACTGATTAGTTGCATCATCAGACAGCTTGCAAGTAAATCACTTTAATGTCCTTGGGGAATTCTAGCCTGTATGGAAAATTCATAACTTAGACATACTGTAATTATCTACACGTTTGTATTTTCCCATCTGTTAAATGCGCTGAATAGGTAATAAAAATGTCACGCCTGTAAATTAAAATAAACAAATGGAACTGTACATCTGAAGGTGAAATAATAAATCAGTATCTAAATTTGTAAAGTTAAAAAGAAAAGTAACAACATTTTAGCTGCCAATAAAATTATTAATATGGTCATCTATTTTGCATAGGGACCAAAAAGGTCCTCATAAAACTCTAAGAAGTAACGTTTCCACCTTAATTTTCACATTATATTTATTCAATAGGTATTTATCACGGGTTTGCTGTGCTGACCACTCTAATAGTCTGCAAGATGAATATAAAGACTAGGACATGGTTCATAAACCTCCCTGTGCTGACCGTCCAAATACGGGAGGTACATACACTCAAAACAGAAGCAAATACTCATTATGAAGACTTTACAAGTAGGACGCACGTACAGGTTTATACTCTTCAAAGAATCAACTCTCCAGAGCATTAGGTTCAAACAATAAAAATGGGTAAAATTCAGTGGTTTACAAAAATCTCTATATCTGGGAAACCTGCTAAAAATCAGATCCAGGGCTCTAGAAACTCTGATTTAATTTGTCTACATGAAGCCCAAGAATGTGGTTTTTAAATGCTCTCTAGTGGGACTCTGATGCTCCGAAAGATTTGTGAACCACTGACAGAAGACCCTTAGGACACACTCCCTGGAACTGAGAAGAGAAAACCAGGTCTGACTTTTATCCAAACCATTAGAAAAAAAGAGTACATAGAGGCTTTCCTAACCAACCATTTAATGGCTCATCTGGTTATCCAGCTCCATCTACTCTGCTGTCCGTGACACACTGACTGCTCAGGGCTCTGGGAGTCCTCATGCTTAAGATCTGCCCTGCTAAGCTGTATCCTGACCAAGAGACGATTCACTTCGTTTTCAAACTGGCGTATGCTTCTTTTTGAAATTAAATAATGTAATAATTCTATTTTCATTTTAAATATAGTACATAACCCAATAAACTATGAGTATAAAAAGAGTCATTATTTCATGAAAACCAAGTGGAATGTTTTGGCAGACTAAAAAAAAATTCTAGTCAGATATTGTTCTCAGATTTTGCTTCTTGAGTATCTATGTTCTTATGCCACTTTAAAGAAACCTGAACTGGATTTCCTGGTACACATGAGCTTTCACTTAATACTAATCAACAAATCCATACAGAAAAGACAACAGTCGTTATCAAAGACTGGTGAAGACACTGGGCACTTATTTTATGTCATTCATGTGTTCTTGGCTTCAGTAGAGGAAGAAGGGGAAGAAAAGGATGGAGGGAAGTAGGGTTTCCCACTGTCACTATACAAGCGGAATGCAAATGGGAGGAGGGGAAAGTGGTGAAAGAAGATACATATGAACACTTACTGAGAATTTCACTTATTAGATGGCCCAGACAGATAATGCTATGTGCTTCACGGTCATTTTCCCAGTTAATTATCACAAGGCTATAATGTAGGCCCACTTTTACAATGAGGAATCTGAGACTTATAGAGATTATAAAAACTAGCCTAAGATGATTCAGGAAAAGCTGGTATTCGGATCCAGATCATCTGCTTCCGGCATCCCCAAGCATAAGGGAAAGGGCTGAGGACTGGGGCGGGGGGGGGGGGGGGGCAAATGGACCAAGATGCTTACCAGACTTCCCTCTGGGTGAAGCAGGATGGCAAGAAGGGGGGAGGTAGAAGAAGGGATTCCACTTAAGGGGGTAGCAAAGCACCACAAGCAGAAAATCCAAATATGCAAATGGCAACTGTCACAAAACTGGTGCTTTCTTATAAGAGTATGCCTACTATTATCCTACCCTACCCTAAATATTGAAGTCAGAGTGGAATATATCATACAACTTCAGAGTCACACCTTGTATCATCTACAAGTAGAGGAACACAAGTACAGATTAAATTGAGCACTTGGGTCCTGCAAGTAAATGCTGTGTAAATTAAACCATGTCTAGCCTGGAAGAGCTGCTTATGTCTGAAGTCTGGCCAGATCTTCAAGTACACCCTTTGTGGACTGACTCCCTTGAAGTGGAGAGAACTTTTAGGGAGCAAAGACATCCAAGACATTCCAACTGCTCCCAGAACTTAATCCCCCAAAATTCCAACTGGCCCAGGACTTCAATCCCCCCAAAGTCCATCTAGTCCCAGACTCTGCACCAATGGCCTCCAGATTCATGAGAGCCTCTAGGCGCTCGAGCCAGTATGGAGAGGGGTTAAAGGACCTCCTTGGGGGACAGAAACCACAGATTTAGAACTCAGCTCTACTCCACCACCTATGTAACGCATGACCTTGCAAAGTCTTGGTTTTCTTATCAGTATAACAGAAGTAAGATAATACTTCCTTCAGAGCATGGTTGAAAGGGAAGTTTATGCTGGCTTACTGAAAGCCCAGAATTAGCACTAAGACACTCTTTTATTTCATCACCATCTGTTAACTGCACGGGCTCATCTCTTCTCCCAATTTACAAACCCTGAGGGAAGACAGTTTAAAGTATTTTTTATAACCCTTCCAACATCTAGCAGAGAGCCGTAGACAGAGCAGACACATATTAAATACATGTGGTTCTGTATTAAAATTGGAGAAGTTCTGGCAGAAAAAGTTGAATGTTAGACTGAGGAGATGAAATTCTATGGGAGACAGAGTAGACAAAGCTAAGAGGCCAACGTCCCTGATGTCCCTGTCTTTAAAAGAAAAAAAAAAATTAGATTCGTTTATTTCAATGAGTGGAAATGAGCGGGGGAAGCATTAAAATATAATTTTAGCTAAAAATAAGAATTTGAACACTGAAATGCCTGTACCCTGTTCGAACCCCTAAAATTCAAGAAAAGATATCGCAAAATGTCTCTGCAAGTGTACATGGGAGGGATGCCAATGACCTTCAGAGGACTACTCCTGCCCCACCAGCTGCACACAGAGGGGAAAGCTTGGTCGTTCCTACTGAGGATAGAATGCTTTGTCCTACTGACTTCAGAGCTCCAGGGACCGGCTGTCCCCTCTCAAGTCTTTATACCTTCTGTTTTAAAATTTAAGCATTTCTTTGTATTCATTATATCTCCTAGAAGAAGTTGTACCTTTTGTTTTTTTTAATCCCACTGTATCCTAATTAGTGATTTTCCTAACAGCCTACACACAGTAATTAACCTCCAATCACCATATTCTGGAGAGACTATTGAGTGGCGTCATGGACCAAGCCCACAGCGGGCACAGTGAAGGAGTGCGCAGACCTCCTGTTCGAAACAGGCTCCACTTGAACGCAAACTACACCCAATGAACTCAACTCATTCCAACAGTCTAATTGTTAAGTCTGCTTTTGTTTTCTGCCAGGAAGACAACATTAATAAGCCCTCACACCAGCCATAGTTTAAATAAAAAAAAAAAAAAAAAAGAGAGGGGACGGAAAGAGAGAGCAAGTGAATTATACCATGGAATAATTAAAACGAAACAGGCCTCTACCTTTCTTGGCTGAGAAACCTGGCAAGTACATCACTGGCTCTGAGTTCTTCAGTTAGCTGTATTGCCATGGAAACTTTCGAAAGATGGGGAGCTTGCACTCGAATCACTCCCTGAGGAACGTCAGCCTGCAAAGCAATAATGACACTGGAACAAAGCTGGCAGCAGCTGGAACATGTAACTCTGTACAATGCATTATACGGTAAGTGTGCTTAACTACTACGCATTTTACTTCACTACATAAAAACCTTAACTACTATGTAATGTAATTTGCTAAATTACATCAAACCTCAAATATCCTCTTAATGGTGATAGGAGAACTTCATAATGCCTGTGCAGTAATGCTTAATTATTCTTAAAGATGTAAAGAATGACAGCAATAACCATTACTGCCATATTAAGTGCTGATTTCTGAGTGTTATCTACTAGAGGGTGCTTCTTCATGTAGCAATTTATGAAATTGAATCAGAAAGAAGTTACTTTGCATGCTATTGCAATGTAAGCATTTTAAAAAACATTTCTGCGCATTCACAAAATTTCACAAAAATTTTTGTCCCTGAGATTATCAAAATAAATGAAACATACTTTTCTAATACATTTGTATTGTGTCTGCTCCTCACATGGCTGACGAGCATACACTGTGACCGCATACCTTGAACTTGAGATGACCCATTCTAAATCCTTTGCCCACAGACGTTAAGAACATTTTATGTATTTGGAAGGTTATCAGAGAAAGATTTTGAGGATTGTAATATCAAAATATCAACGATGGCATTCAAAATATTAGGCTTAATTAAGTCCGAACGGCTCTGCTAAAATAAATACTAATTTATTATTTATAACCATATGTTCTTGAACAGATCTTAGACCAAACAGCACGCACAAATTATGTTTAAACATAATGCTTTAAACACTACAAACACCCTGTTTAATTCAACCAAAATTTACTAAACATCTACTGAGTACCAGGCATTGTGCTAAGTCTACTTACCTAGTAAATAAATAAGACACAAGTCTTTCCTGCACAATATTATTTTTGTGCTCATAATATCATTTTTAAATGTATATGGTCTTGTATTTTTTTTAAACAAAGTATAAATATATCACAGATGGAATTAACGTGATTCTTTGCAACGTTTAACAAAAATAAGATGATTTTTAGATCAGGCTGCATAAAAACGCAGGTGCCCCCAAAAGATATGACTGCTTCTCAGTAACATCTGAGATGTAGTGCAGGAATAACAAAGAAAAGCAATACTGCATAGGACCATCAAGGGACAAAAGGGGCTTCCCTGGTGGCGCAGTGGTTGAGAATCCGCCTGCCGATGCAGGGGACACGGGTTCGTGCCCCGGTCCGGGAAGATCCCACATGCCGCAGAGCGGCTGGGCCGGCGAGCCATGGCCGCTGAGCCTGCGTGCCCGGAACAACAATGGCTTCGTTCCCTGAAGGCTACAAACACACGCTCAACCTGTAGAGACAGGCTGTGCCCTCACCTGACCACTCGGTGAAGCCCCAAAGGGTGCATTCTCTCCAAGCCAGTCAAAGACAAAGCATGTGGTACTGCCCGCTCACCATTCTGCTAGACTAGATGAGGGACTGCATTCCTAGCAGCCTTGTATGACTCCTCTCCCTGGGGATACTGAGCGCAAGCCCTAAAGGACGTCCTGATCCCAACCTGTGCCCAGACCCCTCAATTCCTGCTCTCTCTCCCATCCAGCCTGGCCCCCTGGCCTGGTTTGTTGACTTCCCGTTTCTGGGGCTTGTAGTTTGGCCTGATACCTTACCTAGTCTCTGACCTCCACCTCACCTCTAGTTTACAGGTCTAATTTGCCTTTTCCCTTGATTCTAAGACAGATTTTATTTTCATCTGTAGCATTTTGGAAAATGAGCTGCTTCTTACAATGGATGGGGCATTTCACGTGGTAGTGTTGTTACCTTTTTCCAAAGCAGTTATTCAATCAATGAAGTATCTTATAACTCAGGGATTACGCTACATGCACTTCTCCCTTGGGGTTCATCTCTAGCTTATATCCTGCTGTGGCCATTCTGCCTGCTGTCCTGGCCTCAACTGTTTCCTCATAGGAGGTGAAAAACAATAAGCTGGGCCTGACAACTTGAACGGTGGAGCGAAAATTGTAATAGCAACAGTTGAAGCACTGAGTCTGTATTGATAAAATCCAATCCACCTTGCCTACGCAGGGAAACAAGTACCAGTATTTTGGATTCTGTTAGTCTATTGTTATAACTATACTATAGGAGGGTCCTAAACAGCAGGTTGGGGTTTGCAGATCGACATCTACTTTATGCTGATTTAAACGTTAGGAAATTCTGCTCAAGTCATAGTGCCAAATATCCTTACATAGAGGCTTTCTTTGGTGAAAGTAATAGCAGCAAAAACTGTTTCCATAATTACATCTTATACAACCCTAGAATATCAAAAACGGCAGGCAAACGTATGCTGACATTTAAAGTGAAGTAAGTTGATATGATTAAGTTTTTATATATAGAAGGTCTACAATAAATGAGTTATACAAGCAAAATGATCCAGAAAAATAATATGTTGCTGTAAAGAGTTCAGGAATATAACAACCTTCCTCTGCTCCCTGCCTCCCCCACTATTCCTTGTGGCATATTCCATTCTTTGGATAAAAAAAGGACAGTCAAAGTTCACTACAAACACCAGGCTTTCCTATATTGACGTACGTTCTCCTCCCCTTCTGAAATATCCCCTGCTACCTATCCATTTTTCAAGCCCAGCTCACACACCTCAAACCGCATGAAACACTCCGTGGAGGGTTTCTGACTCCATAGAATCAAGAGGAATTTCCTCTTTCCACTGAATCTCTTTTATGATGGAGATTCTAATATATGACACCTGTATTCTAGTTACATGCCACATATCTGAGTGACATCTGTAGCCATCTATCAATGTTTACTGATTACATGAGTCACTCAAAAATATTTCTCACTGGGGACTTCCCTGGCGGTCCAGTGGTTAAGACTCTGCACTCCCAATGCCAGGGGCATGGGTTCAATCCCAGGTTGGGGAACTAGATCCCGCATGCTGCAGAACACGGCCAAAAAAAAAAAAAATATATATATATATATACATATAATTTCTCTCTAAAAATGGTATGCTAATAAAAGTAAAATTTCTCCAGAATAAAATAAACTATACCAATGAGTATTTTCCTTAATAGCAGAAAATAGTCTTAGGAATATTGTCTGAAAGAAACAAGTTAAGTTGCTTCTATCTACCACATGGTACTACTACTCCCCTTGCTACTGGGAAAAGACAGGGAGGGAAAGAGAACAGAAGAAAGGAATTAAAGATGCTACAAGGGATAATTCAGTCATTTGGTCCTGCAGAGAGTAACCAACATTAGCATGCACCTGCTTGGGGATGCAGCCACTTCTCCCCCAAGGCATCTCATGAACAACTAAAGACCCCTAACAATATGACCATGGCCTATACTTTCTAAATGAGGTCAGGGATCATACTTTGGAGAGTATGGCCATAATTTCTTATAAAACCTAACATTGAAATCAGGGTGGTGTCAGGGGTTGTACCCAAGAGCACCACATCTGACACAGGAATCCAGAGTCTCTCTGATTGTTAGTTTAGAAGGAAGAGGCCCAGGTACCAGCTTCTGAGGGCACTTGAGAGTTCTCATGCATATGTGAAAAGTCAGGTAATTGCTGTATTTTGGCTTTTGCCAGCATATGGGGAGTGGCGTGTGTACAGGTTTCTTATGGCTATGAAATTAAACATTTCCCACACTCTTCCCCTCGGTGCACGTGTATGTGTGTGTGTTTGTGTGTGAGAAACAGTAACAATTCTCAGAGTGTTTATTTCTGTGGTAATACATCCCATCTAAATTCTCACAACAATAAAAAGATTAACAGCCTGACTCAACTTGAATCTACCCTGCCTTTTGCTGTTGGAGGAGAAATTAGTTTAACTGGTAACGTGCAATGGTTAAAGATGAAGTGTTTAGAAGTTGTTTCTGGAAAGTTTTCCCTGGATTTCTTGACAAGGGTGGCCAAATGATATTTACTAAAGATGATAAACAATAAATGATGTCAAAGCTCTCATTTAAATAGTGTATGACGACTACTATTAAGCTCCAGGATCATGGTGTATCGAATACTAAAGCTATTAGTATGCTAATTACACTGAGCTGCCAGGCTTTGAATAGACGCAACATGCCTGATCATTAAGCCAAACCGTCTGTTCTTAGCTTGAGCCGTAAAAATAACTAAGTCTGTGAGTAGTATAATCTTTGTAACCTTCCTATTTCACTTTTTTTTTTTTTTTTTTTGCCTTAACAGCTGTGACTCTGTCCCTTACTTTTAAATTTCTTTGGTGTGCTTGGGAGCTGAAGTTTTATGATGTACAGCAGGACTGGAGAAGAGCAGTATCTGACTAACATGCCATTAAAAATTAGTCACAAAGGATTTTACAACTTACAAAATGTTAGTTAATTTCTTATGCATGCAAAGACTGTTAAAATAGAGAAAATGATCTCATACGGCCCTCACATGTTTTACACATTGAACGAAAGTATATTTTTAAAAATAGGATTTTAGTTCTTACTATCCGGTAAAATAAACAATGATTTTAGTATTTTCTCAAAAGGTGTAGATAAATACTGTGTTGCTCATATTTTTACACTCTAGAGGCCATAAATTTAATGTCAGACCCTCAGGAGAAATGTTAATTTCTTCTTTTAAATTAAAAGCTAATTTAAATGTAAAGCTGACATTTTTTAATACTACAAAAAAAACCTTTTACGTTCAAAAGGGCAAATTGGACATATAACTTTCTCAAATAAAGGCCAGATATAACACACATTTTAGAAAATTTAACAAGGACATTTTAGCAGGGTATCTTAAACTAAAATGGCATATTCCTCACTTGGAGGTGGAGATACAGAAGTCGTTTTCTGTTGTCTTGAACTGTCTGCTCTGACTATAACTGGCCTTTTGTTATCCAAATGCTTAAACTTTTGTCCAACTTACAGATTCAGAGAACATTAAAGAAGGGCCTGAAGTAACTTCCAAAATTAATAATCACTTAATTGATAATGAAATAAGTTGTGATATTTTTCTTTTAATATGGTATTTAAGTACTATAAAAAAATCAGAGAATGTCTGAAAAAGAAACAAGATTTTGTGCTTGATATTGTAATTTGATTTTCCACATGAGTCCCCAACTAGATCCAGACACTGTTTCCAGACCTAAAGCAGATGCTTGAAACTGTACCTGCGACAATGCTCTGGGTCAGAGCTGTTAAGTGAAACCAGAGATGGAATTCTAAACAGAGCTGTGACTAGACACACAACTTCGGCCACAAACGACCCAGAGTCTACACCGCACTGCTGCCAACTCCAGGATTCTTCTGGAGAATGGCAGAAGATGAGAGAAACAGATTTCTTTTCCATGTCCAAAACCCTAAAAACGTTACCAGATCATTTTGGAACTCTTAGAGAGTCTTGTAAGCTCTCTAAAGCTCAAGCTCTCGACTGTTAATTAAGGGTGTGACCAGCGGATCATCCTGAGTTAACACTGAAGCTCACCTTAGGAAGAGAGAACTTTTATTCCCTCTTCAATGAGGGCAGATGTGGTGAGCAGCCTGGCTTATTTCACGGAATCTCACAGAGCCCCACTTTGTGCTCACGCTCTCTCATAAATGTACAGCTTCCTTTTACTTTCAGAGGTAAGCTTAAATGACAGAAGAAAACTCACCCAGATCTAAGTCCACAATGGACTTGAAACCTGCATGATTCAGCAATTCATAACCAGATGCTCATCAAAGCTGCCCTAGAGCCTTTTTAGACAAGGATGCAGTCTGAGGTAATTACGGGTGAAATGATGAAAGGTCTGTGATTTCCTTAAAAATACTAAAAGGAAAAAAGGTGTGGAAGACAAGATGAAACAGGATTAAAAAAATATGAGTGATTGCTGGTGATGGGTTTATGGAGGTTCATATACTATTCTATCTTTGTGTATGTTAGAAAACTTCCATAATAAAATTAAATATATGTGCACACAAACACATATACAGCAAATGGGGGGAAAATTACCCTGACAGTTTTTATACAATACACATGTACAGGTACTGCTCTGGGAGATTCTGATTCAGTAGGTCTGGGAAGCAGCACAGGCATGGTTTTTTGCTTTTTGTTTTTTAAAATAATACCACAGAAGCCCCTATTGTATACTTCTGGTTAAACACCATTAATCTGGTCTTACTCTCATTTTATAGAAGAAACTGAGACCCGGAGAGAGAAAATGATTTGCCATTAATGTCTCGTTAATGGCAAAGCTAGGGCTATATCAAGCCAAATGACTCCTGGTGTTTGATGTCGTATGTGTACATACGTGTGTGTGTGTGTGTGTGTGTGTGTGTGTGTGTGTCTGTGTCTGTGTGTGTGTGTGTGTGTGTGTGTGTGTGTGTGTGTGTGAGAGATATCATTCCCAACTACAAGTTGAAGGCTATCAGAAAATGGTTATTTTCAAATAGTCTACAATTATGTTATTTTTCACTAAGTGTTTCCTCTTGCTGTAATTAATAGATGTCTCATTAGTACTTAAGAAATTCACACTTGTACCAAATAATTAATATGCTGCAGTCATTATAAACATTGGTCTTGTTAAGTAGATTGTGTTCCTTACAACCTGATTCAAACTATTAATTTACCTAGTCAAGCATGTCTTAATAACATGAATGCCCAATTATATATAGTTAACATTAATAGCATACAGAGGGCTTTAAAAAAATATTGCCTTGATGAATTCTCATGATCTATAATCTCTTGTCTTTCACATTTCAATCCCTAGAAAGCATGGTTTCTTCCATCAATAGTCACAGACAATGCTTTGGAGAAAGTCACAACTAACCTTTCAAATGCAAAATCTAGAGGACCTCTTATCCAAGGCTAACCTTACTCAACCTCTCCGTAGCATTTGGTACTACTGATCAAGCTCCATTACTTTATTCTTCCCCCAGGGGGCTAAGACACTACAGTCTTCAACTTTCTCTTACTTCCTATTATTTCCTGCCCTCTTCTACCAGTTCCGTTTCCATGGCCAACTACTTAAATATTGGTGTTTTTGCCTTTTTGATTTCTTACCCCATATATCCACTTGTGTAACAGGAACCAGTCTGTGCCTTCAACTACAATCTCTATGTTGGTCCCAAATGCACACCTCCAGCTCTGGCCACCCTCTGAGCTTCAGGCCCACACAGCCAACTTTCACAAAGGCATGTCAACCCCAAATGCCAAAAACTGACTATCTCATCAAAGTCTGTTCCTTTTGTTGGATGTTTTATCTTGATGATAAAATCACCCCAAGTAAAATCAGCAAGTCATTCTAGATTCCTTCTTCTTGCACATTCCTTACATCTAATCAGTTTCACCATCTCACTGATATGGGTCTTACTGGCTCACATTCAACACTTCTTTCCATTCCCATTGCTGGGCCTTAGCTCAACCCAGAACTGTTTTTAAAGCTATATATTAAACATACCTAATAATGGCAGTAATACATGTTCAATTTTATTACTATACATAAGCCCAGGATTTGGGGATGGAGTTTTTCTGTGCTCTATGGGGAAAGAGAGGATAACAGTAGAGAGACCTGGATTTAAAGTCATATAGACTTGGTTTCAAATTACAGCTCCACCACTTCCTATCTAGATAACCTTAAGTAAGTTACTTAACATTGCTGAGACTCACTTTCCTGATCTGAAAAAAAAAAATGAGACTATTTTAATAATAAACTCCAACTAAACTACTATGAATATTAAATAAAATGTTGGTAAAATGTTTAGCAGCATACCTGACCTCTGGTGAGCATTCAAAATAACGATAATTATTACCCCTTACAAATACAGCGATGAACTGTTCACTGATTTGTAACTTCTTCTTTCAACATATTACAAATATCTTCCAATGCCAATATATACACTTGTCCATTTTCATGGTATTTCATTATATAGATATGCCATAACATATTTAACTAACCACCTCTTTCCCTCTGGATTATTTCTAATTTTGGCCGGTATACAGAAAATGGCAATGCACTTAAGCATAACTATTTGCACGCTCGTCTGATTATCCCCTCTGAAGGAATATCTAAGTCCAATGAGGAGCATGGTTTTCAAGATTTTGCCACATGCCAACTGCTCTCCAGAGGGATTCTACCAGTTTATATATTCCCATCAACAATGAAATTAGCTGGCATCTCCTACCAAACCTCCTCTCTCACACTCCTCCAATGTATCCCTCACCTGCCATCGTAACAGCTGTTCTAAAATGCAAATATAATCATGTAACTGCTGGGGTCACAGCTTTCAGCAGTTCCCTGCCACATACAGAAGAGAAGCCTGGCTCCCTGCTGAGCCCCATTCCCGCCTTCCTTCTGCCCCTGCCCCTCCATGTACCTCACTGGCCAGGATGACTGAATTTTCCCTCCAAACACCCTCAGTCCTCCCCACTTAGATATCCAACACACACCTCACACTCAACAGGCCCTAGGTTGAAATTATTATCTTCCCTATCTAAGTGTCAATTCCACACATCAAAGAGTTGTTTAACAAATAAAAAACATGCCAGTTTCATTCAAATGATTTGTGGGGAGAGTCAAGAAACACAAACCAACAGGAAAAATGTGGGGACAGTGTGGGAGGGGATAGTTTATCGAAACATAGATGGCTCACGTTCCACCCAAAGGGAAGAGCTGCTCCTTGGATCCCGGCAATTGTTACCCTGCAGGAAACAGGTCCCCTACGGCAAGGGGACATGAGGATGCTCCCACCTCCAAACCGTCAAGTCAAGATGGAAGTCCAGACTTTCATGTTAAATCTTTTCGAGTTAACATTCTGGCAACTGATGGAAGCCTATGTAGAAAACTGATTAGCTGGTGACTCACCACATAAGCATAGTATTTGACATTATCTTCTACTTTCTTTGTTGTCCTGTAATTGTTTCCTGGGTACATTTTTTCTCCCTAAGAAAATGATAGCAGCTTGGAAAAAACCTCTGGCAACTGATGAAACTTTTTCAACCGAAATGACAAGGTACATGACCTCCACTGTGGGCCACCATCACCGATGGTGACCACTCTACCAGGAAGCTCCTCTGCTAGGGAGACTTAACACCTGACATGTGTTTCTCATGCCTCTGCTCTACTCTCTGGTGAAGCCCCTCTGATGCCCACTTCCTGTCTGATAGCCCAGGGTCCCCAGGTCAGGCTCCATCACACACCTCTAGCACTTCTGAGCCCAGCCCTCCTACATCCCTCTCTGGCTCCCTGTAGGGGAGCAGCAGGCCCATCTCCTCGGAAGACCTAACAGGAAGTGGGACTTCAGCACCAAGGAGGCTCTTAGTAGTATTTTGTCAGAATAATCACTGAATTTCTCAGAAGGGATCACCAAAACTCGAAGATTAAGTGACAGCTAATATATGATGAAACTGAGAGTTAAATCCAGGCTTAAATCCCAAGCCTTAAACTGACAATACAGCTTCTAACTAGTCCAGACATAATTCTCAGACCAGCTCTCCTCTATTTAACCCAAAGTACCAACTAAAGAAATCCAAGTTAATGCTATTTTTCTATAAATGACAAAATAATTTAAACGTTCCATCTTCAAAAAAAGTAACATTTTAATTTTTGTCTAAGGACTTATTATTAAAAAGGTACAGCACAAATTTTGTTTTCTTAGATACACACTGTTCCTCAGAGTATCACATTATAACAGTCTTAATTAAAAAGACAAGGATATAAAGTCACCTAAGTTAATGTGAATAATCAGGGCTACAAAAGAGGTTCACGTATTCATAATCTTTAGAGGTAATAGAACATTCTCAGTTAAACAAGAATGATATCTCAAAAATCCTTTCTAACCTGTATAGCATTTCTCAAAAAATATAAACACTATGTACAATTCCCACTTATTAAATTTTATGCTTTTAAAGATACTTTGAAATTGACCAAAAAAAGTTTAACGCCAGGAGAATGCTATTTTGTAAGAGTGAGAGCTATAAATAAATAAAGGAGAAAAAAAAATTTTGTGTGATTACTAGATCCCTAAGTAGGCCAAAGCAGAAAAATCAAAGGCTGATAATTGCATTTCCACATTATTCCACAAGATGTCAGCATGTAACTGAGGAACTTCTATGGTGGTGATGGTGGTGGAGGGGTGTCTTCACCATAAATAGAACAATAGAAACCCTTGCATTTCATGATCTTAAGTTAGAGCTTTGGTAACTCACTTCTTCTGAATGTGTTTTCATGTATATTTCATTATTGTAAACCCAGTTCTTACTATACTCTTACAGAAGTTTATGAATACTAAGAGTTAAATATCCCTTTTTTGAAATAGTTTAATTTTCTGCATTCCAACATAACTCTCTCCAAATTCTTAAGTTCCAGTTAAGACACTTTAAGGACTTACTGAAGTCTAGGAAAGATCTCAGGCACTACACCAATACTGACCTATTTGTTTATCTGGGTTAGTTTTTTTCCTCATTTTGCAGATGAGAAAATTGAAGGAAAAAAGGTCAATGGTTCACACAAGGAACTGTTTTAATTACTAAACATTACACATTTAGTGGGCAACTGGAATCTCCACAGAGTCCTCGGTGTGTTTATGTGTGGGTGGGTGTGTGCTGAGACAATCCTGTCTTGTTATCTTCCTTTGTTCCTTAACAACAGCTCACATGCTGAGTCACCAAGACCTGTGCAACTATCCGTATTCATCATTAGTACTAATAGGAGCATAGCTACCATTATTGACGCCTTTAACTTACATATAGTCCCAGAGCCTACTAAGTGTATAGAAATTCATCCTACAAAAACATTCAAAACTCTTTGTTGTATATAAGATATTAAAAACAGTACTGCAATCTGTATAACTACGTATATCTTCAAGTTTTTCTTACATCATTTGCACTCTTATCTTGCTTTTCATATTTTTCCCGGTCATAAGCCATTTTCTTCAGCAATTTCTTCATGGCTTTTTTATCTTTTCTATGATTTTCAGTGTTTTGTTTCCTCACTTGGTTGACAATAAACTTGGGAATCTATGGAGAAATGAAATTAAGTTTGGGGAGGAAAAAGAAGTAGTACCATTTTAAACTATAGAAATAATTATCTTTATTTCTTATATTTGGAGAGAAGTAAAGACTCTGTCTATTTGATAAGACTATGCCATTCATTAAATCTGTGGGAAAAAAATTCATCATATTACCTACCATGTGTACAGAGCATCCAGGTGATGATAATTACCACCCACTGTGTAAGGTTCAAAAAGAAGCTCAGGGACTTCCCTGGTGCAGTGGTTAAGAATCCGCCTGCCAATGCAGGGAACACAGGTTCGAGCCCTGGTCCGGGAAGATATCACATGCCACAGAGCAGCTAAGCCCGTGCACCACAGCTACTGAGCCTGCACCCTAGAGCCCACGAGCCACAACTAGGGAGACTGCGTGCTGCAGCTACTAAAGCCCGTGCACCTAGAGCCCGTGCTCTGCAACAAGAGAAGCCTGTGCACCACAATGAAGAGTAGCCCCTGCTCGCCACAACTAGAGAAAGCCCGCACACAGCAACGAAGACCCAACGCAGCCAAACTATTAATTAATTGATTAATTTTTAAAAAGAGGTTTGGTGAAGTTCAAGGACATAGTGACCATCTTCTACGCCAGGACTGGAGACTGCCTGAGGTGACGGGCATTAGGCACCACGAACTCAGCAGCTGGTCCCTTTAGCAGCCACCTATCTACAACCTAGCCTCCAACTAACCTATACCCTTCTAATAACCAGCTAGCCTCTCCTGTCAAAAGAGAACGAAAAACTCACCAATAAACAAGAGCTGACAGGTACCTAGCAATAATCCAGGAAAAGTAATCCTCAGAGATTCCATTAGCAAAAATAAAATATTTTAGAAGTTACCAAACTGAAACACTTAATCATGTAGGCATTTTAAAAACTGAGACTTTTAAAAGTAGACATCAATTTTTTTAACAGCATTTGAAATCACCTATATTGGTTACCTTTTTATAGAGACTTCAGAATCTAGATATAACAATAAAACAATAAAAAGACTTCAGAATCTAGATATCATCACTCATTAACAGAACTTGAAAATATATACTTACTGTCCACAGAAGTTTTTGATACTTAATCAATAAGTGCATGATATTAGCTATCCCAGCTGCCATTACAAATTCTCGCTGTTCACTGGACTTCAGACCCAATGTATGATACATGAAGAGATTCGGGGCCATGACCATTGCTACATTCATGACCGTCATCTTATTTTTCTCTTTATTGTCCACGACTCTTTGGAGAAATTCAAGCAGGGCCTGAAACAGAAATAACGCTTTGAGACCTGTGTTAGACATGAAGGTAAGAGATTAAGGCACTGCAGGGATTTTTGTTTATTAAAAAAAATAATAAGTTGTGCATAACCACAGTCAGCCAGCCACATCCAGTGGGCCTTGTCCTCAAAGCTGCTCCATTGCTTAACACACCCGGAGCTGGTGCTGTGTTTCCGCTGTGGACTATGGCCCTGGGGAATGAGGCAAGAGGACACACATCTGAGCTGGGCAGTGGGAAGAGGGATGGAGAAGCGTCAGGCCGCCTGCCTATCAAAGCCATGGAGCACTGAAAAATAGTTCAAAATATCAAACAAGTATTCACTTGCTGCAGGAAATGCTGTACTTTTATCTCTAAATATTAAAAAAAAAATCCATTAAAAAGGCTCATTCAATCTCAGTTGCGTTTGTTTTAAGGGACTCAATAGCTGGCTGGACTTGAAATCCAAAAAGAATGGAGACTGGGATGGGGAGAAGGGGAAATAGAGACAAAGAGAAGATAATTTTTTTCAAAAAAATGAATGGACGAAAAGAAGCTTTTCACCAGAACAGGCTAGTTTATGCTCAGTTTGAGGCCCCCCACTTCCCACCTCCATGGACAACACTTATGTGTCCTCTGAGCGCCCCTCCACAAAAGCCACGGCAGCTTAGATCGCCCTCCTTCTGCTAGGGCATAAAGCTTTAAGTTCTTCTTTTGCTTTCTTTCTTGAATCAATTTTGGTCCGAAACATTAACAACAATAACTGCACAGATATTCAATGATCTCTACAGGCGAGGCATTGTTTTAAGAACTTCATAGAGATCACCTCACTTAATCCTGATTGGAAATAGATGCCGTAATTGATCCCCATCATACAGATGAGAAAACAGCGTCTAAGAGAATGGATGGAACTTACCAGAGGTCACAGAGCAAGCACATGGTGGAGAAGGAATTTAATTGCCTGTCTATCTGGCTTTGTTTCTGAACTCTTAACTATTAAAAGAAGCATGTTATCATACTTAGCCTAAAACTCCTACCTGAACAAGTTCAAACAAACTATGCCAAAATGGAAAAGCAAAACGAAAACAAAAAAACTGTGTTCATCTCTCACAGGATTTCAGGGGAAAAAATATTCCTATAAGCTCTAACAACTTGATCTTGAGTCCAGTTTAGCTACTATATAGACCCTCAAAGTTTGAAACAAACTAAAGGCATAGCCTATTTAACAATGAGATTTATGTATCTAATTTCTGGTCCAGTGCTCACAAAGTTAAACTGTAATCCAAGCATAAGGTTATATAGAAACAACACCTTCTCAAATGAGGACAAAAGATTAATTGGTAAGGTTTGGAAAAAATATTTAATTTTATTCCAGAGACCAGAATAATTATTCAGGGACCAGTGTATCTCTTTCTTTACAAGCATAAATTGCAGAGATTAGGTAATAAACCACTTAAGTGTGGGGTACATAATACAATAAAGTTATTCAAAATATTACTATCAGGATATTAGAATATGTGTGTATATGTAGATATGAAACTAATAAAATGTTAACCTAGCCTTTGCTGAAAGAACTTCATCTTTGGATATATTGTCTCTTCATCTGATCTATAAGCACTGTCCTTTCTTAAAAGTATCTATCACCAGGACTTCCCTGGTGGTCCACTGGTTAAGACTCTGTGCTTCCAATGCAGGGGGCACGGGTTTGATCCCTGGTCAGGGAACTAAGATCCCACGTGCCACAAAGTGTGGCCAAAAAAAAAAAAATGTATCTATCACCAGTCTGGTGTTATATAAGTATCACTGGACCCACTCTCTGAAAACTCAGTTTGAGTCTTAGCACAGTTACTTATTAGCTATGTGTGATCTTGGGATAAACCTTTTGGCATCCCTGTTCTTTAAAGTCTTCTCATTCATAAAATGTGTACTTTTAAAAATTTTAAAGTAGTTTTAATTTAATGGGAATTTTAATGGGAATACTAATCTCCTAGCCTGCCAGGATTAAGCAAGAAAATGTATACAATGAACTTCCTAAAACTACAAAAAGGATAAACACATGCCAATAATTATATTAACATGAATTCCCCACTGATATCTTAACATTAGTCTTTGTTATTCCTCCAAGTCAAAGGATAGGTATGATCATTGGTCCAAATGCACGATAACCCAAGGTTAAAAAAAAATCTTGGTGAAGCAACTTGCCTAAAGACACCTGTTGCTCTAGACTTAAACCAGGACATGGGGTTTAACATGGTCCCTCCAAACCCTTAGATATGCTGTAGAAATAGTCTACACAAGTCATGCACATGATCCCATCCCTCCAAATGGCAACGGAAACAGTGGCAACAGGACTGGGAAAATTGAGGAAGTTCACATTAAGCTTCCTGAAATTACCTTGTGATGAAGTTTCCCTTCTCTTTTAGAGAACTAAATTTAGATGGTTTATTCTCTTATATATGGTATACTTGTTTTGGTGCTTCTGTTATTAGAAATCGTGTTTGAAACCTTCATCAGAGCTGGCTAATTAAGCTACTAAAGCTTAAGTAAATTAGTAAAATTACTTGTTTGGCATTTTCCAATTTTTTATCCCAAGAAAGTATTTTCCACCTTATTTATACAATTGTGCTCCCAGTAACCTTATATGCTAAAATTAAAACTACTTTAAAATTTTAAAAAGTACACTTTTAAACAGATTTTGTCTTAAAAGAATGTGCCTGGGACTTTAAAGGCAAAATCCAAGAACGAGTTCTAGAACCTCGCCCAACAGTAACCATATCGAAATAAGCGTTTCCTCCCACAATTATTTGAACTCATCTGAATGCAGGCATATTTTAAGTAAATCATGTCTTTCAATTTCTACCTTATATTGATCATTCACAGGGCCATCACACAGACAGGCACCTTTATGTGAAAAAGAAAAAGATGGATTAAATTCCTCTTTCTAGATAGTTGAGGCCCTGTGTCAAGGGCACGGCTGGCAAGCAGAGAACAGACTGAAAATCGGTCCCCGCTTCATCCTGGGCCAGATGTCCTTATTTCAGCCACAGTCCACACACCCATACCCAGCAGCCCTGGTCACACAGTGTTTGAATGCAACCCTTTCTGGAGTTGGCCTCTGTCTCCAAAACCAAACCAAACCAAACATAATCTGCCTTCTCAGTTATTCATTCAGTTAATCAGTGAAGCGAAAGATTATTTTCTGACTTAGTAAAGGGACTAACTAACTCTTTGGAAGTGCTCCTGCAGCAATGCAGTGTTTTTATTCCAGCAAGCCTCATCAACTGCTTCAGCCAGAAAAGTTGAGCATTAACATTCATTCCACGGGCATGGAATTCGTTCACCTAGCTTCAGTTCAGGGAGTCTTAATGAGGTACAGAAAGACATTTCCAAGATTTACCAACTGGTGGTTTTGTTTTCTTGACAGGAAATTTTTTGACATGATTTTTTTCGTTTTACATAGAAAGAACCATCGGGGGTAAATGGGCAAGGGTTTCACCCTTACCCGTATAAAAAAAATTTTTTTTAAGGCAACAACAAAACATACGGGAGATGTTCTTTCTAAATTATATTTTGAAAATTTCTTTCTCTTTTATAAAAGTGTATAATTAAACCTTTTCTAACTACTCTATAAATGGTTGCATTAAGGAAAATTAATCAATGTGGAACAATCCACTGATTATTATGAAAGCCTCTGACCATACATAGTAAATGGTATTTAATCATATGAATATCAGACCAAATCACTTTGAAATGATGGTATAAATCAGAAACTCAAGGTAATCCATTAGAGAAATAACTAGAATTTATTTGAGTTGGTCTATCTTTTGGCTAACCAAACATTTCAAAATCATCATTATAACATTTCAAACTCTACTGCTTGGAACTACAAACAAGTGTAACCTTTTTAGGTGGGCTATATTTGATGACCCTTAGGATTTTCTTTTTAAACATTCAATTTTCACCTTACTCGTATATGCTCACCAGATAAAATTTGGAAAATGCAGGAAAATAGAAAGAAGAAAAAAACAAAAGGCACCCATGTTTTTATTAACAAATGAACCTCAATCACCTGTTTTGGTAGAAGAAATGTTATAATTGAAAAAAAATCAAAAAAACGCCTAATGATACTATTAACATGACTAACCTGGTTAATAAATTAATAAAGAGTTAAAGACTTTCACCATCTGCCCTTAAAAATAGGTCTTTTCCTTATAGACAACTACTAACATCTCCACGATAACATCATTTTGTTTTGCCACAAATAATGAAAAATTACTCTGTTTAGTTCTGAGGGATATTTAACATAAATGAATCCAGCTGACCTTGAGTGTGTCTCTGTTTGCATCGGGCAGGAGGATGACAAGAAGGTTCAAAGCCTGTAGTTGTTGCTTCTTGGTTGGAAGATCTGCAGACAGATTAAATACATCTGAACGCATGTCTTTACCAAACATTTCTCTTTACTTTCTTTTTCCATTTTGTAAGAAAAAAGTTTTTTGGCATAAACATCACTGTGAAATGTGAGACACAATGCCTGAGCAGCAAGCCTTGTTGGGAGCGTGTCTGGGGGAGATCAGGAGAAGCAGCTGTTGCTATAGAGCTTTCTCTCTCTCAGAATGCTCACTTCCAACTATGAGTGTATGACGGGCAGCCTTATGTTTGCAGACACACAACAGTGCTTTGGAAATAATTTTAACTTCCGCGTGATAATTATTCCCCAGTGTAAAGACATAGGAGATCAGATCTTCTATGATATGGTGTCAGGGTGGACCCGCAACAGTGAAGTTTGTTTGGTATAATGGTGAGTTAACAAATTACGTGGTGTACATGGTAAGAGTCCATCAATTCCAGCAGGAATATGTAAAACAGAGCCTAGAACACAACAGGTGTTCAATAAATGTTTGTGGAATGAACTAGAAGACCATCCAGCAATGGAAGAGTTGAAGAGGTACATTATTTTCATTGATACGTCTTATTTTCAGTAGCCCTTACGCCATTAGGTAATACTCATGGATATCTGCAATTATTCTGGCATTTGTTTTTCAGGTATAAATTTGGTCCTTTGATCCACATCCAAGGAATATACATGCAAAATAGCACAACTTAACCATTAAAAAAAATATTTTAAACAGATGATTTCAGTCATGTTTCCCTAAAAATTCTGAATAAATGCTATGATATGAGATAACCCATGGGAAACATCTCAATAAGCCATGCTTTAAGAATAGCCTGGAACATAATGGAATAACATTCAGCCATTTAAAAAAAATGAAATCTTGCCATCTGCAACAACATGGATGAAATTTGAGTGGATTATGCTAAGTGAAATAAGATGGAGAAAGACAAATACCCTATGATCTCACTTATATGTGGAATCTAAAACAAAAACAAAGACAAAAACAAAACAGCTCATAGATACAGAGAACAGATTGGTGGAACAACCTGAATCACCATAGGTAGTGGGGATTCGGGGGGAAATGGGTGAAGGGAGTCAAAAGGTACAAACTTCCGGGTTTCCCTGGTGGCGCAGTGGTTGAGAGTCCGCCTGCCGATGCAGGGGACACGGGTTCGTGCCCCGGTCCGGGAAGATCCCACATGCCACGGAGCGGCTGGGTCCGTGAGCCATGGCCGCTGAGCCTGCGCGTCCGGAGCCTGTGCTCCGCAACGGGAGAGGCCACAGCAGTGAGAGGCCCGCATACCGCAAAAAAAAAAAAAAAAAAAAGGTACAAACTTCCAGTTATAAAATAAATAAGTCCTGGGGAAATAATGTACAGCATGGCAACTATAGTTAATAACACTATATTGCATATTTGAAAGTTACTAAGAGTAGATCTTAAAAGTTCTCATCACAAGCAAAAATTTTTCTGTAATTATGTATGGTGACAGATGTTAAGTAGACATATTATGATGATCATTTTGCAATATATACAAATATCGAATCATTACATTGTACATATGAAACTAATATAATATATGTCAATTATACCTCAATAAAAAATAAAAGAATAGCCTGGAACAGTTCTGGTTGACACTTTAGTTCAGCCTAATCATTAATAGTGCCTCCCTTTTACTCTCAAAAGTGTTCCAATTTGGAACTTAAAGTATGGTTTGGTCACTAGAATGTGGTGACAGCACTTTTCCTTTTTTGATGGTCTCTCTGACTAAAAGGTATAATTATGACAGTACAAGAACCTCATCAGCTCTCTCTGTTCACTGGAAAGGAATTGAGAACTACTCGAGACATTAATTTGGAGCTTGCCTAAGGCCACAGAATGTAAAGACATGAGAAATTTGTTGCCCCCTGACCAATGAGGCAGCCAAATGATTTGTTCCATGTTTCTGCATGACAATTTCAGAAGTTAATTTTTCAGGAAATAATCACAGACTCTGCCATATCTCCTTGTGCTTTTATGATAACTGTTAATCCACAGCTTCTCCAGTAAGTGTTGCTTTTAACACTTGGAAAGAAAAATGTATCACAGAGCTTACGGGATTCATTCTATTAAAAAAGAAGTGTGAAGTTTCCAGGTTTTAACATGAAAATATGTATATTGTATTGCTTAAAGGGCATGCAATTAATCCGTACCCAAAGAGAACATTCTATCATCTATTTACTCAGAGATGTATATTTATAAAAGAAAAGGAAAACATCATGTGGCATTTGAGTACTCGCTGACATCAGTGAGTAAATACGTCTATCCAAATTTATCTTTGCGATGCAAAGTATCATTAAAGCAATTAATATGGATGGCACCAGCACAAGGACTGCTTCAAACAGGGATAGCACTTACTCTGGACAGCCTGAAAGGCTTTGAGATATTCTACACTGAGCAGTGGCTGGGGCAGCTCCCGGATGAAGAGCTTCAGCAGGCTGGCGGCATCATGCTGCTTAACACTTTCCCAATTAAAAGTCCCTTCATAAAACTTTGCTTCCAGTTCTTGGCAAAGATTCTGAAAGGCAGAAGAGAGAGAGAAAAAAAAACTACCAGTAAGTGCATGTGTTTTTTTTTCCTTCTGAGACTGATATACTTCCCACTTTATAAGAGATTCTACTCTTTTGAAAAGACATTTGAAAATACTAAAGGCCAACACTTCTCTATTACTCAGAAAAATACTCCTCCTCCCACCCCAAGTGTACTTCACCAATGAAAATGATACCTAAGGCCCAAAATTCTGAAACTTTACACATGTTCCTGGACATGCACCAAAACTTAAGCAGTAAAGTCTGAATTAAAATATTAGTTAAAACAGCCTTTACATTTGGGGGCTTTACTTAGATACTATAACTTTTCACCAACTTTTTTTTTTTTTTTTTTTTTTTCGGTACACGGGCCTCTCACTGTTGTGGCCTCTCCCGTTGTGGAGCACAGGCTCCGGACGCGCAGGCTCAGCAGCCATGGCTCACGGGCCTAGCCGCTCTGCGGCATGTGGGATCTTCCCGGACCGGGGCACGAACCCGTGTCCCCTGCATCGGCAGGCGGACTCTCAACCACTGCGCCACCAGGGAAGCCCTTCACCAACTTTTAAAACATCATTAAGAAAACAAGTCTATGTTTTAAATTAGTTAGAAGTACGTTACGTAACAAAATACATAATCAATCTCTGGACCTAAAGCAGAAGGCCACCTCTGATTAGTCACCTCTGGGAAATGGAAAACCAAATTCTATAGCAAATGAGGCACGAAAATACATCAGTATACCTGTCTGAAATGCACAGGCTGTCAGTGACCCAACCATGCTGCTGCCAGCTGCCAAAAGCAGTTGGAGTCCTTGCAGAATTAGAAATACCTATAGTTCATTTACCTCAGGGACGCTACAAAATTTGCCAAATTATTAATAATAAATCAATTTCATTTCATAATTACTACCTTCTATATGCTTTTTCACTGTGGCATAAATCCTATTACGTTAGAAGTCCTTCCAAGTTTCTGTCACTCCCTTCTAATATTTGAAACTGTTCTCCCAAGGAACATTCTTTGTTTTTCCTGTAAGGTAAATTTATGACGCTTTCCCTTCCCAACACAATTCCATCCTCTACCCCAATTACTTTTGTAATTGGTGAAATACGAAAGGTGAACCCAGGGGCTTCCCTGGTGGCACAGTGGTTGAGAGTCCGCCTGCCGATGCAGGGGACGCGGGTTCGTGCCCCGGTCTGGGAAGATCCCACATGCCGCGGAGCGGCTGGGCCCGTGAGCCATGGCTGCTGAGCCTGCGCGTCCGGAGCCTGTGCTCCGCAACGGGAGAGGCCACAGCAGTGAGAGGCCCGCGTACCGCAAAAAAAAAAAAAAATTGAACCCAGAAATTGGGGGTAGGAGAAAAAAGGTAGAAGGAGAAAGGGATGCAAGAAGGTGCAGGGGGAGGGAGGGAAGGAAGAAAGGAAAGGAGAGAAGGCCTGAGGAAGAGGGAGCAGGGGAAATGGGGAGAGAGAAGGAAGGAGAGGGAAAAGAGGAAAGAGAAGGGAAGGGGAAGGACAGGAGGACAGAGGTGGAGGGGAGAGGGGGAGGGAGGCAGGAGAGTCCAAGAAATGTGGTGGGGAGGGGAGAGGAAAGACAACCCAAAATTTTGCACATTATCTTTAAATTATTTATAACAGACCAGCTGCTGCATCATTCAGTCTGTGACAAGAGGCTGTGTTGAAGAATTGAGCCAGATGAATCCACTTAATTGACCTTCTAAAAAAGTACATATAGTTGAACTCATCCCTCTGCCAGCTAACTGGTCAAAATGTAAAATCCGCATTATATCCACTCTTGTGTGGCAAAGTAAACATGATTATGACTCTTGTGAGTTGGCCGTCGCATTCCGCTAATGTGGGCCGTGAACAGTGACCTGAGAGGCGGTATTCTTGCTGAGATGGGTAATATGAAGTCACGTTACTGGTTTCTGAGGGACTCTTGCTCTGTAAGAGAATGTACTTCTCAACAGAACTCATCTCCCAATCACACACAATGTCCCTGATGGACTGGTGGTGAAACTGTCACAGGTATCGGCAAATGAAGTGAGACAGTGGCCACGTATCAAACTTACAAGAGCACCAAAACAGTTTCAGGGACCTCTGTGCACCAGACAGCAGACCCAGGGGACACAAGCTGAATGACATTTGTGAGCAGGGTATATATCAGGTTACTCAAATCCTATTAAACTGAGATCACTATGTAGTAAGAGGCAAGTAGGCTGAAACTGTCCGCCTAAATTGAGGAAGCTTATTGAAATCAGCAGGTGATGCAAACTGTGGAACCTATGAACAGTAATCCAGTCCTGGACGCATCACAGCCACAGTCACAGGCGAGGGGAGTGTACAACCACCAAGAGTCATTTCTTCCCGATCCAGCTCTAAAGATGTCATACACAATATATCTTCAGGAAACCAACAGAGAACATCTCTTCCCCCATCCTATTTTTTCTTGGATTTACAAATTCAGGATGACGAAATATGGGATGTGGGCAGCAATAAGTGTTACCTTTTTAGAGCTGGAGCTGAATTTGGAGGATAAGGATAAAGGAGGTTGTTAATGACTGCTAACCAAAAATTTTCCCTGGATACATTTTCCAGATAGAGCTACAATTCCAAGTATGCGGCCCCTGTACACTGCAAAACCCTGTGGAGGCGTACGAAGTATGCATCAGCTGTAGGGTAATTCTACTTGTACCACGCATTCATTGGATACTTTATTCCCTAGCACAGGAGTTGGGGAGCAGAGAAAGGAGGAAGGTACACAGCATCCATGGACAGTGGGAAGGAAATGTCATCTTGAGAGAAAAGAAAGCAGGGGAGGGAGGTAGGGGACTCCAACTGGGAAGGCTGGGAATCCCCTTGCCTCTTTCACAAGCCGGACTCAGGCTACCCTTGGACCCAGTGAGCCAAAGAACTGTAGCAGTCAGGAGAGTGGTTTAGACAGTCTCATTTTGCCAGCTCACTAAGACTGATAATGTAGGGAATGTCAAGTCTCCTACTCTGCTCACCTGGTGGAGTGTATCACCCTGCCCTTAAAAAAAAA